>NW_020954560.1:3241436-3334446 GCF_900497805.2 Vombatus ursinus | reverse complement strand
GTGTGTGTGTGTGTGTGTGTGTGTGTGTGTGTGTGGACACATACCAATACAGATTCATTGGTTATTTGGCACTAGTTCTCCAGAATCCTGAGAGAACCTTTCTGATAGCACTTTAGCAGCTGCATTCCTCACTGAGAGTTCAGCTTGCCCCTTTTTACTTTTTTCATATGTTATATGTATATCTGAAACATATATCAGATCCTCTGTGGCAGTGTACATCTGTCAGGACTAAAAATAGTCTGCCAAACAAATGGTGGATTGAAATAAAATTTAACAATTCAGCTTTGGCTAACTATTATAATCACAGTAATGATAATGTCTGTGACTTGCACATAGCAATCACAGAGACTAATCACTGGTAATTACCTTCGAGAAAAGCATTTGATAACAGTTATACAAAAAAGAATAATCTATAAGGAGCCTAGATTTAAAAGAATATCATTAAGCTTTTTTTTTTTTAGAGTCCAATTTTGCTGTTTCACAAGCAGCTTTTACTCTGAATTACAACTTTATAGTTTTGAGGGTCAAAATGCTCAAGCCAAGCCATCTATCCATTGATTTTTGAAAGGGCAAAGTAGGTAAATGGTATGGTTTAGGGTTACAAGGTTTTTGTTTTCCTTTGGACAAGTTATTTGATCTTGTTGATTTGTGAGTTATCATAAAACTTGTTTTATTTAAAAAAAAAATAAAAAGGTGTGCTGAATATCTTAGCTACTCTGTAAGACAGATTTTGTTCACTTATTATGCCAACAGCAGTATCAAAAGACAAGAAGCACATCTCTTATGTGCAAAGATATCAGTCCATGAAAATTGGGTAAGGAAGATGGTATGGCTCTCTGTGAGAATACCTAGCAGTGGTTGGCCCTTTCTGAGTGGTAGTTGGGTTGGATAAGCTAAGTGGTGCAGAGGAGAAGAAGACTAAGACTTGAAGTCAGGAAGACCTGAGTTCAAATTCCGCCTCACTCTGTGACCCTGGGCAAGCTACCTGACTTCTCTCAGCCTCAGTTTTCTGATACATAAAATGAGGATAATAATGGTACCTACTTCACTCAGTCATTGTAAGGATCAAATAATGATGTGATAGATGTTTAGCACATTGCAAACCCTCAAACTACATGAAGTCTACCTGTTGTCCTTATTGTTAGTCAAAGTGAAGTCATTTTGGCCTTAGTTTTCTCTTTTTTAAAATGAGGAGGTTGGACTAAATGACTGCTAAGGTCTTTTCTGTGATCTGATGTTCTTGGAATATCACTTCTCATCTTTCTATTTGATTAGTTTCCTGATTTCTTTTTTAAAAATGAAATTAAGTTAGTTTAATATTGAGCTGCTGCTACAGTGTCTTCTAGGATTTAGCCAGAAACCTTTGTTCAGCTTACTAGTTTGTAGTGTGTAGAGTTTATCTTCTTGCTTTTTTTGAAAATTGGGTTATTTCTGTATTCCTTCAGTGCCTCTTATGTACTGTTTTCTTACAAATATATCTATCTGGTGTATTTAAATCTAATTAGGCTTTTCAGAATGAGGTCATCAACATTTTGTAAAACATATTTGTAATTAGAATTTTACTTTAAAATAGGTCATTTATAAATAGTAAATTGATTTACTTTTCTTTAGATCACAGACAACAAAGGGGCAAAGTATTCCAAATGAGCTACAATTTGATGAGAAAGAAGTCTAGTCTAGCCAATTCTGTCTTATATAGGATAATGCTCTGTCGCTGATCTATAGGAAGGGTTATTTGAGGGTTCGTGTGGGAGAGGAAGAATTTATCACTTTTTTTGAGATATATCATTTCTGCCCCTGTAAACCCCAGAAATCATAAGACTTAGGTTTACTGCCAGACAAGAAAGTATTAGCCCTTTCCTTGCTACATCATAAACTGTCACAGCTAGAAACCAACTTAAGTCACAGACTGCTTAAATAGTTCTCTGGTTGATTAGTGACAGGTGCCAGTAATAGATTCTTCACTTTTGTGTACCTCTAGAGTATTTGTTGCCTTATATGCAGGGAAGAATAAAATTCATAAGGAATTAATATTTTTCAACAAGTATTAATGTACTTGGGATTAAATATTATGATTTATTGAAGCCCTTAAGAAATCAGAAGAGAAGTGGAACCGTATTATCTCTGACAATATGTTCAACACAACTTATCCCTCACCCTTTCTTCTCCCTTATAATTCATATGTAATCATTTACCAAATCCTTTTCATTCTATCTCCTCAACATCTTTTCCTTCCCCCCTCACTATTTCCATTGCCTTTGCCCTAATTTAGACCTTCAATACCACCAATTTAGACTGTCTAAATAGCCAGATGTGAGGCAAATTGGTATAAGTTCTTTCTCCTTTTTTTTTTAACTGATAAGGAAACCGAGGCTGAGAAATGTTTCATGAATTTAAAAAATCCTGTTAGATGTCTTTATACTAAATCTGATTGTGTTGCTCCTGTTTTAAAAAAAAATGACAAAACAGAAATCTTCAGGGGTTTCTCCATTGCCTACAGCAAAGATGTCAAACTTGAAGCTCCTGTACATTGGGCCTGCAAAACTCTGAGTGCCCTGAACCAGATTAAAATGTAATTTGGAAATGTTTACCAAAATAAATAAAAATACAGTACAACATAGCTAATGTCAATTTGTGGTTTTCTAAGTCAGTATGTGGCCCGTGGGGATCTGTTCATTTGAGTTTGACCACCACTGCCCTACAAAATAAAGTTCTGACTACTTTGCCTAGATAAAAGAAGACATGGGACATATGAAAGCTCTCTTTAATAAGCATTTGGAGGGCTGTCAGCAGAGCAGAGGTTGGACTTGTTTTGTTTGACCCCCAAGGTCAGATGTAGGATTAGTGGGTATGGGTTGTGATGGTTCCCTTTTAGGATTGATGTAAAGAGAAGCTTCCTGAGCTGTGGGAAAGTTGACTGAGCCATCCCCAGTGATGGTGAGCTTCCACCTTAGAGGTCTTCATGCACAAGCTTAACCACTGGTGTGTGGCAGCATGAGGCTGGACCACGTGACTGCCAAAGTCTCTTGTATCTCTCAGATTCTGTAAGAATGAAGCTTTTCTTATCTATCCACATTCATTAAAATCTCTGACCCTCAGACCTCAGATATTATTTTGTTTTCAAACTCGTCAGTGTACTAATCCTATAATATTATTATACTTGTTACACAGGTACTTTTACAAGGGAATATTTATTTCAAAAAGCATAATCACAAATATACAAAATTACTCCCCCAACACTGGGAAGTACAATCTTCTTCCTCCCTTGTCCTATCGTAGTCTCTGGCAAATGGAAAAGGATCAGGTTCATAGTTTAGCTTGGTTTCTGGTCCAATGTCCTACTCACAGCCCTCTGGCACGAGTCTCAGGCTTCTCAGGGTTTCTAGGGTAGTCCTGTGTGCAATCCTGATTCTAAGTGCATCGTGGTTTGAACTCCTGCTTCCTAGTACCATGAACGTTACCTCCAGTTCTCAAAACTGATGACAAACAGCACAGACCGGAAACAAACACCACCAGACTCGTTTCTGGGACCTGAGATAAAAGAGAGGGAGCTGGGAAGACACATCTTTTCATCCTCACTAGTTCAGTTCATGATGTCCATGCTGGATGCAGCACATAAGAGTCACTAAAAATAATGCAGCTGAAAAAGGTGATTGGCCCAGTTTTATCCATTTTAAAGATGTAGACAGCCAAAGAAAGCTACCATCCTGAACCATGTGGTTGATGTTATTTAAAATTTTATTTGGGGTTGGGTATTTTTGTTTTGTTTTTGTTTTTTGTTTTTAACTGGGCACAAACTGTCAAACATATGATTGTTTTTTATCCTGCAAAAAAAGATGAAAATAAATACATTCTAAATCCTTTTCATTCCCATAATAAGTCATTTCTTCTACTCATAGAGGTGGAATATCACAACCTTTCTTTGCCTTTTCATTCTGTGCAATTTTTGTCCATATGTGCCCATAAATCCTCCAAATGACATCTACCCAATGTTCAAAGTCCTCCATCTTATTCTTAGTATCTCAGGAGAATTAATACATCATTTGGGCTCTTAGTGTGTTCTCTCATTTTTGCTATGTACAGCTTTTTCCAGTCCTGTATCAATCAAAAAGTATTTATTAAGCATTTACTATTGCTAGCCACTGTGTAAACTGCTGACTTTGATACCTTGGCTTCTCACTTCCGTATCATCATTGAAATAGAAAAGGTAGAAAGTTAGGCCAATTAAAGATGGCATTATAAAATGTAAAGAAAGCATGTAATTGGGGAAAAAATAAAATATTATTTTTAAAATATAAAGAAAGAAGTGATCATAAATGCTGAGATGAAGATCAAGTACCTTATATATTATTATATATACTCACATATCCCAACAACTAAGGTGGATTAAGTTTGTCCTTTGCTTTATTATATTCTGTCATAGAGAAAATGTGGGCATATTTCAGTTAATCTCTCTCTTACCAGCCAAAGCAATATTAACTTTCAAGAACATTTTATAAGCCAAATTACCTCTTCACAGTCAGACATTTGAAAGCATCTTTTATTCCACAGATGAACATTTTAATTTATAGATTAGTTCTGTGCATCATTAAAATGAAAAGGAGTACATTAAGGAATTTTTTTCAAGTCTCAAAGTAGGAGTTTGTTTTTCAAAGTGGTCAAAGGTACTGAACAATGAAAAAATTGACCAAACTTTCTAAAATTAGTACTAACCTGAAAAGACAAGTTTCAAGTTACTTATTGCTTACATTAATAAACTATTTCTCTACTGTGTATGAGTAATTTATTTTGGTACTACACATATAGAGAACCATCTCTCATTCAGAGACTGAATATAATTAAATGTTAGAAATTTATTTAAAAAACCAATTAAAAAGCTTAGCATTTTTCAGTCTTATAAATTGACGCTTGATCAATGAATTTTAGCTAATCATTATGGTTTTCTTTAATCTCATAGTTGACTTCACTTTTTAAAATTTTATCTAAGGTAATCTTTATCAAATAAACCTTTAAGCTCATTGACAGCTGCTTTTTGGTCTTTCTGGTTATGACCGCAATGGATGCTTGGTTTTTAAGAGATATGTTTTAAAGTCTCCCTGAATAGGAAATCCCTCGAAAATTGTATTATTCTGTACTGGCAAGTGGGAGAAGGAGACATGTAATACATAGACATATATCCCTACAGCCTTTTTATCTTTTATCTCATCAGAGATTGATCAGACAGATATCTGACTGACATGGATTAGATTAAAAGAGAAATGGCTGAATTTGAAGAAGTAGATTTTTGGCTTTGAGAACTAGGCACTGGCTTTGCCTCTAGGGCCATAGGCAAACCTGCTAAATAAAGTCGTTTGCTGTTTTCTACCATCCTTTTTGTACACTCCCTTTGTGTTCCTTGTCTCTCTTCTTGCACAGGTGCTCCTACCCTTCTGTTATCTATCCTCTGTCCAGCTTCACCTCAGCCATGGCTTCCAGTACTGTTCAGTGCAGATGCTACCTCCTACGTGAAGCCTTTCTTGACCCCAGCATTGATTTTATCCCAGCTTTCCAATCCATTTATTTTATTGTAATTTTTCCATGTGTGTACATATTTTATATATGTACATATACATTAGTCTTTATATCACTTTCATTTCTGAATAGATTTCTTTTCCTTCCCCTACATAGTAAATCATCAATTGTAACCGAGAAAATAAAGAAAAGGGGTGGTGGGGAAGGGGGAAGCAGCCCAGGAAACAAACGACTAAAATATTGATGATGTGCCTGGCAGTATTTGAAGGTCCAGAGTCTCCCACTTTTGCAGGGAAGGGAGGGAGATTTATTTTCTTAATTTTTCCAGGGCCAAGCTTTATGGTCATTACAATGACACAGCATCCAGTTTCTTTTTCCGTTGTTATTCCTGGTCACATCCTTGTAACCACAGTATCTGTGGTATCTTAATTCTGCTTGTTTCACTTGGCATCAGTTCACCTGCATCTCAGCATGCTTCTTCGAGTTCTTACTCGTTGCTACGTAGGGCACAGTTACATTCCATTCCATTCACATACCACTATTTATTTAGCCGTTCCACAGTCAGCAGGTGCCTACTTTGTTTGTTACCACAAAAAAAGAAAAAATGCTATCGGTATTTTGGTATGTATGGGACCTCTAGATTTCTTTTGTCGACCACCTGTTACAGTTGGAACAGTGAGATCTCTTGGTTACGCAGAACAGGACAATTTCCTCACTTTTTTAATAGCGTATTTCCAAAAAATTCGAGTCCTTGCCAGCAGCGCTTCAGCAGCTTCTTCAGTATTGACAACGCCTATCTTTTGTCATTTTTGACTGGGTCTGCAAAACTTCAGAGCTTTTTTCGATATACAGCTTCGGCAGGAGTAATGTTTTTAGTAAGAAATGCACTTCAAAAGAATCACGATGGAAAATGCTATCCATCCAGAGAAAGAACTACGGACTTTGAATGCAGATGGAAGCATACTATTTGCTCTCCTTTTTGTTGTTGTTGTTTTGCTTCATTTCTTCTTATTGTTCCTCCCATTAGTTTTAATTCCTCTATACATCATGACTAGTGTGAAAATATGCTTAATATAAATGTATAAGTAGAGCTTATATCAGATTGCATGCTGTCTTGGGGAGGGGAGAGGAAAGGGGGAAAATCTGAAACTCAAAATCTTACAGAAGTGAATGTTAAACTAAAAACAAATAAATTATTTTAAGAAATAAAAAAAAAAATGAACTTGGTCTCAAAAAAAAAGTGGTACAAAAGTAAAAAACAAAAAAACACAAATGTTGATATGTTTGAACCTGTGGGAAACGGGGTTAGCGACTGCCAAAAACTGTGATCTTTCACCAGAGATTGCTCAAAAAGACACTTTTCTGCCTACAATTCTTTGTAATAAAACATTAATTCTGATAATATGCACCTTTCCTAACACAGCAACCTTGAAATAAGCCATAAAACAAGGTAGTGCTGGACAGGGGCTGGGATAGTGAGGCGTAGTGGTGGTGTTGGCAGAAGAACCTCGAGGTTAAAAAAGGGAAAGGGAGAATCTCCTGCCATCTTTATTCTTCCTTTAGGGTTGGTAGTTGAGCTGTTGGGTGAGGAGAAAAACATGCCTTGAGGGGAGTCCCCAGCCTGGAATTCTGCTGGGGCCTTCGGAGCCACTGGGGCCTTTGGCCTGTGTGCTTAGGAACCGGGAGGCTCTGACAAGAGGTTGCTTGGTTTGAGGTAGTAAAAGAATGGGGAAGGTTTGCCCACAATTTAGCAGCTTTTAAATTTTTTTCAGTTCCTTCATTGCACGCTTGAAGAGGTAGGTTTAGCACTTTCTGGAGCAGATTCACTATCTCTTTTACAAATACTTTCATCCTTTTGCAGGTATAAACTTGCCCATAGCTTGCAAATGTGCGTAGTTGCCAACACGAAAGTAAAAATGAGGTTACTGATAAAGTCATACAAATGCTTGAAGTCATAAAAGTTAAACATGTGAATGTTGAGAATTGACCATACATTCACTTTATTAGCAATTTGGAACAATATTTCATATTACTATTAGTAGTTGTCTTCTTTTGAAAACTGTTTAAGGTTCCTTGACCATTTATCCTTTGGCCAGTAGTTCTTATTGTTGTTATTAATTGCCCTTATATTCTGGATATCAGGCCCCTCTCAGATATTTGATGCAAAGACTTACTTTTCCCACAGTCAGTTTCTTTTCTTATTACCTTAGTTGCATTGACTTTGCTTATAAATGCAAAAGCTTTATAATTTCAGGTAATTGAAACTATCTTTTGTGATTAAGAGGAAAGGAGGTGTTAGGAGGAAAGATGATGAATTTGGTTGGGGATGTATTGGGGTTGAGGTGTACCTATACAGGTGGCAGTAGTTTGTTCAGTAAGTATTTGGAGATGTGGGACTGTAACTCAGGAGAGAGATTTGACTGCACCTATAGATTTGAGAGTTAAGTTCAAGGATTCAGCTACTTGGTATAGCACTGGATATAAATAAATAAAGCACTGGACTTGAAGTCAGGAACACCTAGATTCAAATCTGGCCCCACTTTCTGACGGGCTAGTCACTTGATGTTTCTGAGCCTCAGTTTCCTCATCTGTAAAATGAGGGAAAATAACAGAAAATAATAATCATATAGAGTTGTTGTCACTATTAAACTATGTAAAGTGCTTTGCAAATTCATGGGCTATAAAAAATGTTAGCTATTCTCTGAAAAAAGGTGACAGTTAAATCTGTGGCAGCTGATAAGATCACGAAGCAAGTGTAGGAGAGAAAATGTATATGACTGGGGCAGCTAGGTGGCGCAGTAGGTAGAGCTCTGTCCTTGGAGTCAGGGGACCTGAGTTCAAATCCAGCCTCAGACACTTGAAACTTACTAGTTGCATGACCCTGGGCAAGTCACTTAACTCTGATCGCCTCAGCAAAAATAAAAAAAAAAAGTCTGTGACCCAGGACAAAGTAGTCAAGAAGGAAGAGTCCAGAATGTCAGCCTCAACTCCTAACTTCCTTCATAGCTCAGCTTGTGCCATCTATAGTAAGCCTCTCTTTCTTTCCCCACCTACCCATTTATCAGTACTCTCTCCCCAAATTACTTGGCATGTATTTTGTATTTAATTGTGTGTGTGTATGTATTGGTTTCCCCAATGGAATGTAAGCTCCTTGAAGGCAAAGATTGTTTCTTTTTTTGTCTTGGTAACTCAAATGATTTGCTGCCTTACATATAGTAGGTACATCATAAATCCCCACTAAAATGTAAGCTCATTGGGAATAAAGATTGTTTTATTCTTTGTACCACCTAGCACCATGCTTGGCACATAGTAGGTGTTTAATAAAAAACTTTTTGATTGTTGACCGATAGATAATGAATATTGAATGAAAAAAAGCCATTGGATTTGGTGATTAGGAATTCCTTGGTGACCTTGTAGCAATACCAGTAGAATGAAAGGTGTGTAAGTCAGAGATTGAGAAGTAAAGGAGTAATTGTTTAGAGAAGACATGAGTAGAGACTGTTACTTCAAAAAAATTTGTCACAGAGAAAATATAGAGCAGTTGTCAAGTTTTTTTTTGGTTTGTTTTGTTGTCATTCCTCTTTTTAATGGAGTCAGTTGAAATATCCTAGTTATTTATATCTGTTGAGGTTTCCCACAGAAATCAGATCACAGATCCGAAGCCCATACCTTAATTCCCTCTCAAAAGCTATCTTTTTTTTTTTTTTTTGGCTGGGCAACGAGGGTAAGTGACTTCCCCAGTCACACTGCTAGTAAGTGTTATGTATCTGAGGCCGGATTTGAACTCAGGTCCTCCTGAATCCAGGGCCAGTGCTCTATCCACTGCACCACCTAGCTGCCCCTCCCCCCCAAGTCTAGTATGATGCTTTGAATAAATTACAGAATGATAGATTAATAGAATTTTTGAGTTGGAAGGGACCTCAGAGGCCCTCTCCAACACATACCTGTACAAGAATCCTCTCTCTACTCTTCACAAGTAAAGTCGTTCAGTCTTTGCTTGAAGATCTCTAGTGAAAAGGAAGCCACTATGTCCTTAGACAGCCTGTTACAATTTTATATTGCTCCCACATTTCTCCTAGTTCTTCCCATCTATTGCCATGCAGAAAAAAATGCAGTCCCTTTTCAACATTTCAGTCTTTCAAATACCTGAACCATGGACTTTCCCTACACCCCGTTCTTCTCCTCCCGTGTTTTCTCTTCTGCAATCTAAATCTTCAGTTGCTGCAACCTATCTCAGCCACATATTTCCAGTTGGGGGGAAAAAACCAGCATAAGGCTAAATACAATTAATCTTTGTCTAAGTTGATCTCAGGCCATTAATGAATACTTTTGGATTTTGGCGGTTGCCCTCATACTCTTCTTTTGCCCCTACTCATTGTTCCATATTTTCCACAAGAGAAGCATGAGCAACTTGGTCAATTTTGTTAAAATCCAGGTAAACTGTGGGCAGCTGGGTGGACAGTGGATAGAGTGCAGGGTGCTGAGCCTGGAGTCAGGAAGACCTCAGACACTTACTAGCTGTGTAACCCCTGGGTAAGCCACTTAACTTTTGAGTGACCTTTCATCATTAACATTAACGCACAATTTTCTAAAGGTAATGAATGTAGTTGCTGTTTTCCTCCTGTTCATTTCTGTTCCAAGCTTATTGTCCATCCATCCTGTCCACCTAAGATGTAATTACTGAAAAATCAATTCTGTGTTTTATCCATCTAAATGCTGGTCTTGGTCTATACAATAGGCTTCAAACACATGGCTTTTCTGGTGTGGATATTTAGGCTGAATTCTGTTGCATAATCATAGATCTCATTTGGGAAACCCCACAGAATTCTGAGAGTCTCACAGTGTCATCTGCCCACAACACAGTTATCTAGAGGATGTAACCATCTAGAAGGAAAATCCTTCCCTTTGGACCCAGCTGCATTTAACATCTTCACTTATAGAAGCAAACAGATTGAACTCCTGGAGTATGTCTCTATTTTTATGCCTTTCTTGATATTCACAATCAGAGGACCATCCAAGTTAACCTGTCTTCAGTCTTTTGAGGAATTTTGTTTTGATTTGAGAGTGTGCCAATGAGAACCCATTAAACAGCTGTTTACAGTCAAACAGAAAAGCACAGTGGGATTTGCATTCTCTTCACCTTTCGTTCAGCTGTGTATCTATAAAGATGTGGTCTCTTATAGATTTCATTTGCAGAAGTCTGCCTATTCTTTTCTCATTTCTTTATCAAGAATATCCTGTATGAATATGTACATTATTCACATAAATATTTTGTAAAGGTGGGAAAGTAAGCTAATGAATCACTGGTTATTACCATTTTCAGTAACATTTTTTTGTTATAAGAAGTTCAAGATATCAATCAGCCTCCTCTTTGTATACTTATCCTACTCTAGCTGCTCTTCCTGTCTTTGTTTTATTTAATGTTGTTTTGCTTATTAATATATTCTTCTACTGCCTTTTACCCCTCTTTTCTTTATTTCATTCATTTATTTATTTATTTGTGAGGCTATTGGGGTTAAGTGACTTGCCCAGAGTCACACAGCTAGTGTTATGTGTCTGAGAACTCGGGTCGTCCTGACTCCAGGGCCAGTGCTGTATCCGCTGTGCCATCTAGCTGCCCCTACCACTTTTCAAAGAGAAGAATCAAGATATAGAGATATAAGGAGTCTGTCAATCTTAGCCTTTGATCTCTTTAGTTTTTTACTCTTAGACCCTGTTTTCCAACATATTTTTTCCCCGTCCTCTGTATGCACACCTTTGCAATGAAGTCACTAAATATTTAAGTTTTATTGATTTGAGTTGAGTTTCGCTGCTTTGTTCTCTACAATAAATATTGGTACATGTAAGCAAATATTTATTTTGAGCACTGCAATACAACACAACCAAGTATGCTGTGAAATTGTTTTTTATTACCATTAGTTACATGATAAAACACAATATGGTAACTCCTTTATTTGCCCAAGGAAAACGAGTGATGCATCTTTCCTTTTAGCTGTAACTATTTTTTGTTTTCTAAATTTATGTATAGAATGTTGAGATTGTTCTGACTTAGCTGGTAGTATTTTTATGTAAATGAAAAATAGCATGACTAATAAAAAACTTTATTTAGCTATAGAGCGATCAGTTTGGTGGGGTTGGGGGAGTAGAGTAGGGGGTGGCTTATAGAAATAGGACATTCTGTTGTACCAGTGTGGACATGGATACTCATTGGTCATCAATGTGTAGAGTACTTTATTCACCAGCCTCAAAAATCTTACATTTTTCCATCAGGATAGAACAAATATTCATAGAAACATAAAATTGTATACCATGAGAAAATAAGTAATTATCATTTGATTGACATATATGTTTGCCTAAGTGCAGGGTGGAAATTGTGGAGTGAATTGTGTAATTAGAGCTATGTAGAGTTGATAAAGATGAGAGGATGAGGTCTCCAATTAACTTTTCATTTCTATAGGTGAGGCTTTCTTGTTCTCTCCCCTCAGTTCCAAAAGAAGGAATGCATGCTGCTGATGGGGCTAATGGCTCCTACAAAGATTATTTAAAAACATACAAATCAGCTGAGAATTTCAAAGATGAGAATTTTGCAGATGGGGGGAATGAGAGGGAGATAGATAACACTTCTCCTTTTTTCATATGCTTATTAAGGCTGTTCTTTAGGTTAGTCATGAATTGTGCATGTGAAAACACTATTCTGAGGAGGGGTCCATAAGGACCAGACTACCATAGGGGCCCATAATGCTTAAAAGAATTAATCCCTGATCTAATCCAGATCCTTTAGAATTACAGATGGTGAAACTGTGGGCCAGAGAGTTTTAAGTGATTTACCCAAGGCCACATAGAAAGCAAGAGGTGGCCAGGACTTAACTCAGGGTCTTTTGTCTCTAAATCTAGGGTCAGTTTCTCCTACACCACAGTATTTTCCCTATCTCAGTTATTATTCCCAATTTCAGAATGGGGAAGTAGGAGGGCAGTGGATCAGTGATTCTATTTTGATCAGTGGCAGACCTGTTTGTTTTTTTTAATGGTCTGATTTTGTCATTTGGGCAGTATTTCGTCTTTTAGGTTCACCTTTTTAGCTGTTTGGATCTTGTCAATTATAAATAACATTCAGTATTCCGTTGGTTGGAAAGACTTGACACACAGATTTAAAAATTTCCCCCTTTTTATTTGGAGCTTGAAGATGAATTTAAGGAAGGATAGCGTGTTAACAACCTTAGGAGTAAGTATAATAATAAAAATAGTTGCACTAGATGTCGTCTGAGGTCCCTCTGTATCTGAGATTCTTAATTATTCTCGTGATTTCAACTATCAGCTCTTTTAAGATTGTCTCCCAGATCTATATGCACAGTGTGTCCCAAGAGTCTTAAGCTTTAACAGCTTAAAACTGCACTTTTATGTCCAGCCCTCACATGTCTCCTGAACTTCAATCTTTCCTTCCCAAATACTTGCTGAACATTTCCTCTTGGAAACAGAAACTCAGCACGTCCACCACTAAACATTTCTTTTGACATCATTATTTCTGCCTTTGCTACCACACTTTTCCTTTTCACCCACACGTGAAATCTCAGTCGTCCTCAGGTCTTCCCTCTCCTGAGCATTCCAGACCGGTCAGGTTCTGTTGATTCTTTATTTGCAGTGTCTCTTACAGCCTTGTCCATTTCCACTTTGAGGCCCTTAGCCTGTGCCTGATGAATTAATTTTCTAAATAGTCCTCATGGCTCCATTCTCTCCTTCCTTTGCACCCTTGTTCTTCCTGTTGGGGACATAAAACCTTAGAACATATCTTGAAATATAACCTTTATTTTGTTTATTAATCCTTGTTAATTAACCTCTACTGATCTCTTTTGCTTGGCGGCATAATAGTAGGGAAGGGAAAGGAAATAAGCGTTTGTGAAGCACCTACTATGTGCAAGATACTGTGTTAAGCGCTTTACAACAAGTCTGAGAGCGAGGTGTTACCATTATCTCCATTTTACAGTTGAGAAAACGGAGACAGACA
This sequence comes from Vombatus ursinus, assembly GCF_900497805.2. NCBI lineage: Eukaryota > Metazoa > Chordata > Mammalia > Diprotodontia > Vombatidae > Vombatus > Vombatus ursinus. The sequence goes on along the minus strand of NW_020954560.1, from coordinate 3,320,933 downwards.
GAAGTAGTGATTTGGCCAAGGTCACAGAGCTGGAAAGTGAGTGAGGCTGGATTTGACCTCAGTTCTTCCTTACTCCAGGCTCAGCACTCCATCCACTGTGCCACCTAGCTGTCCCATAGGCATTTAATAAATGTTTTTGAATTGGTTAATTGATTCATCCATTGCCTTACAAGATAAAACCTAAACTTCTTAGTCTAGTGTTCAAAGTTGTTCACATTTCAGCCCTGACCCTTTTTAACCTTGTCTATGCTGCTCATCTACTACTGTTCAATCCCTTTAGCTATGGTGTTCTCTGTCTTTGAATTGTCCAAGAGTGCTTTTTCTGAATCTTTCCTTTGCTTCTTGTTTGCACTGTGCTTTGTATTGTACTCATTTGTGTAAATGTGTTTTCTCATACTAGTAGACCACAAATAAGCTCTTAGATTTCAGGGATTCTGTTGTTTTTTATCTTTGTGTCCCTAGCATATGCTTTTAGGAGACACTTAATAATGGTTTTTGTTGCACGAAGCTCAAGCTTAGCTAAACTGGTCTGTTTCTTGTCTTTCAAACATTTATAGGATTCATAACCTACTTATCTTTGCACATCTCCTTTCTGTAAGTCTCTCCCTTTCTCCTTTTTTGTCTTTTTTACTTATCATCCAACCCCTGGCACAGATTCCACATTCAGTAAACCTCCTGCATCTTCTGTCCTCCTGGCAGTGATCTTTCCCTCCAAATTTTAAACTACTTAATGATTACTACTTAATGATGAATAATTCATTTGGAATTTGTTATTTACTGCCTTGTATTAATCTTTTCAAATGAATATGTTTTATGTTCTCAACTACATTATAACATTCCTTGGAGGTAGGAATGCATCTTAAATTTCTTTGTTTTTTATGAATGCCTTACGTATGTAGTATCTTATACATAGTAGTATACGCCTGGTACATATTTGATTACCCTATCTTGGTGTTCTTGTTTTCTTCTTTTTAAGAGATAGACATGCTTATGCAGAATAACTTCTGTTCAGTGTTCTTTTCTGTACAGTATATATCCATCAAAATTTTTAATATTTTAGTCACATTGTAAAATTACTATTTGTATAACATACTAAATGATAATATTACAAAGAATTCTTTTTAAGAGTTTTTGGACTTTCTTTTAAAGTACAGGTAAAAGTATTGGCATTAAAATATGGAATGACTCAGCTATTTAAGAGCAGGGATTAGATTTTCCCATCAATAGGCATTGCTATTGTTTGACATCAAGTTTTGTTCAAAGAAGAGGATCTTTAGCATTAGGAATAGAATATAGAAAGAATGTTTTCTCTTTCTTTCTTTCTTTCTTAGGCAATTGGGGTTAAGTGACTTGCACAGGGTCACACAGCTAGTAAGTGTTATGTGTCTAAGCCTGGATTTGAACTCAGGTCCTCCTGACTCCAGGGCTGGTACTCTATCCACTGTGCACAAGATTGTTTTCTTACTCTTAGAATATTATGGCCTAGCTATAAAGATTGAGGGGAATAAGAGCCCCAGAATTAGGAGCTCCAGATAACAAGAAATTGACAACCCTATATTCTCAGTGCCCGGTATCTTTTCACTTTTGTATCCATTATGTGCAAATGATTTGGACTTGACTAGTTTCTTTAGAATCCAGGTACTTAGAGAACAGTTATTTGGATTTGTGTATAATTTTTGCATTGCTCTGTCTTCAAGATACTTAGTATAAGAGAGGTTAACATAAATGATTTAAAACATTACCTTCATGCTGATTGTTTGGAGAATTAACCTAAATTGTATGGCAGGAAATTGTTTTATTCCTTTTTAATGTATTAGCAATGGCATATTACTTCAAGACTGATTTACTTTTTTTACATTTCTATTTTTAGTATAAATAAGTTTTTTTAACCATAGATAATGTTTACTATTTACTATTTTTCTATTTTTACTTCTAAATTTACTATTACTTCATTATTAATCACTTCAAAACTATTAGGCACATCTGTGACAGAAAAATAACACCATTACTAATAATCTAGTTTTTTGTGCTTTGGGAAACTGACAACTTAAATTTTCTTTATTATTTATTAGTGAAAAATAATTCTAGCTGTGTAGCCACGTCCTTATCCATTATCCATTCTAATGGAACATCATACGGTAAAGTTAGTTCCTTCTAATAACATAGAAGGAACACATGTATTGATCATACCTGTATTTGATACTGTCTTTTATGAATATCATGTAACTTCAATTTGTTCTGATTTTAATAAAATTTGAGTGCCAGAAGTATCTTAACGATAATTTAGCAGCCCTTGGAATGGACAGTATTTTGTGAAAAGAGACACCATGGGTGGTGGAGCCAAGATGGTGGAAAAAAGACAGAGACTTGCTGAGCTTTCCACAAAACCCCTCCAAAAAACTTTAAATAATGTCCCAAAACAAATTCTGGAGTGGCAGAACCCACAAAAAGACGGGGTGAAATAATTTTCCAGGCTAAGACAACAGAATGTCAGCAGGAAAAGCCTGTTACATGGGGATGAGAGTGGGACACAATTCTCCACAGGCCTCACTCTAGCAAACCAAGAGCAGGCTTTGAGGAGCGACTGAATCGGTGGTGGCAGCGGCAGTTTCTGGACCTGAAAGCCCACAAATACAAAGGGGGTCAGATAGTTAGAAGGAAATCACAGGAATCCCCTTGCTGGCAACACAGGCAGGATTCTGTGGCATTGCCCATACGTGGATCTGGGTTGCAGTCCTGCGTCTCAGTCCCAGAGCAAGTCGGAGAACTAGCACACCGGGGCTTGTCACCCCAGGGGAACAGGGACCCTGATCACTGTTCTCAGGTCGAAAAGAGTGCTTGTGGTCACGCACAGACCAGTAAAGGAGTAAACACACTTCTTTCTAGATCATACCACCTTGGAAGAACCAAAATTTACAAGTCCCCAGAATTCTCTCTGAAACAGATCCACAAAACGTCTGAAGCTTGGGATGGGGCCTCCTTCCCTCTGGAAGCGAAGCCCCACTTTAGCGTAGAGTTAAATGTCAAGAAACAGACTGGAAAAATGAGCAAACAGTATGAAAAAGATTCTGACTATAGAAAGTTACTATGGTGACAGGGAAGATCAGAACACAGATTCAGAAGAAGATAAAGTCTAAGCCTCAAAGAAAAATATGAATTGGTCTCAGGTCATGGGAGTGCTCAGAAAGGGATTTTAAAAATCATGTAAGAGAGGTAGAGACAAAGTTGGCAGGAGAAATGAGAGTGATGCAAGAAAATCATGAAAAAAGAGTCACCAGCTTGGTAAAGAAGGCACCAAAAAAATGCTGGAAAAAAAAACCAGAATAGGCCAGATGGTAAAAGAGGCACAAAAATCTGTTCTGGCCAAATGGAAAAAGAGGTACAAAAATTCACTAAAGAGAATATTTCATTAAAAATTAGATTTGGGCAAGTGGAAGCTAGTGACTTTATGACAGACATCAAAATAAACAAGAATCAAAAGAATGAAAAAAATAGAAGAAAATATAAAATATCATTGGAAAAAGCAGCTGATCTGGAAAGTAGATCCAGGAGAGATAATTTAAGAATTATTGAACTACCTGAAAGTCATGATCCAAAAAAGAGCCTAGACATTATCTTTCAAGTAATTATGAAGGAAAACTGCCCTGATATTGTAGAACCAGAGGGTAAAACAGAAATAGAAAGAATCCATCAATTACCTCCTGAAGAGATCCCTAAATGAAAACTCCTAGGAATCTTATAGGCAAATTTCAGAGCTCTCAGGTCAAGGAGAAAATATTACAAGCAGCCAAAAAGAAACAATTCAAATATCATGGAGCCACAGTCAACATAACACAAAATTTAGCAGTTTCTACATTAAAGGATTGGAGGGCTTGGAATATGATATTCCAGAGAGCAAGAGAGCTGGGATTACAACCAAGAATCACCGACCCAGCAAAACTGAGTATAATCCTTCAGGGGGAAAATGGATATTGGGTGAAAAAGAGGACTTTAAAGCATTTCTGATGGAAAGACCAGAGCTGAACAGAAAATTTGTCTTCCAAATACAATTCTCAAGGGAGGCATAGAAAAGTAAACATGAAAGAGAAATCATAAGGGATTTGATAAGGTAAAACTGTTGACATTCGTACGTGGGAAAATGGCACTTGTAACTCCTGAAAACTTTCTCGTTACTGGGACAGTTTGATTGTGATGGAATACTATTGTGTTACAAGAAATGACAAACAGGACACTCTCAGAAAAACCTGGAACACCTTACCTGAACTGGTACAAAGTGAAATGAGCAGAAGCAGGAGAACATTGTACACAGTAACATCAACATTATATGATGAGCAGCTGTAAATGACTTAGCTGTTCTCAGCAATACGATGTTCTGAGACCATTCTGAAGGATTTATGATGAAAAAACCTACCTGTCTCCAGAGATGGAGCCAGAATGCAGATCAAAGCCTACTTTTTCTTTACTTTCTTTATTTTTTTTTCAATCTGTGTTCTTTCACAACATGACTAACGGAAATATGTTTTGCATGACTGCACATATGCTGTATCAAACTGCTTGCCTTCTCGGTGGGGGGGAGGGCAGGAACTTAGAACTCAATTTTTTTAAATGAATTTTCAAAATTGGTTTTATGTGGAGTTGGGGGAAAAAATAAAATTCAGATTGGTCAGCTGGATTGAACCCCCTTAACGTTTGGATGCCTGGGGCCCGACAAAGTCAGGAATCAAATAGAAGTTTAATTTCAAAGTGGGGGAACCTGAGGCAGTGTGGGAAGATCTCAATACTTAAACAATGGCTGTACCATTGTTGACCCCAATTAGGGGTGTCAGCAACAATGAGATAAGTTTGATTAACATGAGTACTTGTCTGAGCATGTCCAGTGCTTGTCGGGAGTTCAGAGAACACCTTGTACTGGTTAAAGCAATACAATAATTATGTGATTTTGCCAGAGAATTGTTCTTATGCCAAGCTCAGGGCACAACTTGACTGCTGGACCTTAGCTCTGGAAAACACTGTTATCGCCTAATATCTTGACAATGGGTTAGCCCAGGGATGAGAAACCAAGGCCTTGAGGCCACATGTGAACCTCTAGGTCCTCAAGTGCAGCCTTTTGACTGAATCCACATTTGTTCTGTAAAGGCCTCATGTGGCCTCAAGGCTACAGGTTCCTCACTCCTGGTTTAGCCATTTAATATGGAAGGCAGCTAATAAGATGAGTTTTGAGGTAGCTATATGTCGGTTTATTTCAAAGAAAAGAAAATTTTGTAGAGGACGTTGCCTTTTGGTTCCTCCTCTCCCCTATTTTACATCTCAGATCCTTTGACATCATTCCCCATTTCCCTCTCATCTCTGATGAAAAGGTAACTTCTGTCTGCAAGGCCAACCCATCAATTTTGTGCCCTTGATCTCATCCTCTTCCATCTCCTCCAGTAAATAGGCTCCCTCAATCACACCCTCCTATTCTATAATGTTCAGTTTTCTATCTACTGACTCCTTTCCCCACTGCCGACAAAAATTATTTTTTTTTACCTGACCCTGCCATCCCCTTAAGTTGTTGTATATCTCTCTGCTCTTTCTTATCCTAATTCCTTAAAAGAAGCCATTTAAATTTATTGCCTCCATTTCCTTCTGAACACTTGCTTCTCAACCCTATGCAAGTTGTGTCACTCAATTGAAACTAACCTCTTTAAAGTTACCAGTGACCTCTTAATTGTCGAGATCAACTGCCTTTCCTGAGTCCTTATCCTGCTTTCCCCCCTCATTTAACACAATTGACCACCCTCTCTTCAGCTCCCATGAGTTCCGTAATCATCTTCCAGTTCTTCATAGCCAGCCCCAATCCCTCTCCTGAATTCTAGCCCTACATCACTAGATGCCTGTTGGCTATTACCAACTCTTTTCTATATTCAGCTGAGACTCAGTATGTCAGAAATTGAACTCATTGTCTTTCCCTCCCAAAACCTATCTCTTCTTCCAAATTTGTTTTTGTTGTTGTCATTCCGGTCAAGCAGGTTCGCAGCCTGACAGTAATACTTGGTTTTTCTCTCTCCCTCTGCCCACCTACTTAAGTACTTGCCAAATCTTACTGTTTCATGTGACCCAACATCTCTTTCATCTTTCCACTCATATCACAGTCACTCTAGTTCAAATTCTTCTATTCAAATTCTTTCACTTGCATTTTTGTAACAGCCTTCTAATTGGTCTCAGGTCTCTCCCTTTTTTTCCTAGTCTATTTTTCACACAGTTACCAAAGTGATGTTCCTAAAACACAGGTCTGAATATATTAAATTTCTTCTGCTCAGAAAGTTCCAGTGGTCCTTTGTGTCTCTAGAATAAAACAGACTCCTCTTTTTGACATTTAAAACCCTTCCCAGTTTAGCTGTAGCTTATGGTTTTGGACTTATTTCACATTACTCCCCTTTACATGTTCTATATTCTAGCAAAACTGTACTACTTAAAATTTCTTGTATTCTGTCTCCCTTCTTTGTGCACTCTTCTCATCTCTTTGATGCCTACCTTCTTTCTGAGAACCTGTCATGTGCCATCTTTACCACATGAAGCCTTTCCTGACATTCCCTGCTGCTAAATGCCTCCCCCCCCTTAATATTCCCCCAAACTCTTTATATTTGCTTATGTATTTACATCTTCATCTTGATCTTGACCCTTGAGGGCAAGGAATATTTCTTTTTTGTCTTTGCATCCCAAGCTGTATACAAAAGAGATTGGGTGTGCTTGACTGATTAACTCCCAGATTTATTTTTTTAATGCTTTTTATAGTTATTTTGAATGAGATTTCCTTTTCTGTCGTTACCTCCTGGATTTTATTTTTGTCTTATATAGAAATGTTGATTTTTGTGGATTTGTTTGGGATGTTGTTACTTTATTGAGCTATTAATTGTCTCAAAAGCTTCCTTACTGATTCTTTGGAGTTTTCTAAAAACTGCTATCTGCTAGTAAGTAGAGATAATTGTGTTTTCTCTTTGGCAATAGTTTTGCCTTTAATTTCTTTTTCTTTTCTTTTTACTAGATATAGCTTTTCTAGCATGATGTCAGGTAACAGTAGGGAAAGGGAAATTCTTGCTTTTTTCTTGTATTTATTAATAAATCTTTTATTATTCTTCATAAATTATCCTCTTAATAAAAACTCTTAATCATATTTTATCGATCCTTTTGTACCTATACTTTGTTTTATTTTTTTTAAGCATAAATAATCCCTTTATTTTCTCAAAAGGCTTTTTCTGTAAAATACAATCATATTGTTTGAGGTGTTTTTTTATATATGAAAAATTTTGTTAATTCTTTTCCTATTGTTACCAAACTTATTTCATATGATCCCCTTTCACAAACATCTGAAGTGATCTGCTGACTGTTCCCTGAATCATCCCGTGTCATCATCCAACTTTAAGCAGGTCTTAGGCTTTCTTCCATTAGAATACATTCTCTTTTCACCTACCCGCCTTAGAACTGTTCCCTTCAAGCCTAAACTCAGCTGCCACCTCCTGTCAAATGGCTCATCTGCTTTTTCATCTTCCCATCCCTTTTTTGAGTACTCATTCCCTCCTGAAATTATTTTATTTGTGTACATTCCATATTACCTGCAGTAGGATGTAAGAGCCTCCTCTTGTTTTTCTTTGTTCTCTCACTAGCTCCGTGTCTTATACGTAGTGGAAGCTGCTTGACAAAGTTTTTGTGAATAAATTCTTTTATTTCCAATTAAAATTTTGATATTGTGACAATTCCACAATCTCTGTCCTTAATCAGTAAATATTTATTCAGGGCTTACTGTGTGCCAGATACTGTATGGAGCATGGAGAATATAGAAAGAGGCAAAAGACAGTTCCTACCCTCAAGGCGCTTAAAATCTAACAGGAGAGACAACATGCAAACAAATATATACAGAGCAAGCTATGTACAGCCTAAAGAGGAAATCATTAACAGAGTGAAGGGACTGGATTTAAGATGGGCTTGAGAAAGGCTTCCTGTAGAAAGGGGGATTTTAAGTTGGGATTTAAAGGAAGCTAGGGAGGTCAGTAATTGGAACAGAAGAGGGAGAGAGTGTTCTAGCCAGAGGAAAGGCCCAGAGCTGAGAGATGGAGTGTCTTGTTCTTGGAACAACCAGGAGGCCAGTGTCACTGGATTGAAGAGTACATGTAAAAAAGTAAACTATAAGAAGGCTGTAAGGTAGGAGGGGCTAGGTTATGAAGGGCTTTGAATGCAAACAGAGCACTTCATATTTGCTTCTGGAGGCAGTGGGGAGCCACTGCACTTTATTGAGTAGGGGAATGACAAGACTGGACCGATCACTTTAGTGACTCAAGGGGGTGGATTAGAGCGGGGAAAGAAGCCTCGAGGGAGAAATGAGCATGTTTGTAGTCAGCAGGAAGTGAGCCAGTAAAGAGGAAAAGATTTAAAATAAGTTAAAGAGTGAGGCTAACAGAAGGGGCAGTCTGTTGGAGGAGATAGGGTGGAATGGTATCACTTGAACAAGTAGAATGGTTGTTCTTGGTAAAGAGTAAGGCCACTTCATCATGGGAAACAGAAGTGAAGGAGGAGAAAATACCTTTCCAGGTTTTGATGTTCTCATTTGTTTTAACTCCTCATGTGCTTTAACTCCAGCCCTCCATTCCCCAGCACTAAAGCAGATTTTCAGTATGCTAGTGGTCTGAATATTCTTAAACATTTTCCTAGCTTTTGTGTAATTTAGAGTGTAAGGAAATCTCCTGGTCTAGCAGACTTAACAAAGTCCTGGAGAGGAGTAGAGAGAAAAGAATTTCCTTCAGAATTACAGATAATTATTTATTTTACCTTAAGAATTAGCAGATTGAATTTTTTAGGAATATGAGATTTATTTGGAACCTAGGTCTAACAGTCTTGATTTATCCATAATATTAAATTCATAGATAGACAAACAGAAAGCAAACTCAGGAGGGCAGCAGACAGGAAAAAAGAAAGCCTATTCTATTGATAAAGGCTAGATTTTAAAGGAATTCTTAGCCTTTCTGTGGTGTGTATGTATGTGTGTATGTGTGATGATGATGATGATGATGATGATACATTTGTGCCAAGAAAATGAACTCTTTATGGTTATTGGCATTAGTAGATCCAGTTATTGAGGTAATTATATTCCTTCTATTAAGTTTCCTTTTTTAACTGTGAGATGATTATTTTAACTTTTATGGAATGGAACAACAATAGCTTTTAGAGACCATAACCCTATGACTATACCTCCAGTGATATAGGAAAAGGATTTTTGTACATATAAGTAGAGAGAGTATGTGTACAGAACTGATAGCCTAGACAATTTGTTTGTAATATAAAATCAGTGTTAAATATTGGTGGGGCTGTAGAGAAAAATAATGAGTATTTTTGTTGGTCCTTGATAAATGTAAAATTCTACGCTTATTTCCTCTTTTGTTCCAACCTCAACTTCCTTTTTCCTTTTTTTTTGTTACAGATCACACATCAGTTGGTGGTCTAGGAGACAGTTTTTACGAATACTTACTGAAAGCATGGTTGATGTCAGATAAAACAGACATTGAGGCAAGGAAGATGTATGACGATGCAATTGAGGTGATTATGACCACTCTTTACCTTGATAACAAACTAAAATAATATCACTTTTTAATAAGATATGTCCTTCTTTCCTCCCTCCCTTCTTCCCTCCCTTCCTTCCTTCACATGTCCTTTATAGTTTGAGTATTCATAATATTTAGAATAGCTTGGTTGTTCACAATTATTCTTTGAACAATATTGCTGTTAGTGTATACAGTGTTCTCTTGGTTCTGCTTACTTCACTTTTCATTGTTTTATGCAAGTCTTTCCATGTTTTTTCTAAAATCAGCCTGCTCATCATTTCTTATAGCATAGTAATATTCCATCATAGTCATATTCCACAATTTATTCAGCCATTCCCCAGTTGATGGCACCCCCTTAGTTTCTAGTTCTTTGCCGCCACAAAGAGAGCTGCTTATAAATATTTTAAAACACATAGGTTCTTTTAATTTTTCCTGATCACATTTAATAGTGGTATTACTGGGGCAGCTAGGTGGTGCAGTGGATAGAGCACTGGCCCTGGAGTCAGGAGGACCTGAGTTCAAATCCGGCCTCAGACACATAATATTTCTTAGCTGTGTGTGACTCTGGGCAAGTCACTTAACCCCAATTGCCTTGGAAACCCCCCCCCCCCCCCAAAAAAATAGTGGTATTACTGGGTCAGAGATTATACACAGTTTTATAACTCTTTGGGCATTATTCCAGATTGCTCTCTAAAATGATTGGATCAGTTCACAGTTCCACCACGAGTGTATTAGTATCTCAGTTTTTCTACATCCCCTCTAACATTTGTCATTTTCCCTTTCTATCATTTTAGCCAATCTGATAGGTGTGAGGTGATAACTCCAAGTCATTTTACTTTGTAATTCTTTAATCAGTAATGACTTAGAGCATTTTTTCATATGACTATAGATAGCTTTGATTTCTTCATCAAAAAATAGCCTGTTGATATCCTTTGACCATTTATCAATTGGGGAATGACTTATACATATTCTTATAAATTTGACAAAATTCTCTATGTTTTTCAGATATGAGACCTTTATCTGAGAGACTGTCTATGAAAATTTCCCCCCAATTTTCTACTTTCCTTCTAATCTTGGGTTATTTCACATCTCACAATGCTCTCTATCTCTTGTTTATTCATAAATTCTTCTTCTGTCCACAAGTCTGATAGGTTATATGTTCCATGTCTTCTAGTTTCCTCCTTTCTCTCTTTATAGCTCAGTCATGTATCCATTTTGACCTTATCTTGGTAAATGGTGTAAGACAGTAATATCATGAAAAGGCGGTCACAACTTCCCAAAATGTGAAAGCTAGGGTTATTACAAGGCAAATGAACATGCTTGTGGAACCCATGGAGTTCACAATCCACACCACAGTTTGCATATTTGTAACATTACAACAAAGGAAGAAGGAAGAAGCCAATCTCCACCAAAAGGGGCGGCGTGGTGTGGGAGGGAGAGAGGTGCAACAAAGATGGGAAAAGGACAAACCCTGTGGAGCAGGGTGATGAGTGATGAGCGAGGTTCCCTAGGGAGCCAATGGTCTGCTTATTTACAAGGGTCCCAGCTTCTCAGCCTAAAGCAGACTGAGCGCTATCTTTCTTGACTCCCAAGGACAGACAAAGGAGTACATTTTGGGATGCAAACAACAAATTATGTCAACTCAGGGTGGGGCCTCAGACTTGACACATTCAAGGCCTCCTGCATACTCTGGATCCAAAGTTTCTGGAAAACATGGCAACAGAAAAAGACAAGTTCAGGGGACCCCTTAACATTCCTTTTTAACAATCCATACTCATTTTCCGCCAGACTGTTTTCCTGACAATTTTTACCAAGTAGTTTATTCTTAACCTGAAATCTTAAATCTTTACATTTTTTTTTCTTTTTTTTTGCAATTGGGACTAAATGACTTGCCCAGGGTCACACACCTAGTAAATGTCAAATGTGGTCTGAGGTCGGATTTGAACTCAGGTCCTCCTGACTTCAGGGCCAGTGCTTTATCCACTGTGCCACCTAGTTGCCCCTCTTTACATTTGTTAAACATAGGATTACTATAATCATTTACTACTGTGTATTATATGAATAAGACCTTTTCAGTAACCAGGAGGGTACAGTTCTGGCTATTTTATATGCTACTGTGAATCGACTTGCATAGGATTATTTGTAGATAGATTCATAGCATCTCTCCTCTGCACATTGTGATGTTAAAGCAGAGCTTCGTAACTGAGATCCCACAGAGAGATTTCAGGGTGTTTGTACACTTTTTAAAAAAGTGTTTTAATAAACTACATTTCATTATAATTGGTTTTCTTTGCAATCTTAGGCATTTTGTTTTGTGCATTTAAAAACATTTTTCTGAGAGTCCATGCCACAAAGAAGGTTCAGACCAGGTATTTTAGGTTTTTTTGCTGCATGATCAGTGCTCTCTATACAAGGAGCACACAATTAAAATTGCTGCTTGACCAAGCAGGAGTCGTGTTTCAAAGCAAATTTTTAAGCATGTACTTACTTAAGTTTTTTTTTTTTTACTTTGTATTCCCTTATTATTATTTAATCTTCAGTACTTAGATAACTCCGTTATTTCATATAGGAATATATCTACACCATTACAGATCACAGTCCCCTGGTGGGCAGTCTTCATGAGCTGCTGCTGCCAAAATAAGAATTCATCATCACCTAGTAGTTGATGGGGAGCCTTTCTGGTCTCACCTGGGCTGACAACAGACACACTCTGCTTCTGGGCTCACACATAAGGCCTTCTTGGATCAGTTGTACCTGTCATACATGTAAGCCTTTGCTGGCATTAAGCTAGAGCCTCCACAGTTGCCTCCAAGACATGTTAGGGTTCCTGGCTAGTGACAATTTTTCATGGAAGATCAATTTAGCCGTCTTTGTTCAGTAGTGAACATGACGTGGTTTATCTGTAAAAACAGTATGGAATATGTTAGAGAGTTAAAAGTCTCCTCAGGTCCCTGATGCAAGCGCCCAGACCTGAGAAGTGAGTCCATGCTTTCATAGATGATTTCACTGTTCTTAACAATTTTTGTCGATTAGTGTGTCCTTTATTATTCTCTGCTTACTTGTATTTACATTTCTTCTTTCTTGAGAAATATTCCACACCTATTTTGTAGAACCTCAAAGATGTACAAAATCTTAGAGATAATATTGGCTGATTTTTTTTTAACCTGCCTACCCCCATAATTTCCAATTGAAGGAAGAACAGAATGAGATATTTTCTTGAAGACCTAAAATTTGAGTCTTCTGACCTGAAATGGGACAGTTAAACAGTCCTTGCCATGCACACGTCCATTGCTCCCATATTCTAAGAAGATCTGGTGTCATAGAAAGAGCCCCAGAGTTAGAGCCTGAAGATCTCTGTTGACCTCCCAGATCTGTTCCCACCCTCTAGCTGAATCGGGGCAATGGTATGGGGTTGGAAATTTACGAAAATTTTTGCTTGTTTTTTTAAACCTCTTAAGGACCCCCACCCCTACCGCCCAAAAAAGGCAAAAAGTGTCCTTTGAATTCCAGCGAAGACATTTTTTAGGCCAGGCCCAGCCGTCAATATATGATGCCAATTTTCATCCAAGTAGTGATGTAACTAACAGTGAGTTCAGTGTGACATTATGTAGATGCATAACTGGGGAGAAGCTTCTATACTTTGTAGAGGTGGAGTAAAGAACTGTAGAAGGAATTTCAGGAATCATGAAATAAGCTCTCCTTGTGTAGCGGTGGATTGATCCTAGTCTAGTCCGTGATCTATTTGAAAATGTTCCATCTAGTAATGGAAAGATACAAATTAAATTGTTGAAGTCTGTATTCGTATTCCAATAAAATTTACAGCAACAAAAAATCTGGAGCCGTAGCTGTGGCATCATCTTCAGTTGTCCACCTGCACCTTGTTCCCATGGCATTGGCCCTCTGCAGGAAGGAAGCAGTGGTGATCACCTCCCAGAATGGTGATTGATTGTGCTCCTCCCCTCAGTGAATTATGATACCCTGGTGTCTTCAGATGTCAAGGCTAAGTGCTACCTTCTTATCCTCCAGTTCATTAGTGTTCTCTTCCTCCTCCAATTATTTTTCGTTTACTCCTCTGTATATATATTACATTACCCTGAGGTCACTATAATTTCCTTGAGGGCAAGAACTTTTTTGTTTTTGTCCTTGTGACCCCAGTGCCTTGCACATAATGGACACTCTGGTCTCACCTCCACCTCATAGAATTCATTTTTTTGCGTTTCACACTTTAAAAAAAATTTTTTTTAAGATTTATTAATTAATTAATTTTATTTTCGTTTTCAGCATTCACATCCACAAGATTTTGAGTTCCTAATTTTCTCTCCATCTCGTTCCTCCCCCAACCCCAAGACAGCGTGCATTCTGAATGCTCTTTCACCTAATCTGCCCTCCCTTCTATTCCCCCTCCCCCTTCTCTTCTCCACTTCCTGTTCTCTTTTCCTGTAGGGCAGGATAGATTTCTATACCCCATTTCCTGTATATCTTATTTCCCAGTTGCATGTAAAAATAATTTTTAACTTTTGTTTTTAAAACTTTGGGTACTAAATTTTCTTCCTTCCTCCCTCCCCACCCACCCTCATTGAGAAGGCAAGCAACTTGATACAGGTTATACTTTTGTAGTCATGCAAAACACTTCCATAGTAGTCACGCTGTGGAAAACTAACTATATTTCCCTTCATCCTATCCCACTACCCCATTTATTCTATTCTCTCCTTTGACCCTGTCCCTCCTCAAAAGTGTATGCTTCTGATTACTTCCTCCCCCAGTCTGCCCTCCTCTCTATCATTCCCCTGCTCTCTTGTCCCCTTCCTCCTATTTTCCTGTAGGGTAAGATTGCTTTCCATACCCAATTGAGTGAGTATGTTATTCCCTTCTTAAGCCAAATCCGATGAGAATAATATTCACTCGTTCCCTCTCACCTTCCCCCACTTCCCTCCACTGTAAAAGCCTTTTTTTGTCTGTTTTATGTGAGATAATTTACCCCATTCTGCCTCTCCCTTTCTCCTTCTGCTAGTATAATCCTCTCTCACCCCTTAATTTTATTTTCCAGATAACACCCATTTATCTTCAACTCACCCTTGACCCTCTATTAATCTATCTATACATGTAATTTTTTTTTTTCACTCCACCTACCCTAATACTGACAAAGGTCTCATGAGTTACAAATATCATCTTTCCATGTAGGAATGTAAACAGTTCAGCCTTAATAAGTCCCTTATGATTTCTCTTTCCTGTTTACCTCTTCATGCTTCTCTTGAGTCTTGTATTTGAAAGTCAAATTTTCTATTCAGCTCTGGTCTTTTCATCAGGAATGCTTGAAAATCCTCTATTTCACTGAACGTCCATTTTTTCCCCTGAAGAATTATACTCAGTTTTGCTGGGTAGGTGATTTTAGTTGTAATCCTATCTCCTTTGCCCTCTGGAATATGATATTCCAAGCCCTGTGGTCCCTTAATGTAGAAGCAACTAAATCCTGTGTTATCCTGATTGTGTTTCCATAATACTTGAATTGTTTCTTTCTGGCTGCTTGTAATATTTTCTCCTTGACCTGGAAACTCTGGAATTTGGCTACAATATTCCTAGGAGTTTTCCTTTGGGGATCTCTTTCAAGAGGTGATTGGTAGATTCTTTCAATTTCTGTTTTGTCCTCTGGTTCTAAAGTATCAGGGCAGTTTTCCTTGATAATTTCTTGAAAGATGATGTCTAGGCTTTTTTTCTGATCATGGCTTTCAGATAGTCCAATAATTTTTAAATTCTCTGTCCTGGATCTATTTTCCAGGTCAGTTGTTTTTCCAGTGTGATATTTCACAATGTCTTCTATTTTTCATCCTTTTGGTTTTGTTTGACAATGTCTTGATTTCTCATAAAGTCACTACCTTCCAATTGCTCCATTCTAATTTTTAAGGAAGTTTTTTCTTCAGTGAGCTTTTCGACTTCCTTTTCCATTTCTAATCGACCATCCAGCTTGTCTTGGGCTGGAAATTTGCTTCACTCTGTCTTTTTGTGGGTTCTGCTGCTCTAGAATTTGTTTAGAGGCATTTTTTACAGGAATTTGGAGGGGTTTGGGGGAGAGCTCAAGCACGTCAGTGCTTTTACTCTGCCATCTTGGCTATGCTTTCCCCCCCCCACACACACACATGGAATTATTTAAAAGCCCAGCTTATGCTAATGCAGAAACTACACTTAATTGTAATGGATTGTTTTTCTTGTTATCACAATGAATGGGAGAATAGAGAGGATTTGGAACTGGGGGAAAAACAGAATAGAAAATTCTGCTTTAGAAAAAGGAATAAAATTTTAAAAATAAGAAAAGAAGGTATATCTCAGGTACCATCAGACCTTTCCCGATTACTCTCTTGTTATTAGTATATACTTTATTTTTTTACTTATGTCGGCATATATTGTATTCTCCTGTTCCTTGAGTGTGTGAACCAATTTTTTAAAATTATGTTTTATTTTCAGGTAAATATTCTGTGCCTCCTTCCTCTCCCCCCCGCCTTTATCCTCATTGAGAAAGCAGGAAAAACAAAAACTCTGTTAGAAATGGATGTCATTTGCGTATAATTTATATCTTCCCACCCCCACTCCACTTGCTAACATCTTTATTTAAAATGTCTTCCAGATTAATTCATCATCTGCTCTTACCTCACTCAGTCCTATACGACTAGGTATCTGACCCCATCACTGTTGAAACTGCTCTCTGGAAGATAATGATAGATTTCCTAATTGCTGAACCTAATTGCCCTTTTTTAAGTCCTCATCTTGTTTTACTTTTCTGTATCATTGTCACTCCTCTCTCTTGAGTCTTCTCTGCTTCCTTTGTTCTCTTCTGAACTCTTTAATGTAAGTGTTCCTATTAGGGGAACAAGATCATAGATTCCAGGTGACCTTCGAGTTCATCTCGTTCAAGCCTCTCATTTTATAGATGAGGAACTAAGACCCAGACACCAGGGGAGAGTTGCTCAGGGTTCTCTAGACAAAGAACCAATATCTGACCCTAGGTCATCTGACTCCCAGTTCAACTCTCTTTTCACATGTTCTTCTGCATCTTCTCCTTTGGTGTTCTCATGTGATTGCATAGCTTTAGCTATCCCTGTTACGCAGCTGATTCTCAGATGATTAAGTTTGAGCAGAGCAGGAATTGTCTTATCTGACCATATCTCCCCTAGTGGACAGCATGGGAACATGAGTTATTGCCATTATTATTGTCTTATGTATAGAATTGGCTTGAATATCAGTACATTTTTAGAATCTCAAAAATTATTCATTTTACAGGCCATAGAAAAACATCTTATTAGAACATCCAATGGGGGTCTAACATTTATTGGAGAATGGAAGAATGGACACTTGGAAAGGAAAATGGGTCATTTAACCTGTTTTGCTGGAGGAATGTTTGCTTTGGGAGCAGATGGTTCCAGAAAGGATAAAGCTGGGCATTATTTACAACTTGGAGCAGAAATTGCACATACATGTCATGAGTCATATGACAGAACGGGTAAGAAATTTCATTAACTTGGTTATTTACTATATAATATTTTTTATAATCATGATGTGCCCAGGAAAGCTAACTGAATACCCCAGAACTACCAGGAATACAATTATACATTACTTTTCAAATAGCAATATTCTGAAGTTTTGATTTCACTTCATATTTTTATAGTTGCTGCTTTTGGGACTGGGATTTTGTGAGGAGTTAGTTTTTTAGATAAGTTTACAAGTTTTTGCATTAATTTGAATCTTTTTTATATGTAAAGTGTTTATTACTTTTATAATCCAGTTTCCTTTTTGTGGGGGGGGGGAGGCTGGGCAATGGGGTTTAGTGACTTGCTCAGGGTCACACGGCTAGTAAGCGGCAAGTATCTGAGGTCACATTTGAACTTGGGTCCTCCTGACTCCTGGGCCGGTGCTCTATCCACTGTGCCACCTAGCTGCGCCCTATAATTCAATTTCCAAAACAAAGAATCATTGGGTTGCAGCCTGCTGCTCAATTACTTTTTAAAGGTTCTTGTTATTGATTCCACCCTAATTAATACATCTAATTCTCAGTTATTCATGTGAACACAATAAGAGAATAGTCAGAAAGTGTGTTTGAGGGAGGTATACGTAGCATAGTTCACCTGAATCTGAACCTAGGTTACTTGAATCATCTTAAAATCCAAACACTGTTTTAGCTTCTTCCTACACAAAACCAATTATGTTGATAAGTATCAAAACCAGTTTAACATTAATTTCCTCACTTGGCCTTTGTCCGTTTCTTAGAGCAAGTAGTAATAAGCAACAAACTACTCAGAAGATAGTGAGAAACAAGGGTTCTGAATCATCTATCCCTGGTTATTGTGTTGATTTTTTTTTTTTTTTGGTTAATCCACTGATTACTTTCTGTCATTGCTAGTTCCTTTGACTAAAAAGAAAGTACCCAAGTGGGATGTAACTAGAGGCCACTGTACCTTAATTTTTGTGCTGGCTGTCGTCACACCTTGGACAAATCACTTAATCTCTCTGCCTCCTACTTTGCTCATCTTTAGAGAAATAGAATCGGATTAGATAATGAATTAGCAGTTATAAGATACCAATGATTTGCTAGGTACTGGGTCAGGCACTGGATCTCTAAGATTTCCTTCTAGCCCTCGGAATGACGGCCAAGGCATGCCCTTTGTTTTTACCTTTCTTTGTGTCCTGGAGCTTAGTATGGTGCTCAGGCCATAGCACTGTGGGACATAAACACTTAAGAAGTGCTTGCTGACTGACTGAGGTGCTAATTTTCTGAATCATTTTGACAAAACACTTTCATGACAATTCAGACAATGGAGTAATATGATAATGAAGGCATTAAAAGGCAATGGCTAGTAACTTTTGTTTGAGAATTTCATAAATTCATGTTTTGAGGTTGCTTTTGAACGCACATATGGCAGAAATATGATTTTATTTAATCCTAGTGTGTGATCTTTATAAAATATAGTTGGAATAACAAGTTAGCCTCATTTTAAGTATACTCAATAAAGTATACCTTGAATAACCAGATTGCCTCATATTTCACAGTTAAGGCTGAAGCCTTTTATTTATGATAAAGTGTTAAAGCTCATGAAGAAATTTCCTTCAAATTATTTCTTATAGTCAAGAACTCTCTTTTAGGCAAAATACCACCAAAGTGAAAGGAACTAGGATCCTGCTGAGATGTTACTGTACTGTGTGTTTTCAGATGTTGTTATCATACTATATAAATCAGTTATAAAAATTGTGATTGGCTTGGTTTTGAAACATAAGTAACCTAGCCATATGTTTACTAGCTGGATGTATGTTTATATTTCATTTGCATATAGTTCAATTCCCCTTATCAAAACACATCAATATAATATATGAAGTAATAGCTCACATGCCTGTTTTCAAACTTTGACATGACAGTTAACTTATTGATAACCATTATTATAAAATTACATTACTGCCTTTTATATTTGATAATGACAGTACTGGTTGTGATTACTATTTGTTTTTGTAAGTAAAGATTGATGCAAAAACCATTCTTAACACTGTGAATAAATGATTGTTGTTATTTAATTTGTAGCTGTTATCCGCATGACTTGTCATTGTTAGACACCCCTTTTTTATTTTCTGGCCTTTTGATTCATCTTTGACTCAAAACTTTTGATTAAATAGAGCTGTCTTTATTTTGATTGCTGCACATCATATCCATGACACATTTTTTAAAGATGTGTTTTCGTGCATCCTTCAAATGCTTTTTTTGTCCTTTTGTGAAGTTATGACATTTCTGCTTACACTGCATTAGTTTTCTGAATATACATTGCTTTGAGCTATTTTCTCTCTCCAGCCCAGCAGAATTGTGTTGGGGTGGATATCACTTAGGGTCATGTAGATTTACAAGGGAAGGTGACTGGAGAGGCTGATTCTAGTCAAGTTCCCTAATTGTCCTGATGAGCCCCAGAGAGGTTCAGTGATTTGCCCAATTTCTCTCTCTCTCTCTCTCTCTCTCTCTCTCTCTCTCTCTCTCTCTGTCTCTCTCTGTCTCTCACACACACAGACACACACACACACACACACACACACACAATCAACAAAGAATTTAAATCCAAATCCTCTAAAGACACTGAACTCTATGTTGAGACTGACTCTGTTCTAGGACCTCAGTGTTGATGTTCCTGTCCTATTTAATATTCACAGGATTTATGTCTAACATTGTTGAAACTATCTGTGGGGCTGACCATGAGGTTGGTAGTAGTTCCAGATATCAAGAGTTAGGAAAATCTCCTCTTTTATATACTTTCAATGTTTCTGGAAAATTTCTGGGAAAAAACTCCCATCTTCCATTGTTTCAAAGGACATACTCAAGTTATTCTGGGCTAGTATAGTCTTATTGTATGTAGTATTGAAATATGTGACTTTGTGCTTGACACCACCAACAGAAATTATTATCCCTCTATAATATAGTATCACAAAAATCACATGATTTCATATTATAGAGATGATTCTTGTTCAGGTACCTACAAGTGGACTAAATGACTTTAGTCTTCCTTCCACCTCTGAGACGCTGATTTGAATTTTAGTGCTGTAAAATTATTATCAGAGCCCAAGAGCCTACACCAAGCTAAGGCTATTGATGAAAAGTAATTTTAGCAATTGAGAAGAAAAAAGTATAATGAAAAAATTGATCAATCATTACTAAGGGTGTTTGGGATGATACTAAACAACAATGATGAGCAGGCTGAACTATTTATTTAACTTTTATTTTGCTTCTGTTTTCTCTGCCAAGGAGAATGAACTTTGGACTGGGAAAGAGAGAACAAAAATAATTAGCAGGGAATTAAAACTGAGGATAAGTGAGGAGATCAGAGTACCTAGCTGTTCTCGTGGATTTCAGGTTTCTAGGGCTAGATGAACTATATCCTAGGAACTTGAGTTAGCCTGTGTGATTGCTCAGCAGTTGTCAGTGATAGGCAAATCGTAATACAGAGCTTTGTCGCAGGACTAGAAAAGGACAAATATTACATGGATGCTGAGGAAAAGAAGGATAGTGGATTCTGTAGTCCACAGGCCAGCAAAATAGACTGATTTCCAGGCAGAATTCTAGATCACATTATAAAAGAGATGGAGTTTAAGCATCTAGAAAAGGAAGGTTGTTAGAACTAAAACCCAGCATGTTTCAGAATCAAGAACAAGTCATGCCAGCTTAACCTTTTCTTTCTTTTTTGACGGGGTAACTATTGATAGAGCGTGGACATTTTATAGATTTAGCATATCTAGATTTCAACAAAGATTTATCTTTGTGGACAAGATGGAGAGTTGTAAGCCTAGGTCATTCTATAGCAAGTTGGATTTGTCACTGTTCAGTGAGCAAACCTCAAAAGCAGTCATTATTATCTTAATATCAAGTTGAATGAGGTCTTTAGTGGGGATACACCTCCCCAACCCATCCCCCCACCCCTCGGGTTCTTGCTCTTGTGGATTTTTTTTTTTTAACCAATATCTTGGTGGCATACAACTGATATTTTGAAATGGGATTTGTATTTCTGGACTATGCCTTAAAACATAGAAATGACAAATTCCTATGCAGGGATGGAATGCATCTAACAAAGTTTAGTAAAAATATGTTTTTGATGACCTTCAAATCTAATCCAAAAAGTTATATGTTGAATTTATTATATTCTCAAAAGGATTTGCAATTTTGTGTACAATCCTTTTTTTCTCTCTACTTTGTATATGAAAATACTTTTTACTTGATTTTTAAGTTTGGAATTTTTTTTAAAAATGTTTAAAATTTTTAACCAAAAGAAATTTTAACTAAAAAAGGAAGAAAAGTACCTATATATTCATCAAACTAGATACTATGAAGTCTAGTTGGAGAGGAGAAAAGACAATAGTTGAGATATTCAGAAGTTCACCGGGGACCAAATCCAAGAAAAGAGCCGGCGGTAAAAGATTGTGGCCTCAAACGTTGATTCAGAAATGTACAAAGTATAGAAAACAAGCAAAATGAACTAGAAATCTCAACACAAAGAGGTCCTACCACTCACATGTAACTTCTTCTTAATGTAATAAAACCCCTGACTGGACTGTGGTTCAAAAGAAATATGATAGATAAAGAACAGTAGGAGATAGCGTTGTATAGTGAGAAGATACATACTTGTATGAGGAAATCCAGGAACCAGAGAGAGAAAGCATAGTGGAGAGTATTTGGGCACTGATCAGTGGAAGAAGAAACAGAAGATGACTTTGTCATTGTGTCATTTTACAGGCCACCTAGAGAGAGGAAACAAATGTGTGGGAGTCAGGAGACAGGTGGCAAGCCAGGCACTGAGGTTTAGTAGAGTAGTGAGGGAAACATCAATTATCTTGACATCTGCTGGAATTCTTTCTCTGCCAAAAAGGAGTGCAGCTAATAATTTCCTGGTTGTTCTTCAGTAATAATCTCATACTTCAAAACATGGAGGAACCAAAAAGAAAAAATTTTAACGTAGAGCTGATTCTTACCAAGAGTGAAGTGTCGCTTTCTGCAGTGAACATGCTGACAGCTGGGGATGGGGACAGAAATGATAGAGATGCTCTCCACTCAGGTTTGCGATAGAGAATAGAAGAAAAACTAGGCCTAGTCTGACATAATTTGAGGGAGCAGATTTCACGGGGTTCAGAGTGGGATAGGGAGGCTCCAGTAGATTAAAATTCTTCAGGTGAAGTTATTCAGAGAGAGAAGGGTAATTTTCAAGAATTAAATTCTTTCACGAGAAGTAAAGTATTGAGGGACAGTTACCTAAAGAGACTACCATGCACAGGGAACTCACCAGTCAACATAAATTTTTAAAAAGACCTGCCAAAGATGAAAAGCTAACAGGATAACAGCAAGAGCGTGGCGTGGTCCTGTAAGAACGTCTGCAGTTGATGGTTCAAGAAGACCTAAAACTGGAAAGGAGCACCAAAGACAAAAACGGTCAGGGTTCTCAGCTACACTGGAAGAGCCAAAAGAGGTGGATCAGTTAAAGGGTTGGACCTCTCCTCATGGTGAATAGCATAACAATAACTATGTCCTTATTTGCTTCTGATTCTATCTGGCAGAGGAAACAGAAGCAACTTTCCTCATACACACATATCTTCTCACTGTATGATACAGTCTCCTACCCCCTCTTTATCCTGTTTGTTTTGAATTGATTTTGCCCTTCTAGAGCCAAAGTCCAGTAGTGGATTTCTTTTCACCAAGAATCAGTTACATGTAACTGTTAGGACCTCTTTGTGTTAAGATTCCAGTTCATTTTGCTTGTTTCCTATAGTTTTGTGCATTTCTGGATCAACATTTGAGACCATAGGTTTTCCTACTAGTTCCTTTTTGGATCCTGTGATTTTTCTGAACGCTTTTTAATTGGAAAGCACAGGACAAAAGTGGCTGACCAAGTAGTTAACTAGGATAAGTGTGGAGGGAGTAAGAAAACACCTTGATGTGTTTATCAACTGGTCCAATGAATGGCACCCTCCAGTATGAAAACAATTGGCAGGTAGGGTTGCAGAACCACAATTTGGGAGATTGTTGAGAAAAGAAGACATACCACAGGAATAGAAGAGGGCAGTTTTTGTCCCAAGTTTCCCAAAATGGGGAGAAAAGGCTCTTTTTGAACTACGTGCCAATGAGCTTGAATTTAGTTCCTGGCAGAAATTCTAAAACCTTTTATTAAAAGGTGGCTACTGAACTTCTAGTAAAGAAAGGGAAGTGATGATCACAAAAAGTAGCCTGATTGCATCAAGAACAGTTGATTCCAAAACACTTTATTTTCTTTTTTGACAGGGTTACCCAACTAATAGATAAGGGAAATGCTCTAGATATAGCTTACCTAGACTTTAAAGCCAAGTGTTTACCAAAGTAACTTAAGAGTTTTCTTGTGGAAAACCTGGAGAGAAATGGACAAGATGATAATAAAATCAGCAGGATTCAGACATAGAGTCATGTTGAACATTCTTGGTGAAGATTTGCATCAAGGAATAGGCGACATGTTTGACATGACATTGCTGATGACGTAAAGCTGAGAAGCAAAGCTAACACTCTGCAGGACAGTCCAGAGCCAAAACGGTCCTGATGGGCTGAAACATCAGATTGAATCCAAGAAAAAAGGTGATATTCAGTAGGGATAAATGAAAATTACTTCATAATTATAAGATGGGGGAAGGATGGTTAGACAACGCTTCTGAAAAGGCTCTGGGGTTTTAGTGAACTGTAAGCTCAGTGTGAGTCAGTAGTGTGGTATCATAGCCAAAAGTCTTGGACTTCATTAAGAGATCTAACTTCCAGGAATAAAGAGGTGATAGTCCTCTGTACTCTGCCCTGTAGAATTATATCTGTAGTACTATGTTCGTTTCTGGGACCATTTGAAGAAGGACGTGGTATGCCTGTGTTCAGACTCCACAGGTTGGCATTTAAAGCCCATCACCATCTGTCACCAGACCACCTTTCCTTGCTTATATCATATTACTCTTTGTTACAGCCTTCCTGGCCTGCTTGCTGTTACCCAGAATAGGTGTTCTACTCCAGTGTATACTTTTGTGAAGGCTTTCCTCCTAGAATTCATTCACTTGATTAATTAGTCAACATTTCTGTTAAGCTCCTGCTATGTGCCAGGCACTGGGCTGGGTGCTAATGATCCAAAGACAAAAAACATGACATTGCTCCTGCCCTTGAGAAACTTGAGTTCTTTGATGGGAAATAACATGTATACATATGAATATATATAAAATAAATAAAAATGTAATTTGGTGAACTAATAATTTGAGGACTAATAACCAATAGGAATACAGAAGACCTCATTTTGATGGTGACCCTTGAGCTGAATGGAAGTTAAGAGTTATATACTAGTTTGCTTTTTAATTCCTGAAAAGAATTCTAGAACTTGTTATTAAAAGATAGTGATTATTAACCATGGCATTGTCACCTGAACTACTGATGTAACCTAAGGACCTCTGGGTGTTAATATTCCTTCTACCCCACCCTCACCCCAATACCCTTAGGACTTCTGAAATCATCCATCTACCTTGCAAATGAATTTTCTTTTTATGTGTTGCCTTATCCAATTCGAGTATGTACTCCTTAAGAGCAGATTTTTGCTTCTGACTCCAGCACGTAACACCGTGTTTGGCACATACTCGATTTAATAAATGCCTTTTCGTTCACTCATTTGTTCATTCATTGAAGGAAATCAGGGATTCTAACAATGACAATGAGGAGGACTGCATTCTAGACAGGGAGGTTGGCATACTGTAAATGCACAGAGGTAGGGAAAGGAATGCCTTGTCTGAGGAAGAACCAGAGGGTCAATCTGGCTGTACCAAAGAATGCATGAAGTAGGAGAATAAAGTATAATAAGTCTGGAAAGGTAGGTTGGAAACAGGTTGTGCATAACTTCAGATTCCATGCCAAGGATTTGTGTTTTGTTAGAAGTAATTGGGAACCACTAATTTCTTGAGCAGGAAAAGTGACATTGTCAGACCCATGCCTTAGAAATATCACTTCAGTAGGTATGTGGGAAATGGATTAGAGAGGAGATAGACACGTGAGGCGGGAAGACTAATTAGGAGACTGTTGCAGTAGTCCAGATAAGTGGTGCTAAGAATCTGAACCAAGATGGTGGTTGTGACAGTAGATTGAAGGGAATAGATGTGATAGATATGGTGGAGGTAGAATTGGCAACTGATTGGGTATGTGAGTTGACTGAGAGTCAAAAATAAAGGATGATTCTAAGGTTACACACATTTGGCTCAGCGAGTGACAGTTTCTGCAACTCAAATGGGAAAGTTGAGAAGTGAGTTATATTTGGAGGGAAAGATAATGAGTTGTTTTGGATATGTTGAGTTTACAATGTCTGTGAACATTCTGGCTTGACACGTCAGATATGGGGCAAGCACTGTAGAGAGACTCAAGCATTTGTAATGTAGGTCTGAGTGTCTTCTGCATAGAGGTAATGATTAGACTCATGGAAACCAGTTTGATCACCAAAAGAGAGAATGCAGAGACAGAAGAGGACCAGTGTATCTTTCTACTGCAGCATTCTTTTGCCATTACTTCAGCTGATGTCCTCTTTTCTTCCCCTGAGAGAGTATTTCCTGCTATATGTAGGAAAAAGCTTCCATTTGAAGGAAGAAGTGAGAAGTAGATGTCGTATTTTAACAACTACTACCTCTGAATACTGTTATTACAAGCTGCAGGTAAAGGTAGTTGCAGCTCACATTCAAATACAATCCCAATGGAAGATTGACCTGGAAGATAAGGTAGGGAGATATGGAAGAAAGTTCTTTGTGTCTTCATGCAATTTTCTCTTGCTCAGTAGCTGGCATACTGTTGTTGTCTTAAAAGATGAGAGTGTTGCCATTTGTTTAGAAATTGATAACTGGGCAATTTACTGATTAAATTCTTAACTTAAAGATAATTTGGACCCTGGCCCAGGCTCCTAAAGATGGTTTAGACTTTCTTTTATGGTAAGCAGATAATTTTTATAACCTCATAAAAAACATTTGGTGCCTAAAGGTTTTTAAACTTTTTTAATTCCTTTAAATTTTGTGAAAATACACTGTTTCTTGTAGAAAAATTTGCTTTAAATGAAAATTAGGCAACCTTAAAAATGAAATTTAAGTTCTAAACTCTATAATGTTTCCCCATTCATAAGTATTAAATAAGAAGCTAAAGATCCTTTTGAGCCTTTGTCTGACTCTTCCCACTTTAAAAAATGAAACATTTTTTTTCTTTTACA
The DNA here is from genome assembly GCF_900497805.2 of Vombatus ursinus. NCBI lineage: Eukaryota > Metazoa > Chordata > Mammalia > Diprotodontia > Vombatidae > Vombatus > Vombatus ursinus. The sequence goes on along the minus strand of NW_020954560.1, from coordinate 3,294,631 downwards.
TAGGATGAATCAACCTAACACTTATTTGGGAATAAAATAGAAAGTGTATTCAGGGTGTTTATATCTTAGTATTGCATTTTTTCAAAAAAGATCACTGTACTCCTGTCATATAGGTAGATTTACTACTGGGTTGGAATGAATTATTCAAGAGAAACACAATTATATAGTAGGTCCTAAAAATCTTAGTTCATCTTTAAACTTTAATAGCTTTTCTAAAAAGAAAATCAAAAACTGGATTTGCTTTCTTTTATAGACCCATCTTACCAGGTTCTCCACTTATATTTAATATCCTTGAAAGGAAAAAAGAGTCCTAACAAAGAATCCTTTGTCTTGTTTATTTGTGTTTTTACAGTGTTAAAACTGGGTCCTGAAGCATTCAAATTTGATGGTGGTGCAGAGGCCGTAGCTGTGCGGCAGAATGAAAAGTATTACATTCTCCGCCCAGAAGTAATTGAAACTTACTGGTACATGTGGAGGTTCACTCATGACCCCAAATACAGGCAGTGGGGCTGGGAGGCAACTGAGGTAAGTGAAAAGTCCCTTTAGCTTAGGGGAGTAAGGAAGAAGTGAAGCCCTCCCACAGTAAGCTTTTACTTCATGTTCTTCTTTGAGCGTCTAAAGACCTGTTTTCATTTAAAGATAAAGGAACTGATAGACCAGGGGGAGTAGAAGTGCTTCTTACAGAGATTCCTGTTAGCCTAGTTAGAGAAAGTTGTTGTAATAGATTCATACTTTTGGGAGGTGGCCAGCTGTAGCAGATTGATAGCAAGCAAGAGGAGGTGACAGGCCTCCCAGTGTGCATTTGCCTTAAGAAAGTGGCTGTCGAATTCTCATCTCCATTACCTATCCTGGTATCAAATTGTTGCAACTGACCCTTAACCATACGTCTTTGTTCTGCTCCAGTTCTGACTCTTTCTAGTTGTGCTTATAAGGATACCGCTTTGACCATCTCATCCCCTCAACTAAACAGTGGCATCTCCAGTACCAGCTCGGGCTAATTGCAGTCCAGTTATAGCCCCCTCTCTACTTAAGAGCCTCCCATCTCAAGTGTTCCATTTCTACCCAACCAAGGAAGTCTTGATCTATACCATGGAGCCACCTTAACAAAGAACCATGACAAGAGATACCGTGACATGCACTCTCTATCTGCTCTTGCTCTCTCTCTCTCTCTCTCCCTCCCTCCTCCCCCTCTCCCCCCTCTCTCCTCCCATTTAAAATATAAAATCTCTTATTTTGCATCACTGTCATTTCCAATACCCCTCCTCTGTCCCTTAGTAGCTGTCTGTCTTGTAAAAAAAATGAAGAAAAAAAAGTTTAGCAAAACCAATTAGCCAAGTCCAGTGCTACAAGTTTTATTCACGTTGTATATCCGCACTTCTGCAGTAAAGGGAGGGAGGTGCATTTCTTCACCTGTTTCCAGGACCAAACTTCTCGGTCGTTATTAAATAACACAACAGTTTTGTTTGTTTTGTTCTTTTTCCTTGTGTCTGTGGTTCTCCTAGTTCTAGTCACTTCCTCCTGCAACAGTTCAAATGAATCTTTCTATTTTATCCTTGAGTTCTTTACATTCATGCACCGTAGTTTGTTTATGTTTTCAATCAGTTCTCATCTGCTTTGTTTCTAGTTCTTTGCTATCATGAAAACTGCTGTTTTGCATAATTTAGTATATATAAACACCTTCCCACCCCTCAGCCCCCAGGTTTGAGCTCCTTGAGTTACATGTCTTGCAGTAGGATCCCTGGATCAAATATGGACAGTGTCATCATTTTTCATTTATCATAATTCCAAATTGCTTTCCAGAATGGTTGAACTTCCTGGCTCCAACACCAGTGTATTAATGTGTGTGTGATTTCATAGCCCCTCTATCTGATCCCCTGATGATTCTCGTCTTCTGACATTTTTGCCAGTTTGCCGAGTATGAAATGTGTTTTTCTTATTATGATTTGCAAAAATTTTTAATTTCGTTCTTGCTTTTTTCAGTTCTTTTCAGAATTTTTTGTTCAGATCCTGCCACCATTTATTCACTGGGAAATGTCTCTTCATCGTACAGATTTGTGCTAATTCCACATATCTTTTTATCAAATCTCACATATCACACCCTTTTTGGAAACATTGGATGCAAAGATTTTTTTTTCTCAATTGACTTCTTCTCCTAAATGCGTTGATTTTGTTCATGCAAAAAGGTTTTCAATTTCTTGTGATAAAAATTACCTATTTGATCTTTTGTAATTGTCTCTATTCCTTTTTTGTTTAAGAACTCTCCCCAAAACCACCAACTATGAAAAGTCATAGACCTGATAACTCTCCTTTTTAATGATGTGACCTTTAATAGTCATGTTGTGTATATATTTTCATTATGTTATGGTGTGTAGTATAAGAGGTAGGTCTAAACCTAATTTAGTCTAACCTGCTTTCCAGCTGGCTGAGCGAAGCATGATCTGTAGTAGAAGTCAGGAAGGACATGGGTTTGAATCTCACTCTTAACAATGAATGACTGCTCATGTATATGACTAGGTATAAGCCTCCTTGAGCCGCAGTAAAATAAGGATACTACCACCTATAGTGCTTGCCTCAAATGGTTATTAAAAAGTCAACAGAGATAATATATGTAAAGGGCATTGCAAATCTTAAGTTAGTATTCTAAGTGTAGCTTTACTCCTGTAAAATACATTGCATTCAATTAGATCTATCATTTATTTAACTACTAAACTTGACTTTACTGGTATGCTTCTCCTTGTGGAATTAATATATTCCCAAAAGTTAAAAGCTCATGGATCTCCTTCCTCCTTTCTGTCTGTCTGCCTAAGACCTCAGGTTATCCATCATCCTAAAGATATGGTTACCTAGGCAACTAAATTGCTAGCATAGATAGTTCCCATTTTTTTATACATCTGATTTCTCTAAATACCTGTCTTTTTTCTAATGAATTCTCATTAAAATTGAAAGGATTTAATTAAATTGTGCCATTTCAAAGCTGCTTCTTACCAGAGTTGGTTTTTTTTTGTTTGTTTTGTTTTGTTTTGTTTTGTTTTTGTTTTTGATTTGGTTTTTTTTTGTTTGTTTGTTTTTTGTTTTTTTGGCAAGGCAGTTGGAGTTAAGTGACTTGCCCAGGGTCATACAGCTAGTAGGTGTCAAGTGTTTGGTCTGACACGGGATTTGAACTCAGGTCCTCCTGACTTCAGGGCTGGTGGTCTATCCGCTGCACCACCTAGCCCCCCCCCCCCCCGAAATGTTCTTAAAAGGTCCAAACTTCTTCCTCTGAACATTTTTAATATTATTTGAAACCGAATACAAGACTTTTTCAGAACAGGGCTTCCTTACACTGACTGTTCTCTGCCTCATAAAATTAGGAAAAAATTCAGAACTACTTAAGGAAGCCCTGTAAGTGAGTCATAATCAGTCTGTGGTTTATTTTAGAGTCATTTCTTGCAGTGAAACTTGAGTTCTTCATAGAGTCAAGCATCATAAAGTTGATAATGTGAATGGAATAGCAAAAATGTAGACCTGGGAAATAAAAGTCTCGAGGCCTCTTCTTTTTCAGTTTCTCTTTCATTGTGCTTTTTTTCCCCTCGTCTGCCAGAAAAGTCTAGCCAAGTCCCATTGAAGTCCTCTCTTCTCTCCCCCTTCCCCAAGATAATTCTTATTAAAGTTGAATTAGGGACAAAGTTACTTCAGTTCTTAGTCTTGATGCTAACCTTCCCTGCTTTGGGTTGGTACATGTTTGTATGTAAAATAAAGCTGATTATAAATCAACTTTCAGTGATTCAAAATTTGATAATTTCACACGATCGGGAATAAAGTTTATCTTGTGTTAAACCCATTTTTCATAAAAAAATTATAAATCATGAGATGAAGAGTATTCCCAGTAGGATCATTTCATCATGTTTTTCTTATCAGCACCAGTGGTGTGTTTTGGCTGTCTGTTCATTATCCCTTTTTTTCTTTCTGTGGACAGACTGTCTCTCTTCTGTATATTGGCTGGGTAAGTAGAGAGAAAGGAATATATTATGAAACATATTGTGGATATAAAAATAAAATTGCAACTGATAGATATCTAGATATAATTATCAGGTATATAGGATGAGTGACAATGAGACATAGGAGGAGATGGAGTGATGAATTATGTACAGATAAGGGAATTTTGGAGATATTAATATGAAATTAGAACATTTTGGGGTGATGATAACGTCAAGAGTATAACCATTCCTGTGTGTAGTCATAGTGAAGTAGAAGAAGCAGGTCATGGGACTTGAGTAGATTGTGGAACTGAGAAGTCAGCATTTGGGGGGTGGGGCGCTACTGTGGTTAAATGACTTGCCCAGGGTCACACAGTTAGTAAGTGTCAAGTGTTTGGTCTGAGGCCGGATTTGAACTCAGGTCCTCCTGACTTCAGAGCGGGTGCTCTATCTACTGCACCACCTAGCTGCCCCCAGAAGTCAGCATCTTTGAGAAGACATAAGTTCCTTAGTGTTAGAATAGGGATTGAGAAAGAGAGACGACAGTGGGCCAGGCACTGAACTCCTTGAGAATGAATAGCAAGGTATAACAGCCAACAGAATGGAAATTAGGTAGAATAAACCTCAAAGAAGAAAAGGTTGTTAAGTGTGATTGATGCTAGAGAGAGTGTCTAGAAATAGCAATGGGAAGGAAAGTGTATACAAGTTGATCTACTGGGACCATTGAAGAATACGAGACAAAATTCAACCAACACAAGAAAGGATGGCCAGAAATGCACGTTCATATGAGGGAAGCCAGGTCACAATGAGTGCAAGAAGATGGGAGTATATGAGAAATAGTTCTGAAACAAAATTTGTTGATTGTAGAGTAAGAGTGTACTGTGGAAGGGACGGGCATATTTGACATGGGATTTGGGGGTCGGGGGAGGTTTGGGTTGTTCTGAATTAAATGAGGAAGCAGAGTCAAAGAGGGAGATTTTGTTCTTTGGCACTTGGATGCCACTGTTTAGGAAAAGAGTGAAAAGAAGGAAGGAGTATGTTAACTACCAGGGAATGAGTTCAGGTAAGGTTAATGGGTGAGAGGCATTCTGCTGATGAAAACAAGTAATTGGAAGGTTCAGGGGCTCATCTCATTGTCCATCTAGATAGTGCCTATCCAAGATACACATTGATAAAGTTACTGAGTGAACTGAGCTATCTAGTTGCATGTCATAATCAGGAAAGTGTTTTTCCTCTCTCGTTTGCTTGGCTAGTACTCTTCCCCCCCCCCCCCCCCCCGTGCGTAACAGTTTTTCTTTTTTTTTTCCAATTACATGTAAGGATAGTTTCCAACATTAATTTTTATAAGATTTTGAGTTCCAGATTTTTCTTTTTCCCTCCAAAAGACAGCAAGCAATCTGATATAGATTATACATATACAATCATGTACAATCCACATTAGTTATGTGCAAGAAGAGGGAAAAACCATGAGAAAGAAAAAACAAAGTGAAGTATCATGCTTCGATCTGCATTCAGACTCCATAGTTCTTTCTCTGGATGTGGATAACGTTTGCCATCGTGAGTCTCTTGGAATTGTCTTGGATCATTGTATTGCTGAGAAGAGCTAAGTCTTATTATCATAGTTGATCATCACATGATGTTGCTGTTACTGTGTACAATGTTGTGCTGGTTCTGCTCACTTCACTCAGCATCACTTCATGTAAAGCTAGGTTTTTCTGAAATCCTTGGCTAATACTCTTGGAGTGATTATGGATCTCATTTAGGAAACTCAGACTGGTATTTGCAAACAATAGCATCCAGAAAACTTTGTAATCTGTAGGGAATCCCCGTTTTGAACTGGAAGGAACACTTCCACGACTGTAGTGAATACCTGTGGCAGTCATGTCTCTAAATCATGCGGGAAAGTTATCTCTGTCATTGTATCTATTAAGGGATCTTATGTGATTTTAACTGTGTATATGTACAAGGAAACACTTCATCAAAAAGTGTTTTACGGTTGTGTTTTTTTCTAGTGATTTTAACCAAAAAACATTAAACAATGTGAATACATATATTCACTATGCCATCCCGTCATTTTTATTGCTGTGAAGATGTCACCTGTTATAAAGAAAACTTTTCTGATTCCATATTTTCATCATGAATACTCTCAATGTATTTTTCATCAGCTATTCTCATGAAGATTTTATAGAGAAAAGAAATATTTAATTTAGCTTTGAGTAATGTCTTCTTGGTCACCTTTTTATTTAACCAACATCATCCTTTTTTTTTTTTCCCCATTGTTTTATTGTCCTTCTCTCTTGAGATACCTTGAAAAGTCAAGCCCTCTGTGTCTACAAAGTTGTCACCTGCAGCAGAAATGTCTTCTGTTTGTACTTGGTCAGGCCTGACTTCTTTTTCTGATGTCATCTTCTTAAGTATCAGTTATGCTTCCTCATACATAAGGTACTAAGGTGTTAGAATTTAGCTATGGTCATTCCACTGTTATAATTTTGAGAATAAAGCACCATAGAAATGCTGCCATTTGTCTTTGTGTCTATTTCTTCTCATTTTCATCTGTAAATGTTCTTAGGATGATCTGGTTTCATCAGATCTTATGCCAAATTTTTTAGAGGTCCATTTCCTCTTTTACTGTTTTATTACTTATAATTTTCCATCATCTTCCTGTGTAGTGCTTTGTAGATGAGCTTGAACTCTACCCCATCATTTTCCCCAGAGGGAGGGAACATGTATCTATTAATTGTCTGCTATGTGATAGGCACTGTGCTAAGCCCCAGTGATACAAAGGAAGGCAAACAATTGTCCTTGCTCTCAGGGGGGAGACAACATGAAAACAGCTATGGATGAACAAGCTATAGAAGGGATAAATTGGAAATGTTCAGCAGAGGGAAGTAAGAAGGATTGGGAAAGGCTTCCTGTGAAAGGTGGGATTTTAGCTGGGATTTGAAAGAGGCTAGGGAAGCAAGGAGCTAGAGATGAGGAAGGAAAGCATTCTAGGCATGGGGGAACAGCCCTGGAAAACACTCAGAGTTGGGAGTTGGAGTGTCTTTTTTTGAGGAATAACAAGGAAGCCAGCGTCACTGGATTATCCACTATTTGTGGGTGGAAACGTAAAGTGTAAGGAGACTGGAGCGGGGTGGGGTAGGAGGGACAAGATTATGAAAGGCTTTCGATGTCACCCAGTGTATAAAAACAATGAGAGAGGAGCGCTTGGAACTTCAGAATCACCGGTTTATTATACAGTTGACAATCATTTTAATGTATTCATTAAAGTTCCTATGTGAATGAATGAAGCATCTATTAAATACTTACTTTGTGCAAAGCAGTGGGCTAAGCTCTGGAGATTCAAATAAAAAGTAAGACACACTCCTCAAGGCCTTCAACATTTTAATGAGAGACAATACCTTTGGAGAGTTTCAGCAGCAAGTTAGACGTATGGAAGCAATTGCAGTAGCCGTCAGTTGTTAGAATTAGTGAGATTTTACTCTGTTATTAGATGTGGAACAGCTCAAAACCACTGTGGAAAAGAAATCTCAAGTAAATGGGGTTGACCCTTCTACTTTGATTTTCAGAATAGAAAGGTAGAGAATTTCTTCTAAATGTTAAAAGGTTAAAGCAGATTACACTGTAAGGAAGGCACTTCAGTTAATGCTTTTCATTATGGAAATTCCATTTGATTAGAAATCCTGCTTTCAGTCATCAAATCTCTCAACATATTGTAGTTAGCTGAAGTTGTCCCCTCCAATTTTGAGTCTTAAGGAATTGTTTTGTTCTTTTTTCCCCTTTCATTTCTATCATAGGCTATTGAAAAGTATTGTCGAGTCAGAGGTGGATTTTCTGGGATCAAGGACGTCTATTCTTCTGCTCCTGCGTATGACGATGTACAGCAGAGCTTCTTCCTTGCGGAGACACTGAAGTAAGTAGAATTCCTTTTGTGTGATTCTGTTGTCAGGTAGCTTACTGAGCACTGTATTTATGATCCTTTTATCAAAATAATTCATCAGATTTGAAGACAGAATGCAGGTGGTGAGCCTGAAGTCTTCTTCTTTCTGCAACACCTAGCTACTCTGTGAAATACATTTAGATATGAGAAAGCCGAATCTCAGAGGTTAAATGACTTGCCCCTGGCTCCCTGGTAATTAGAACCAGGACTAGAACCCAGACTGCCAGACTCCAGAACTGTTTACCACTACATCATGCTGACTGTCTAAGAAGGTGCAATTTGGAGTTTGCCAAACATAAATCAAACTTAGTTTATTCATCTTTCAGTTTTGTCATTTAAAGTTCCTCTGAGTAATGCAATGTGACTGAAAATATTTATCCTGCACAGTAAAGCCAGAACGTCTGTACTCTTTCTTCCTTGTCTCAGTTTGAGCAGTGCTACTAATCATGGATTTTATCTACCTTGAAACCGTAGAGTTTGTAGTCAGTGCCCCTTGAGCCTTATTTAGTAAGTATTTGATCTAGGAGCACCAGAAGCCTACTAAGGTACCTGCGGCTCTGCAGAAGGTTCCATTAAAAACCAGATCTGTTCTGCCTTCAGAGAATGTACTTTGTAATGTTTTATCTGGTTTTGTTTTCATTCCTTTTGCGAAATTAACATGAGGTAATCTTTAATTTTGTCATGTACCACCAAAATATGTTATTTCAATCGTATATAGTTTAAAAAATAGCCACCCGAAAATTGCTTTATAATGGCTCTCCTTTTAGAATTTTGAATTTCACATGTGTTTTCATTGTATGTGATTGAGATACATGAAAAGAAAATAGATTTTGAAGTTTTCATCTGTTAGTAGCGTCATACCAAAATGCATCGCTATACTGCAGATTACTTCTGGTAAACTGAGTGCATTTCTATGTTTTGCATATACATTACCCAAAATAGGGTGTTGGTTTCCTCTGTATTGACATCCGGATGTGTCATTCAGCCTTTTTACTTAATTCTAATGGATGTGACTCCAATACTGCTTTTTTTTTTCCCTTTCATTTTCAGGTATTTGTATCTGCTCTTCTCCAGTGATGATCTTTTACCTTTAGACCACTGGGTGTTTAATACAGAAGCCCACCCTCTGCCTGTGTTACATTTAGCCAACACCACACTTTCAGGAAATCTTGATTTACAGTAAAAGCAGCTCAAGAGGAGAGACTTTACTCACCTGTGTTTTGTTTACATGAACCAATGCAGAAATTAGGCTGGAGAGGGGGACTCTTGGAAACCTGGGCCCCCGAGTCGGGATGTCAGGGTGAGAAATGACAAACTCCACTGGAAGCTCTGCAACCTATAGATAATTCACTTTGAAATTATTCCATTTTATACCTGACCAAAATATGCTCCACTGTTTGCAGGGCAGAGACCTCATGTGCTTTAAATCCTAATGAGAAGGTCATACGGGGGGAATGCCTATTTGTACTGTATTCATTAAGAATCCTGGAAGAAGGAGGACGGCCTCCTGAGAAGGAACAGAAACATGGAGCTCTGTGCTGCAAGTTACTGGTGGCCTTTGCAGCGAATTATGTGTTTGTTTCCTTCTGACATGGAATGGATCCTAAATACTTTATTTTTCCTCCCTCCTTCCCCTGTCTCTCCCCCCCCCCCCCCAATTTTGATTGGAAGGAACCATGAAACAAGAACAGTAAAACAGCCGAACTGCACCAGCAGCAACAGCCGCAGGATTTTAAACTGAAAGAAATACAATCCCTATCTTTCTGAATTATCAAGTCCCCATTCAGTGCCCAGCCTGGCAGCCATTTCGAGCACCCTATCTGTTTCATTAATACCCCTTGATTGAGTCGGGTTTTTTTTCTGGGACTTGAGTTCACCCAGGAAATACTTTTCCTGTCTTTGTCTTCATGTGGAACCATCGAATCTGCAGTATTTTTCATATTCACTACTTTTGAGAACCTAGGTTTGGGAATTTTGTGCATGTAGCTCAGACAAGTATTAGTAGCATGACAAAAAAAAGCTCTGTATTTCCTTGAAACCTGTTCTAAGAGAAAGTTTTGTCGTGTTTTGGGGGGAAGATTTTCCTCAAGCAGGAAATCCATCAGGTAAATCTCTTTAGCCTCCATGATAAACTCATACAGTCAGTCATTCACTTTTGACCATTGTAAATGGTTTTGTTCAAAATGCTCTTCTATAGCTCTGAGTTTCTCTTCATTGCCTTGATGAACTAAATTATTATTATTACAACTCAACCAACTTATGAAAGAATAAGACACCAAAACTTATTTGATACCCACCCCCACCTCTTAGCCCCTCTTTATGGACTTTCCCACCATAAATCAATTCAGCCTTCTCTGGAGACATTTATGGGATGCCAAAAAATTGTCAAAATAGTCTTCAACAATAAAGGTGTGGTGCAGATAAGCATATAACACATGCGATTTGAGATGTGTCTGTGGCATCTTCTCCTTTTGTTGATGGACGAAAGATTTTGCACTGATATTTATGTTGTTAGTCAGCCCTGTTTGTTTCTGAGAACAAATTTTATCCAGTAGCATGAAATAATGGAAGATAAATATTGTCATGGGATTACATATTTTCTGAATTTGAGTTATTTTATGTCACACTATAGACATAATTCTCTACCATATTATTTTACAAACATTTCCCATTAAGCATTCGAGAGATGAGGTTAGTGTCATTGATGTTTTGATATTACCTTTATTAGTAATTAGTTTTTGAAACTATCTGCTCAAGCCTATATTGGGATTTAAAACATTTTAATATATATATTTTTTCTTTTTAAACCTCCCTATTTAATATGTGGTGGATTTAAATGGGAAAAGATTCCAAGAAAATAACGTATATTTCAATTCTGCATTTTAATTCAATCTTGTATGATTACCTTCAATCATAGAGTGTCAATCCATAAAATATTGGATATATATTCTGTTAGGCAATTTTTTTTCAGTGTGCATTCAAGATTATATTGTGAATAAGATAAATTCAAGCCCTTATGTAAGAGTTAATTTTAGCACACTAAGTACTTCCACCAGATTCTGAAATCTTGCCTTTTTTTTTTTTTAAACTACTTGAAAATCAAGAAATATAATGAAGACCAAGTACTATTAGTGTAATTTATGTGCAGTTGTTTAAGAGTGATTTTAGAAGAGTGTGGGGAAAATATTTGGTTTTCCAAGAAAGTTATCCTTCCCCCTAAACGTATGGCAAATCCTGGACTGGATATGAAAACCAGCCTTGCCTAGATCCAAAGTGGATCAGCATGTGGGCAGTGACTGAACCCCCTGCTGTGAATGAGAGGTGATGTGCCTTTAGGCCTCACCAGTGACCCTCCCTAACTCCCTTTCCCCATCCCCTTAACGCCAGGAAGCTGAGCTTAGTGTAAGCATATATGAGGGGCCACAAAGATTTCAAAGAATAGGAGTCATAAACGTATTTTCATTTTTTCTCAGAATACCAAAGGCAATTAAACTCAATTACAAAGTGACTTGCCAGTTTCATGTTTTGCTTTGTTGTGAATTTGAAAATTGTTTCTTCAAACAAAAGTGTCTTGCTCCCAACCTTGGCTCACCAGTGACTTCCTGCTTTCTTCTTCGACACCCTACAGGACTCTTCCCGTGTATAACTTATTCTCTGGCTAAGCATCCTGGAATGGTCAGGGCCATCTGCCACTTTGCTGTGCAACCTTGAACAGGTCACCAAACCTCTCTGGGCCTACACTTCTTCCTCATTGAGCTACATGATCTCTGAGTTCTCCTGACTTTAAAATCCTGTCCTTTTGTCCTTGATGGGCAAAGATCAGTAGTCCTCCATGTACTGCCTCCTTAGAACCGAAACACTTCACATAGAGGTGTAAGCCTGTTCCAAGTATGTGTGTAACAGATGGTGCTATCAGTTGGGGCACAAAACAAACCAAAAAATAACTTGTCATGAAGGGAACCCATCTAGTCTTCAGTCTTTATGTTTTGCAGCCATTTCATTTTATTTTAAAAAGTCTTACTTTTGGATTTAGGTCGAAGGATTTTCTTGGACCCAGCCAGTCTGATATCATTAAAAACTAGGGGAATGCTTCTTGAGTGAAGTCTGAGAAAACAAAGGGCCATTGCATGAGGTGCTGTGTCCCCACTGGCCTGCATGTAGATGTGATTTTAGGTGCCTGTCGTCTGATTTGGGTAGTAGATCTTTTCACACAGAATGAAATAACTCATAGCATCTCAGAGGTAAAAGTAACCTCAGAAGTCATGTGGTCCAGTCCCTGTCTGAAGCCCGAATCTACCTTCATCCTATGTGCTACACAGAATGTGGGAGAGAGAAAGGGCCCTAAGTGAGCTACAGAGATCTGTGAGGGCTCAGAGCAGAGGAGAGGCCTTTCCTAGATAGTGGGCTCGACTCATTCTAACGCCTTGTGCTACTGTATCGTACTTCACCATGATCTCAGTGTTTTGTAATCCAGGATTCTTTCACTCCAGTGCCCACTGCCAGAGTCTTTGCAAAGTCATACCTGGATTTCTTTCATGGTTCTGCATAGTGATACATTGAACATTCTCTATGTTAAAGCTATTTCTGTCCTTTTAAATAGTTGTCGATATAAACAAACATTTCCCCATAATTAATTGAGATTTGTAGCTTGGAGAAAAAAAAGTTTATAATTTAAGAAAATATATCAACATTACCATACCCTGGTAATGATTATTATAATTTAAAGCTCATACTTAAAAATGTTTTTTAAAAATATTCATAATTTTTATTCAGATCATAGATGTGACTGAAAAAAATTCTTTATCATACTATTCCATGTTATTTATATAACCAATTTTCTTTAAAATTTTTTCTTTAAAAAAACTTATTCTGAGGGGCAGCTAGGTGGTGCAGTGGATAGAGCTCCTGCCTTGAAGTCAGGAGAACCTGAGTTCAAATCCAGCCTCAGACACTTGACATACTAGCTGTGTGACCCTGGGCAAATCACTTAACCCCGATTGCCTCAACCAAAAAAAAAAACAAAAACAAAACAAAAAACATATTCTGAGAAAAATATTTTAACTAGCCACTTATAATTATTGATAAATTGACAGTTAAAAGTGGTCTGTCTCTCCCCCCTCCACACACACACACACACACACACACACTATCACCACAAATTGAATTCTGTTACAATTGAATTGAATATATTTTTCAGATATTTTTAAGCCTCAGCTGGTAGCCAAAGAAGATGTGCTTCATTGACCTGGTTATAACTAAATTCTGTTAATAATTAATTAAGCATAACAAAAACATTTTTCCAGTAGTGTCCGTATGATAGTCATTTGTTGTAAAGAAAAAAATCATAAAAATATAAGCTGTTATATATTTATCAATTCATTTTGACAGGCCCCTCTCTAAAGTTTATCCATTATGAAATACCTGTCACATGTGACCATAAACTCTAGGCAGACAATAAGATGCCCATTAAAATACACTATAAAAGGCATTCATTATAGACTTGGGAGAAATGAAGAAGTCAGTCTGATACAAGTTATGACTTTTGACTATCTTCTGAGGTGAACAGTCTTTGTCCTTTGAGTGTGGGTTTTTAAGAAAGAGCCAAAAGCCTGGTTTCAGAGCCAAGTCTGGTTAAAAAGCTAGTTGATGAAACTGGCACTATTTTTGGCTACAGTAAGACAAGAAATTGTCTCAGAAGGCATTTCCAAAAGACAAGTTTCAGAAACGTGTTCAGCAGTAACTGCACCATTGGAATTAATGAGGGCATTGCCTCCCAAGGTGACTGCTCAAATATCACACACTCCTTTGGGTTTACAGATTAAGGTATGTTTGTTTGTTTAATACAATATCAGTTATAGTTGTTGTGGACTTGCTGAAAGGGGAAAGAATTTCCTTTCCTAACTTTTTATTACAGTTAGATTGCTACATTATTTTCCATTTTCTCTGGAGCAGACCCTGATTTTCTTGATTCCCTATGCTTCCTCCTCCCCTCAAATCTCGTGTCGTCAAATATGCCTACAGAAAGAGTTCCCTCAGCCTCAGAGGCCTGGAAATTCCTCACACAACATAACCCCCATATCTCTTTCTCAGTGATGCTGTGAATCACAGCTTTTGCTTCTTTGTGAAGAGCTAGAGGGATTTCGCATAGAAAAGGTTCACTTTCTCGGGGTTGATCTAGCCTCTTATGTTAAGGATCCAGGCAAAGATTAATAACTTGTCCATTCCTAATCCTCTGTCTTAGGCATCAGTCTGCTTCTTCCTAGGGGTTCCCTTACCCAGATCTGATTATCCTACATTCCTTTGTATAAGAAGTTTTTCTCAGTCATTTCAAATAAGAATTGTTTGATTTCTTCTTCAAATGGTTAATATCCTCTTACTTATGCTCATGTCTTGGAGTGGGAGAGATTTATGAGTGAAAATAGTATAGGAGAAACCCAAAACCTTATTTAATCTAATAGACAGTTACAACTATTTGCTAATGGAAGGATTAGTAATATAGCACTACTACGTAACATACCAATATTAACCTACTTCAAATAATACTGTATATTTGGATTCCCATAGAAGGTTGACATAATGGGATGTGATCCATGCTGTAATTCCTTTCTATAGAAATAGAACTTAAGCAAGTGAAGTATATTTATCAAACCAGTCACCAGACTCCCAGTGGAGATCTGGAAAGTTAAGAAATGGCTACTAGTCTATTTAAGTAATCTAAGGACAAATACCTTGATTTCTGGGATGAAGAGAGAATAATATATGATTCTTATCGGAGAAGCTTCATAAAAATGTCCTCAAAAAAAAGTAATCAAACTAAGTTAAATACTACAGAGAATGTTAGCTCTTCAATCCACAATTTCAAATAAGTAATTTTAACCTTTAGGTAACTGTCTTGTACTTCTATTTCCTTTGATTCTTTTGAGCATGGAAATAAAAGTTGTTTTAAATAAAATTTATAAGAAATACTTTAATCTTTAGTTATTCTCCATTTTAGTAGTTCCCAACCTGATCTACTCTAGAATGTACAGTCCTCTTTATAAAAAGAAACTATACATGACTGACTGCATAGGCATATGTGTGTGTGTCTGTGTGTGTGTGTGTGTCTGTGTGGACATAAGTATGTGGGGTTTTTAAGCTAACTACAGTCTGTGTTTGGCATACTGAACACTGAAGTATTGGTTTTGACTACACAGACTCCAAGCAGAGTATTTACAGTAACCAAATAGTGAGAGGAAGGCCTTTTGAATAAAAGTACATTTTCAAGGTGATTTTCCATTACCTCAGCTCATTCAGATCAGCAGGACAGAGATGATTCTGCTGAACTATAACAAGAGCCAGCTAAACATTTTTGTTAGAGTCACTGTGACACTTATTTAACACCTATGTTAATCATTGCTTCACCTAATTTGTACCTTTAAACAAAGGGATAACTGTGTATGTTTTGTCTAAAGTTACGCTTTGTGCTGTCTCCAGAATAGAATCCATTAATGTCTTATGGCTAGGTGTGGCTGCCCTTCAAGATGAGTGTGGGGATGGGGCCAGCTGCCATCTACCCCTTCTCCAAAGCTTTGCTTCCATGCTCATGCAGATGATCATATTGTCCTTTCCAGTGTGGTGTCGTGTTGATGCCACATATCTCAATCCTTCTTGATAAAAAAGGCTCTCCAGGGTGTCAGAATGTCCTTTCTTCTCTGAATTTACCCTGTTCCCCAGAGGAAGCCCACACTTTCAGACTTCCATACCCTGTGCACCCTTCTCAGAACTCAAGTACATGGGTCCCAGAGAACCTCCAGTGTTACAGACGAACAGATGCCTTATGGAAGGAAGAAAGGAGAAAAACTCATGGAAGAGAATAACATCCGTTCAGTTTTCTGTTGGTCAGCATATTGATATTTTGTGAGCTGCAAAGGTTGAGTTGGTCTCCATGTCCTTAGCAATAAGCCTGACTTTAAAAATTGCAGAGGAAATACTGTGTCTTAAATTTATTTAGTGGCTCCCTCTTTAGATACATCCTTCAAAAAGCTTCCCTCTTTTGTCTTCTCTCTCCACTTCCCTTCACTCCCATCAGCTTTTGTTTTGTTCATGCTCATCATTATCCAGTAATGTAGTCAGTGCAACAAGAGGTCCTTCCATTCTTATGTATTATATCTGCAATGTTTAAAATAAATCCATTTTTTAACTTGGTTTGGCTTCAATGATTATAGCATTCATTACACAATTATAGCCTGATTACCATATTGCTCAGATACACTTTTCTATGCACAGAATGTGTTCAAGATGATAAGTATGAGATCCAGCAAATGCTTTGCTAATAAAATTCCTTAAGTAAAAGTTTGTTTTCAGAGAGAGCAGGGTATTGCCATCCCCTTTCTGTTAATAAGCTGCTGTTTGGGGTCCTAATGGTCTACCTCTAGTCTCAGCCTGTGGGTGCTTAAGCACACACACTTTTGTGCAATGAATTTTGAACAGCTCTAAACTCGTCCAGACTTGGAGCTATAGAAGAAGCTCCACAGAATCCATTTTAAGTTACACAGCCCACAATTTGATGGTGGGAGACCAAGTGCTTAGTCAAGACACAATTAGTAATCACGGATCTAGTGGTTAATATTTGGTTGGTTTAAAAGGGAGTCTTTGATTTTAATGACTCCTTTTGTGAATTAGACTGCTAGCCCACAGTATCAGTAGTGGGATGGCAGCCCCGCTACCTAAAATTAATTTTTCCCACAAAATATGAGTGGGACAATTATTGGTCCAAGGAAGGAAGGACTTACCAGTTTAAGCTGTTGGAAATGGATGGGCCGCTTCATGAGTTTTCATATTCTCCATCACTGGAGGTATTCGACTGGAAGACAATTTACCACGTCTCAAGGGTATCAAAGAAGGGGATTGTGGATAACCTTGCCTAGTGGATTAGGCAAGAAGTTATGTTCCATGACTTCCAAGGGCCTTTTCCAATTCTAGGATTCTGTGATTCTAACCTAAACGAGATACTCACTGGCTGCTCCAAAACTGGTTTCCAGTCATGTCCTCCATATGTAATTTTTACAGATTAAAAATAATATTGTATATAAAAGATCAAATAAAGATGTTCTTTAAGTGAAAAAATTGTTCATCCTTTATTCATATCACAATGATGCTTACTAATGATGGCACAGGTTAATAGTGCTTTTTCCAGTTTGAATGTTTATCTTCAATCTCCCAAATAGAGATAAACTTGCTTAAATTCATTTGTTTTTAGATGAGTCTGACTCTTTGTGACCCCATTTGGGGTTTTCTTGGCAAAAATACTAGAGGAATTTGTCATTTCCTTCTGCAGCTCGTTTTGTGGATGAGGAAATGGGCAAACTGGGCTAAATGACTTGCCCAGGGTATATAGCTAGTAAGTGACTGAGGCCAGATTTGAACTGGAACGATGAGTTCCCAACTCTGATAATTGAAGTTACTAGGAACTTAAAAGGAGTTGAAAAAATTCTCTGTGGTTAGCTGAGTTTAAGACAAAAAGAGACAAATGCCCCAGTTTTGGCTTATAGCAAGTCATGGGTTATCTAACTGGATCCTTAAGAAATAAACCCCATTCAACAGATCCCCCTCATTCCCCCCCCCCCCCCCCCCCCCCCCCCCCACACACACACACACACACACACACACACACACTCTGCCACTTTCAAATCTAACCTGCTTCAGGGTTTCCTGAACTAAAATAAGGGCCAGATGGATGGAATCAGACAGGACCGAGAGGAAGTCTCAGGTTTCTGTGGATGCACTCTGAGCAAAGCATTATAAAACCTGACAAAATACTCAATTCATGTTCCTGAAAATTTGCATGTTTCTGGTCAATTGTATATTGTTCAAGACAAAAATGTTTCACATTTTTCACAAATCACATAAGTGGCAGAGCTGAAATTTGAACTCAGATCCCATGTCCCCAAGTTCAATATCATTTCAGCTGTACCAAGCTGCATCGATCAACTTAGTATTTCTGAGACCATGAGCTGTAGTCACTTAAACCCCTAGTGCCCCATGACATCTATTTGTGACTAAGTTGCAGAAAAGTTGTTGATTTGTATTGATGGGGGGTGGGGGTGGATTTCAGATTGAATTCCCTATGCTCATGAAATCAAAGGTCTGGCCCCCTCCAACCCATCTTGCTACCTACTAAGAAAATTAAGAAGTGGTTGGATTACACAAGCTTCTTAGCTATCGGGTTTTTTTGGGGGGGTTGGTTGGGGCAATCGGGGTTAAGTGACTTGTTACAGAGTCAAACTAACAACTAGTAAGTGTCAAGCATCTGAGGTCAAATTTGAACTCAGGTCCTCCTGACTCCAAGGTTGGCACTCTATCCACTGTGCCATCTAGCTGCTCCACCTCAGGTTTGTTTTTTTTTCACCCAACCAAATAGGTACCTAAAATTCCCATGCTAAGTTCATTTGGCTTAATAGAAATCCATTTTTAAAATTTAAAGAAATCTTGGAGTTCTAGGTACTTAACACTGGATTTCATTAGTTCCCCACAGTCAGAAACTAATATGACAGAAGTAGATAAAGCCATTGGGGAAAGTAGGATGACCTGGGCAGCATGAAAACAAGACTAGGGGTAGGGTTTGGGGTTGACTGTTAGAAAACTTGCTAGAGGTGGAGCCATTGTAGACCCTGGTGTGATGTTGGGAATTGCTGTCCTTTATTTTGGCATCATTCTAGTATGCAGACCATGTGTGAGTAGTTCACCCCTAAACAACCCAAGATGAAGTTCCTAATTCCCTCCTGGAGGATCCCACTGCCACCATCCTAGTTAAGACTCTTCATTCCCTCTCACCTGGACTTAACTGCACTGGTTTTTGCACTTCCGATCTCTCCCATTACAGCCTCCTCTCTCGCCACGGCCAGATGAAGCTTCCTAAACCAAATCTGACCACGTCATTTCCATGTTCAGAACCTCAATTTTGACACTCAAGGTCCTCCTTGATCAGCCTCCACTAGAAGCCAACAGATCTAAATTCTAAGCCCTGGCTCAACCATTTAATTAGCTGTGTGAGCTTGGATGGACAAGTCACTTCCTTCCTGGAGCCTTCTAAGGTTTTCCTCATCTGTATAATGAGAGATATAGACTCAGTGATCTCCAAGATCTCTCCCACCTTTTAAATTCCTTGGCCAGATGACTACACCTTTCCAACCTTACTTCCCTCTACTCCTCTGCACATATTTTAAGCTCCAACTAAAGTATACTAGTCTTCTTGAACATCTTTGATACCCTGCCTCCTTAGTTCATGCCATTTGTTCTTCCTATCATTCCTTCTCTCTTCCACCTATTTGAATCTACTCCCCTTTTCATAGAATTTAGAACCAAAAGAAATCTGAAAAACTGTCTAGTCTATTTCACCTTTTCAATTGATGAGCAAAACTGAGTCCCAGAGAGGTTAATTTAATCGGCCAAAATCCCCATTGCGTGCTTCAAGAAGCCTTTCTTGCTCACCTTGGCAAAGTCTGTTCTCCCTCTGAACCCGCATAGAATTTTAGTTGGACCTCTCCAGTAATGTATCAATCTATTTCATCTCGCCTGCTTGAGTATAAACTCCTTGAGAACAGGAATTGTCTTATTTCCTTTTGTAACTCATAATGCCCTGCATATAGGTGCTTAATGAATACTGATTGAACGAACAAGTGAACAGTTGTCCATTCTAAAAGACTGGGAAAGCCATAGCCGGTTGTAAAAGCCTAAACCCTAAATCAGTGAAGGGCTCCTTGCTCTCAGGTCAGGGCTTTTTTCTGCTTGTGCTGTTCCAATTAGAAATAGGATCTTATTCTTGAATCTTCTTTACAAAAGAGAAATTCTGTCAGGGGACAGAGTTTGGGGAAAGGCTACTTCTGAAAACTGCCATTTTCTCAAACCTTGGTGAACAATAGTACTGATATGAGGGGGAAGCAGCTAGATTGTAGAAAGCCTACTGGACTAGGAATTGAGACCTAGGTTCCAGTCCAGAAAGGGCCTTGTCTAATCTGATCTTTCCATTTTACGAAGGCGGAAATGGAGGCCCAGAGGTTATGACTTGCCCAAATCAAACATGGAAGTGTCAGAGCCAGTGGATAGAGTGCTGGGCCTGGAGTCAGGAAGACCTAATTTGAAAACT
Organism: Vombatus ursinus; assembly: GCF_900497805.2. Classification (NCBI taxonomy): domain Eukaryota; kingdom Metazoa; phylum Chordata; class Mammalia; order Diprotodontia; family Vombatidae; genus Vombatus; species Vombatus ursinus. Next base: position 3,274,611 of record NW_020954560.1, on the reverse strand, counting down.
GGCCTCAGTCACTTACTAGCTGCGTGTCCCCGGGGCAAGTCTTTACTTAACCCTTAACCCCGTTTGACTCACTTTGCTCATCTATCAAATGACCTAGAGAAGGAAATGATGAATCACTCCAGTATCTTTGCCAAGAAAACCCTAAACGGAGTCACAAAGAGTCAGACGCGACTGAAACAATTGAACAACAAATGTTCCAGTCTCAGCTTTGCTGCTTTATTAATTGTATGATTCTGAGAAAGTTGTAATTCTCTCTGTGATCCAGTTTTCTTCTCTGTAAAACAAGAATGCTGGACTAGATGAACTCTAAGGTCCCTCCTAGCTACGGTTCTCTTAAATGCGACCTGTGGAACACTTTGTACCGGATATTCTCCCATTATTCTTTACCCATTCATCTTGAAGTCCTTGATATGTCAATTACTTCAAGGCAGTAACAGGGTTTTAAGACTCTTTGGTGTCCCCCAAGTAGTGACAGCTAGCACGTGTGTAAGGCTTTAAGGGGTACAAAGCACTTCCCAGGTTAATCTCATTTCATCCAGCAACAGCTCATTTAAGTAGCGCAAGTAGTGAGTGGATAGAACACTGGGTCTGGAATCGGGAAGATCTGAGTTCAAATCCAGATTCAAACACTGACTAGCTATATAAAGCTGGGCAAGTCACTTAACCTCTGTCTGCCTCAGTTTCTTCATCTGTTAAATGAGGACAACAGAACCACCTATCTCCCAGGGTTTTTGTGAGTATAAAGTGATATAATATTTAGAAAGGACTCTGCAAACCTTAAAGTGCTATGCAAATGCTAGCTATTAGTATTATCATGAGCAAACCAAGGCCCAAGAAATGAAGCGACTTACCCGAGGTGACCTCACTAGCATGTGGCAGAGGTATGTTTGATCCCAAGTCTTCTACGAATCAAGTGGTTTTTTTCAATATTCCTCTGATAGGTTTTTGATGGGCATTAAGCAGTCTTTTTTTCCCCCTAAAGGTTATTCGTATTCAATCTCTTACTGTTAGTTATTCCTGAAATTTGTGATTCAGGAAAGGTCATTCATGAGGAACAGGGAAAATTTGACAAATTGAATATTAAGTGCCTACACTGCACTGCTGGCCACCAGGCAAATAAAAACAAAAATGACACAGTCCCTGCCCCCAAGAATTTGTACATTCCGGGAGAGGGGCTGTAAATTCTGATGGGAGGAGGGGAGGGAGGCTGGTAGACAGACAGTAATACAAAGTAAGGCATAATAAGGAGAGAAATAGAAGTAAAATGCTGTAAGGAAATTTGAGGGAGATAGAACTTCAGTTGGGGCCTTCAGGGAAGGCTTAGAACGAGGTAACACCAACCTGAGCCTTCAAAGACTATAAGGCTATTGAGAGGTAATGATTAGAAGAGAGTGTGTTGTAGGCATGATCTGATGGCCTAGGACAGGGATAGGGAACTTGTGGCCTTGAGGCCACACATGGCTCTCTAGGTCCTCAAGTGCGGTCCTTAGACTGAATCCAAACTTCACAGAATAAATCCCCTTAATAAAAGGATTTGTTCTGTAAAACTTGGCCTCAATCAAAAGGCTGCACCCAAGGACCTCGAAGGCTCCACCTCTGGCCTAGCTAGGATGATCTGAATCCCTGAGATCGATGTTCAGGAAATAGGAATTTGCCAACAGGGGAAATAAATGCCAAACAGGGAGAAAGAGGCCTATGCCGATGGTGTCTACCAACATAGAGATACTTAATTCCTTAGTGTTGCCCACAACAATCTATACATAAGAATGCTGATCCATAGCAAAGTCTGAACGGCAGAAGCGTATGGCTACCCACCATATAATGTAAAACCTGATAAGCACAAAATCCTTTGGCAAGACTTCATGACAGACAAGAAATTCCATATAAGTCAGGAGTGGCAGGTGTGCTACGTGGGAAGACAAGCGATTTCCGGTGGTAAGTATGTACTGCTGTGGCCTGCGTGTGCCTACTGTGCTCCAAGCTTTCCAGACATAATAGAGGACAGTCTTCAGTACAAGGGCTTGCAGGTGGGAGGTGGCATGCCGGTTTGGAGTCACAGGGCTGGCTCTACTACTTATTGGCTGTGTGACCTTGGACAAATCAGCTAACTTCTTTAGTCCTCTGTTTCCTCATCTGTAAAATAGCTGTTTGTATTGGGTGATCTCTAGGACTCAGTGGGGGACATGCCAACTGTGATCAATGTAAAATGTTAAGGTCGCTCCAATAATGATCATTCAATTGCATGTTCATTTTTTCCTAGAAATTAAACAGATTGGAGCATGTATGTGTGAATATTCTTCTGTCAGTAGTACCTTAAATTTCCTTTCCAGGAATCCCATTCAGTGTTTTATGTATTACCACAGATTGAATTTAGATGCTGAGTAATGCAAAACTATTTTGAAGAATCTTTGTAGTACTGCATTGATTTATTTTCACCAATGGATTCTGCCCATCTCTGCTCTATAAATCAGAATTCATTCACATGGTTGCAGATCTGAAGTTTCAGTCAAATTGTATTTGTAGTCCAGGGTCCTGAGTTCAAGTCCCAAAACTTCCCAAGAATGTTGCCCTTGTACAAGCCACTCCACTTCCATGAATATCGGCTTTCTAATCAATCTCTCTACTCATCTATCTTTGTATAGATCTTTCAAGCTATAATCTATCTACTCTTCTATTCACCTACTTACCTGTCTCTCTCATCCACCCATCCATCCATCCATCCATCCATCCATCCATCCATCCATCCACGTCTCTCTGTCTCTAACTTCCCTTTCATCTCTAACATCCATGATGCCATGATCACCCATACCATAACATCATGATGTCCATTAGTCTCATTCTGAATTACATAGCATTTCAAAGTCTCTCTAGTCTGTGCCCATTGTTCTGTGCTCCAGTAACACCAGTCTTCTTACTATGATTCAGACAAGAAATTTCATCTCCTGACTCCAAGCATTTTCAGTGGCTGTCCCCCATGTCTGGAACACTCTCCTCATCTCTTCCTCCTGACTTCCCTGGCTTCTTTCAAGTCCCAGCTAGAATCCCACTTTCTACAGCAAACTTCTCCTTTTCTTGCTTAATTTTAGTGTCTTCCTTTGGGGATCATTTCATATTTATTCAGTATATAGCCTCTGTACATTTTTTTTTTTGGTTTGTTTTCTCCCCCATTAGATTGTGAGCTACTCAAGGGTAGGGACTATCTTTTGCCCTTCTTGGCAAAAGGACAATACTTAGATAGTGTCTGGCATGTAGTAGACCTTTTTTTTTTCTTTAGGCAATTGGGGTTAAGTGACTTGCCCAGGGTCACACAGCTAGTAAGTGTCAAGTGTTTGGTCTGACTTCAGGGCCAGTGCTCTATCCACTGCGCCAGCTAGTTGCCCCTAATTCTCACTTTTGCATCTGAGGAAAGGGAAGCCTAGGAAGACTGTTACCTTTCCATGGTTACATTGTTATCCCAAGTTGAAGGGAACTCAGAAACCTTTCAGCTCAAACCATACCTGAGCAAGAATCCTCCTCTTGAAAAAAAAAAAAGGTCAGATTCAAAAAAGGTTGGGAGTCACTGTCGTGGCCAGCAATGAAAATGATGATGATGTCATTTCTGTGGCACTTTACGTATATTATCTAAGAAGTCCCTGGCTTCCTTTAAGTCCCAACTAAAATCCCACCTTCTACAGGAAGCCTTCCCCAATCGCTCTTAATTCTAGTGCATTCCTTCTTTTAATTATTTCTCATTTATCCTCTCTATAGCTTACTTTATACATAATTGTTTGTATGTTCTTTCCCTCTTTAGATGGTAAGCTCCTTGAGGGCAAGAACTTTTGCCTAGCACAGAGTAAGCACTTAATGAATGTTTATTGAATTGAACTGAAATCTAATAGTATGGAAAGAAAAAAAAAACCATGAGATACTGGAACACTTTTCAGGAATAAAAACAAAGACAAAAACAAAAGTCCTAAAAGTGGCTTTTATCTGAGCACAAAGCAGATTAAAGAAGACCTTTAATTATAAAATGATTTAATTATTTCATTGATTAAAGATACCTGGGCAGAATAAGGTGTAGACAATAAGGTGTTTCTGCCACTAGAGGGCAATACTGTACAGTGAGCCGGAAAAGCCTGGGATCTGGGTGAGGGGCAGTTCCTGCCCGAGCTGGGAGCTAGGGCAAAACCTCCCGTTGGCTGCCTCCTAACTGGGATGGATCAGTGCGAGGTTCAGCCATGTCCATTCGATCCCTAGGGATGCCCTGGGCATTTATGTCACTGTAACTGGGGAAGCCCACACCACTCAAGGGCGGGTTTGTTGGAACAGGGCTCTACTTAATTTAAAGGTATCACCCCCAGCAGTAATAACGATCATAACTTACATTTAAAGAGAACAAAGAACAATATTTCTGATCCACAATGGATGCAAAGGCTCAGGGAGATTAACTGGCTTTAGGTTATCCCACAAGTGCCAGAAGAGGAATTTGAACCCAGGACCCTCTGACTCCCCTACGTCTTGCCAATTAAATGGTGCAAATTTTTAAAGGGAATAAGATGAAATGTGAACTAAACTACCTGTGTGACTGCGTTGTTGTGAGGAAAGTGCTTTGTAAAACTCAAGGAGAGGGACTGGACTTGGGATTTCGTTGGGATAGGGAACTCCCAGGGAGGGAAATCCCCCCACTAGTAAAGGTCAGCACTTTTCTTTTAACTTGTGTTAGAGTGTTTTCTATAGCACTGAGGTTCATTGATTTATCCAAGGCCACACTGTCAGTATGTGTCAGAGGTAGACTTTAACCTGGGGCTTCCTGGCTTTGAGGAAAGCTCTGTTACCACCTCTCATGCTTATAGCTTAGTACAATGGCTAAGGCACTGGCCCTGAAATTAAAATCCAGCTTCAGACACTTACTAGCTGTGTGACCCTGGGCAAATCACTTAACCTCTGTGCCTCAGTTTCTTCATCTGTAAATTGGGGATAATCATGCTGAGGATCAAATAAAATGACATGTATAAAAGGGGTACATAAATGCTAGCTATTGTTATAAAATAATAATAAAAATTATAAAATAAAATTATAAATATTATAGAAGCGCTGTGTAAATATGATTTGCCATAAGTAATTTTCATCAGGAAAAGACAGGCCATCATCCAAAACAAAGAGACCAATAGCTACAGAGCATCGGGTGATGAAAATATTTCTTCTAATGCTGGTGTGGGGAACCTGTGGTCTGGAGGCCACAGGTGGCCCTCCAGGTCCTCAAGTGGGGCCCTGTGAAGTTTGGATTTGGTCAAAGGGCCCCACTTGAGGACCTGGGGTGCCACCTGCACCTCCAGGCCGCAGGTTCCCCACCCCTGCTCTAAGGCATCCTCTGATGACTCTGCAAGCATCAGTCTCAAAATTCTAACTTGAATTCTACTCATGACATAAATAAAGGTGTAAACTTTTCTAAAAAACAGGTGGGTTAAGGGGGAATTGTGGATATTGTATTTTTGGTAAAGTTTTATCAAATGCATTTTAAATGAAAAATTACTAGGAATGTAGCCTGGCATAAAATGGTATGAGGCTTTGAAGTCAGGAGACCCAGATTCAAATCCTGACCCTTCCTCTAATTTGTATCACTTCTGGTGAATCCTTTAACCTCTATGGACTTCGGTTTCCACATATGTAAAATGGGAAGGTCAGACTAACTGATCTCTCAACATTTCTTTCTTAAATCTCTAAGATTCTGTGGTTCAATTTATAATTGAAAGAAAAGCTGTTATGCTTCCTTTTGTAGGAATAACCCATTCTCCCCACCCCAATGTCTCTTCTTTTGTAAATTTGGATGCTCCTGGATTTGTTTTTCCTGGAGTGCAGCATATATATGCATACATATGCTCCTAGAACTTGTTCCTAACCTGAATATCTGCAGTTTGATTGCTTTCTGGGTCCTTTTTCACTGTGAAAATTTTAGGTTGGCACTCTCAACTGGCTTTGGAATTTACTGGAGGAAAAGCCTGGTTCCCACATTTCTGTAGAACTTTCAGGGTGATAGGATGCCTTACATACAGGGTATCCTGTATGTACAGGTAGTACAGTTTGAGGCTTTTAATAAGCTGAAATTCTATCAGAGCTTCTAGTAAGCTATTAAAGCTTAAAACTGCTCTAAGACTTCTGGGACACACTGTGTATTAACTCACTGGTTCCTCAAAAACAGCCCTAGTGAGTAGAGTAGTTCCATCCCCCCAGTCTCTCATACGGCACTCTTCACCATCTCTCAGCCTCCACATCCAGTCTATGGCCAAGACCTGTCAATGTCATCTTTGCAGGCTCTGTACTCCCTTCTCTTCTCTGATGCTGCCACCACCCTGGTACAGGATCTCAGCCCTTCATATGTGGACTGTTGCAAAAGCCTGCTGGTTGGTCTGCCTGCCACAAGTCTCACTCCACTCCAGTCCTTCTCCCTCTTCAGCCGCCAAAGCGATTTTCCTTATGTACAGATCCAACAATGTCACACCCATAGTCAATAAACTTCAGTGGCTCCCTATTACCTCTAGGATCAACTAGAAAATCCTGTTTGACATTCAAAGCCCTTTGAAACCTGCTCTCCATACAAACACAGACACACACACACACACATTCTACCACACCTCACCCCCCACATACTCTGTGATCCAGTGATACTGACCTCCTTGCTGTTCCTTAAACAAGACACTCTATCTCTCAGCTCACAGCACTTTCACAGGCTCTTTGTTCCCCATGCCTGGAATACTCTTTCCTTCACTTACAGGACAGCTAGACTATGCAGTGGATGAAGTATTGGGCCTGGAGTCAGGGAGACCTCAGCCGAAATCTGATCTCAGAAACTTATTAGCTGTGTGACCCTGGGCAAGTCACTTAACTTATGTCTGCCTCGGTTTCACCATCAGTAAATTGGGATAATTAAACAACCTACTTCCCAAGGTTGTTTTGAGAATCAAATAAGATCATATTTGTAAAGCTCTTAGCACAGTGCCTGGCACATAGTAAGCACTGTATAAATATTAGGTATTAGGTAGGGAGATCAAATGTAAAATGAGCAATCCAATATTGCCAAGAAAACCCCAAATGGGGTCACAAAGAGTCAGACATGACTGAAAAATGACTGAACAACAACGTGGTATGCTAAGCACTGGACTAGGCACTTTGCATGCAAAGAGAAACCCAGAGCAGTTCCTGCCCTTAGGAGCTAACATTCTCAGGGCTGAAGAGTCATCCTGGAGCCCCCCACTGAAGTTATTTCTTGCTAATGGCTCTAGGGGTTCACAAGAAGCTCACCCCATGGCCAGCAAAAGGCACTGCCAGTGTTTTGATTTCTTCCACACCTTTTACAGACCATGGGTCATGCTTCTATCATCTTCCCCTTCTGCCACAGAAAATCGTATTCTACACCCCCATGGCCTTTCTTAGCTCAGCTGGCCCCAGTGAATCCCTAGCCCCTTTCTCTGCTCTGAGCTGAACTGACAGCTATGCGGGTGGAGGGAGGAAATCGAGTATTCAAGGAACACCGTGTGCCTTATCAACTGTAGAGTGGGAAAGCCTATCTATCCACCTATCTCTGCCAAGTAGAAAAATACTAAACACTTGGAATGGTTCATTTGGAGATTCTGAGAAATCTCTTCCTGGAGGGGCCAGGTAAATAAATCTGCGTCTCCTTTCCTCAGAGCAGAGCCTCTATTATTTTCCTTTGTACCACATTTAGAAAAGACAGCATGACAGACTGGAAGGGTTACTGGTGCTGGAATCAGAAGGGCTGGGTCCAGGGCTACCACTGCTATTTACTAGCTGTGGGAACAGGGCCAGGTCACTTAGCCTCCTGGGGCCTCAATTTCCTTATCTGTAGAATGGGAGGTAGACCTCTCCATCTCTGAATTGACAAGCCTTTGACCCAGTGGTTAGCTCATTTACCAGTGTTTACAAACCAGTGTTGGGCTTGAATTGCAAACATCACACACACACACACACACACACATACTTACACACTTTCCTCCCTGCAGAAAACCTTCCCCAGATTCCCAGAGGGATGTGTTAACCAAACCGGTGGCCATTTCAAGAAAATATGGCTGAGTTGTTCTGAGGGACCTTCCATAGGTGCTCAGTGCTCTGACGTGAGGCCGTCTGGGCCTGGAAATCCTATCTGTAAAGGTAAAGGTAAAGGGCAAGCAGTATAAGACTAGGTTCTCCGATTTAATCCAATACAGCAAACATTAACTTCCTGATATGCACAAGGCCCTGAACTCAGTCTGGAGATACTAAGAAAGGAAGCAAACATTTACTATGCTAATTTTAATTGCCTACTATGTGCCAGGTGCTTTGCAAATATCTCATTTGAACCTCATAACAACCTTGGGAGGGAGGTGCTGATATGGTTTAGGGGTTCAGGAGTGCTGGGACCCCAAAATCACAACGTGCGGGTCCTGACCGAAAGAATTCGACCCAAGCCTTCTTTTAGCCAAAGACAAGGTTTATTAGAACATTCATCATGTTGGGCAGACTCTTAAGGAGTCTGAACATGGGTAAGCAGTGGTTAGATTATAAGAATCTAAGCAGTGGCTAGATTTTAAGAATCTGAGCGTTGGCTAGATTTTAGGAATTTGAGCATCTTAATGGAGACAAGATGGACTTTATATACAGAAAGACTGTGGGAGGGATCTAGGAGTGGCCAAGTAGTTTGGGCTGACGGGAAGAAGAGTCTAAGGAGATCTGGATGGGAGTGGCTAGTAAGCTGGGGTGAACAGAACTCCTGGGACCTGGACCTTGTGCAGCCTAGCTAGGATTAAGGATGGGAAATGGCAAGGGGCCATAGGGAGGTAAGACCATGGAGGAGAGATTGGGGGTATAGCCACAATGAAAGGCCAGTTGATGGAATTATAGCCTCAGGGGAACACCAGAGATTTGGCCATGTGGGAAAGTCCAGGGTTTTTCCTTCCTGGGGCCCACATTCCAACCCCATCAGTGCTATTGAGATTCTCTTTTTACAGTTGAGGAAACTGAGGCAGGCAGTAGTTAAGTGACTTGCCCAGGGTCACACAGTTAATGTTGGAGGCCAGATTTGAACTCAGATCTTCCTGAGCCCAGCACTTTATCCACTGAGCCACCTACATACCTCTAAGTAGCCTTGCTTTCTTGCCTTCCAGGCGTTTACATTCCACTGATGAGATGCAACATTAAAGTATATATGGGATAATTTGAAAGAATTTGGGGGATCAAGAAAGGTTTTCTGAGGCGGTACATGAATTTATCTGGTATGGGATAGTTTAAAAAAAAAAAAGGTGGACTGATTCTAGAACTGAGTTCAAACCCTACCTCTGATCTTTACTACCCTGTGTGACCCTGGGTGAGTCACTAGGCCTCAGTTTCTTCATCTATAAAAATAAGGGAATTGGATGAGATGGTCTCTGCAAGTCCCTTTGACCTCTATGATTGCATGATCCTTGAAAGAAGCTTAGAATTTGAAGAGGTGAAGGTTAGGAGTGAGTATCTTCCAAGGATGAGGATAGAGGCAAGGGCACGGAGTCAAGAGGTAGACTGTCCTCTCTAAGGAACAGACACCAGGCCGACTTCATGGGAATATAGAGAGTGCAAAGTGGAGTAATGTCTAGCAAACCTGGAAAGGTAGACTGGCCCTAGACTGGGAAGGGCGCTAGATGTCGAACAAGCTGAGAAGTTGATATTTTCTCTAGAGACAATAGGGAACCACGGGAGACTTTCGAGCAGGGACTTCCCCTGGTGGCGTTAGAGCTCGGATTCTGCTGGACTGGGAAAGGAGCTTAGGGAAGGCCAGGCAGCATCTGGTTGCAAGTTAGACTTGCCAATTCCCTCTTGTTTATCCGATAAACATTACTAAGCACCTGTTCTATGGGTCCGGGGAATACAAAGCCAAAAAACAAACAATCCCTGCTCTCAAGGAGCTTACATTCTATTTGTGGAAAATAAAGTTACTCACTTAGTAAATAGAAAAGATATCCAGAGAAAAATACTAAGAAATTTTTTTGGAAGGTGGACTTTCCTGATTAGGAGAATCAGAAAAGGCTTCTTAAAGTTGGTATTCAAGCCAGGCTTTGAAGAAAGCTGGTGGTGATTCTAAGAGTTGGAGCTGGTTGGGGGTGGGGAGGGGAGTGCATTTGGGGCTTGAGGAGTGGGAAAGAGTCAGCCTGTGTAAAGCTGTGGAGGCTGGAGGCAAACTCTCCTTGACCAGGTACAACCAGCAGGTCAATTTCACTGAACATGGATATGGTTAGATCTATATTTTAGAAATATCAGTTTAGTAAGTGAGTGGAGAATAGATGGGCAATAGGGAGAGATTTGAGGCAGGGAAACCAATCCAGCAATCCATAAGCATTTATTTATTTTTTATTTTGTGTTTTGTTAGGCAATGGGGTTAGGAGACGTGCCCAGGGTCACACAGCTAGTAAGTGTCAAGTATCTGAGGCTGGATCTGAACTCAGGTCCTCCTGACTCCAGGGCCGGTGCTCTATCCACTGGGCCATCTAGCTGCCCCATCCACCTGTATTTATTAAGCACCTATTATGTACCAGGCACTGCGATGGATGCTGAGAATATAAGTACAGAGTGGCTATTGCAATAAGCCAGGAGAGAGGTGGTGGGGACCTGAACTTCCCCAATACCTCCTCACTCAGCCATCGGGCTTTTGAGACATCCTCCTCTTCTCCCTTTCACCTTGGACTCCATCCCACAGTCCTCTTGTTCTGATAGACGAGCTTTCAGTTTGTCTTCCTAAGGCCCAAGCCTCTATGCCACTTTGTGGCCATCTCCTTACTGGGCTCACTTGAAGGTCCCTCACCCTTTTCAACTCCCCTTTATGTATTTTCTTCACCCATTAGAATGTAGGCTGCTGCCAGTAACAGTGGCACATGCCCATAATCCTTGCTATGGGGAAGGATGAAGCTGGCAAATCCCTTGAGCTCAGGAGTTCTGAGCTGAAGTTGAGCTAATGGTGATCAGGTGTCTACACATGCCTAGCACCATTATGGGTCCTGGCACCAAGATAGTGAATCCTCAAGAGAGGGGAGCCACCAGGTTGCCTAAGGAGGGGTGAACAGGTTCAGATTGGAAACTAAGCAGGTCAAAGCTTCCATGGAAATCAGCAGTGGGATCCCTGCACTTCAAGCTTGGAAGATTTGGGCAAAAAGGATGGAAGAAAGAAGGAAAGAAAGAAAGGAGAGAAAAAAAGAAAAAGGAAGGAAGGAAAGAAAAAAGAAGGGAAGGAAGGAAGGAAGGAAGGAAAGAAAGCACTTTGAGGGCAGGGATGGTCTTGCTTGCTTATGTTTGTATCCCTGGCACTTTGCACAGTAGTTGGCACATAGTAAGTGCTTAATAAATTCTTTATCTGTCTATTTATCTATTTGAAGTAGTACAGTGGTCATGGGAATGGAAAAAAAAGGGTTTATGGGTTCAAGAGATATCATACAAGTAGAATCAGGGAAGGAGTCAGACATGACCCTCAGGTTGTGAACCTGGATAAAACAAGAAAGATGGTTATACCCTTGACAGAAATGAGAAAATTAGGAAGAAGAATGAGTTTTTGAAGTAAAGATAGTGAGTTCTGTTTTGGACACCCTGAGTTTGATCTGACTATAGACATCCAATTGGAAATGACCCATAGACATGTGGCAATGTGGGATAGGAACTGGTCAGAGAGAGCAGGGCTACCTGGGAATCATCTTCACTTGACCTTCACATGTCCTCAAGCTTTTACACTATCATCTCTCCTCTCTTACCTGACCCAGCTCAGAGATGAAGCCATCTAAGCTTTTCACTTCCAATTCTCACTCCCTAATCACTCCTCAATCCCTTCCCATCTGGCTTCTCTTCCTACCACTCAGTGAAAGAAGAGAGAGCAAGGCTGATGACTTTGTGCAACTTTGCCTAACTTCAATCCAATTCACCTGTAAGTCAAGATATCACCCCGTGATGTCATTGGTCCTCTTCAAAAATGGAGGATGAACAGCATATAGAGGGGACTTGTATTGAGCTCCAGAGTATACTAAACGGCCCTGAAGCTCCTTCCAATTCTGATGTCCTTTGATTAAGAAGAAGGAAACGACAAGGGTCCATCAACCAGGCTGGGCCTCACAAGCCACCGGCCAAGAAAAGTAAATTTTGGAGCGAGCCTGGGGCACAGAGGCCTTCCCAGCGCACTGGCGCGCATGCACATACACACACACACACACACAGAGACACACACACACACACATTTTGCCTCTCTCTCTCCCTTGCTTCCTTTAATTTCCCACCCTAGCTATTTCTGCTGGCTATCCTAATAATCAGGCAACAAATCCTTTCTCTGTATAAGGCACTAAGCCCCGGGGGAGGTGCAAAGGCAAAGACCAGTCACTGCTTTCCTGAGGCTGAATGAGTGGAGACAGGGCATTTACTTAACCAGGAGAAGAAGAGCTGATTTATTTAGGGGTGACTTTGTTGAAAGGCTCAGCTTTTAATAGTTGGGGGAATCCCAACTGAGGTGTCCAGGCCACTCTGTTATGACAGTTCATGCCAAGCATAATGGAATAGGAACACAGCTTTAGGGTTGGCGGGGACCTCAGTAACTATAGAGTTCACCCTTTCCCCCCACCCCCACCTTCTTGGAGAGAAAGCTGAGGTCCAGAGAAACAAGTAACTGGTAGAGTTGACATTTGAACTCAGGTCCTCTTGCTTCAAATCCAGGGCCCTTTCCACTCTACCACACAGCTCTGGTTTTCTGGCAACTCTGTGAGGTGAGTAGTGCAGATATAATTAACCCCATTTTACAGATGAGGAACCTGAGGTCAGGGAGGTTAAGCAATTTACTCATGGTAAACTATTAACTAGTAAATGTCACTGGGAGAACAGAACAGAATTCTCTTTCTTTGAAGAATGTCACTTACAGGGGCAGCTAGGTGGTGTAGTAGATAAAGCTCCAGCCTCAGAGTCAGGAGGACCTGAGTGCAAATGCAGCCTCAGACACTTGACACTAGCTGTGTGACCCTGGGCAAGTCACTTAACCCTGATTGCCTCACCAAAAAAAAAAAATGTTGCTTATAGCCAATAGCTAACATTTATATAGCACTTACTCTGTGCTGGGCACTTTACAAATGCAGTCTCATTTGAAATTCACAACAACCGTGGAAAATGGGTGCTATTATTATCCCCATTTTATATTTGAGGAAACGAAGGTGAACAGAGGTTAGTGACTTGCCCAGGGTCACGTAGCTCATTTGATCCTAACAACAAATCTGGGAGGAAGGTGCTATTGTTATCCACATTTTACAGATAAGGAAACTGAGGTAAACAGAAGTTAATTGACTTACCTAGAATCAGATAGCTACAAAGTTCCTGAGGCTGGATTTGAATTCCAGTCTTCCTGACTCTCTGGTGCTCTGTGCACTATGGTGCCCTTTAGCCACTAAATAGTATGTAAGGATCCCAGTGGACCATAGATTAGTTCAGAAAACCACAGACTAACATTATCTATATTCTGTTGTATTTTTATTTATCTTTTTAAACATTTCCCAATTACATTTTAATCTGGTTTCCTCCATACTTAGGGGTTTTGAGGGCTGCATGTGCCCAAGGTACACTTGACATCTCTGTACAAGGGGATAAATTTTTAGGTCTAGAATTCAATTCAATAAATATTCATTAAGCACCTACTTTGTGCCAGGCAGAATTGAAGTTAAAGTGTGTCTGTTACAATAGTGCTGGATCCTTTCATCAGAAAACTAGCCGCCCCCTTGGAAGCCCTAGGACCTGGGTCCAGAGAGCATGGAATGCAGCACAGGTAAGTGAGAGGTTGGGGGATGGGAGCAGAGAAGGGTTGGAAAGGTCCAGGGAAGGATGCCCGGCCTGAGTAGCTGGCAGGTGGCCCGAGGGGGTTGAGAGCCCCTAGAGAAGACCAGAGACTGTTGAAAAAAGGAGAGGTCTCAATCCTGAAGGCAGACTCCTCAAGCTGACCAAACCCAGCCTCTCCATGGCTATATTTGAGCATCTTCCATAGTTGGAACTCATCAACCCACATTAGAGGCACTTCAATTAGCCAATATTTTCTTTAAAAACAACAACAACAACAAACCGGCTGCTTCCTTCCCTGACTAAGTAAGTCCTGTCATTTAATTTCCTGTCAATTGCCGAGAAAGCAGCAATTAGGAAAACAGTAATCAAGGGTAGAGGAGGAGCTGAGAGGGAGCTTCCTGGCAGCCTGGGAGACCCAAGCTTCAGCATCCTCTTTCCTGCTGAAGTGGCCCATGATTGGCCCATACCACCTGTGTAGAGATGAGAGTCCTTCCGAGGTGGAGATTTAGTGGAGGCTGCAGGAACTAAGGACCTTCCTGACAGCCCTTCTGTGTGAGGGAGAGAATTCCAGGATTATTATCCTTAATTTACAAATAATAACAAAAATGACCTATGCTGATAAAGACTTTAACGTGCATTAGGTACATCACCAAAATTCTCATTGCTCTAGGCAGCTCTTTAAGACTATATATTTCAGAGACGGTGCTGAACCGTGTTGGTAGAGAGAGTTTGCTCAGCTGGGAGTTCCCTATACCACTTACATCACAAGGGCAGCCCCTGTCCTAGATCTCATTTGACCCTTGTACTAACACTATGAAATAGGCTCTTTAGGCATTATGATCCCCACTTTACAAGTGGGAAACTGAGACTTGGAGAGGTTAGCGGCTTATCCCAGGGACCCAAAGCCAGTTAGTACCTAATTCAGGATTCAAACCCAAGTCTCCTGATTCCAGCTGTCCACTAACAGGGTGCTGCTTACCTCGACTGGTTAAACAATTCTGACCTCTTTGAAGGTCACTCCTGCAAAGCTCTGCCAGGGAGTTGGGGAGGCTCCAACTATTGATTCTTGAATGTGCCATTGGGCCAAGATTATAAGGATACAATGGTCCTCTGTCTGTGCCCTCCTTTTCCGAAGGGACTTGAAGGGGTATACCCACCTCCTGTCTCTTCATACTCATACCCACGTTCATGGGGTGCCTTTTTCCCCTTATCCATCTCGTTAGAAGACTTGAGTTAAAATTCAGCCTCTGAGAGTTACTAACTGTGTGACCCTAGACAAGTCACTTAGTCCCACTGTGCCTCAGTTTCCTCATCTGTAAAATAGGGAGAAGAGCAGCACCTATCTCCCAGGGTTGTAATGAGATAATGTAATGTAAAAATGCTTCATAAATTTTAAAGCTCTACATAAATGCTATCATCATCCTCACTATTCTTATTCTTATCTTTTTCTTTCTTCAAGGCTCAGCTTAGGTGCCACCTCTTTTGAGAAGCCTTCCCTGATTTTCCAGTGGTTAGTATGCACTCCTTCCTTAAATTATCTTGTATTTACTTATAACTATGTGTATCTTCCTGTTCCCCACCCCCTTATCTTGTATTTACTTATGAGTAGGTGTATCTTCCTGTCCTCCCCCATCCTCTCCATCCTCCTTAAGCTTCCACAGGGCAGGGAACTACCTCATTTTTGTCTCTGTATCCATGGCACCTAGCATAACTTCTTTCACATCTTGGGCAATAATGACTGGTTGTTGAATGAATGAAATTGTATACCAAAGCCAAACTTGTCTGCTTTCTATAATTAATGAGGCACTCTTTGAATGTCTTCTCATGGTGTGGAAGTGACCCCTGGACTCTCCGGCTGGTGGAGCCCAAGTTCCAGCAGATCCTGCCAAGGGCAGAAAGGCTTCAGATATGATGCTAACAATAGACCAACCTGGTCAAAGGCAGAGAAACCCGTCAACAGAAAGCTAGCCACCAAGCGATGCCTCTTTTTGGCCACAGAAACTCAGAAACAACCTGCTGAGTCTGTGTGTTCTGGTAGGTAAGACCCACGCCAATGAAATCACATATGCTTAAAGTAACACTGTAGTGTGGGAAGGACATTGTCTCTGGAGTCAGGGGATCTGGGTTCAAATCCCACCTCTGACACTACCTGTGACTTTGGACAAATCACTTAATGTCTCTGGGTCTTGTCTGTAAAATGGGGGAGTGTGAGCTACGTGGCCTCTTAGGTTCATTCTAGCTGTGAAGCTGAGTTTTGAAACAAAATCATCGCAGAGCAGGGAAATACTCTACAAACTGAATGATTGCTGAATTGGGCTACAATCTATGCCTGTAGCCCACCGATGCTTGATTTGCTGTCAATCTAAGTAGGAAAGAATGAGCAGACCGTGGCTGTCTTCAAGTTCTCAAACAGTCTGTCTTCACATTCGTAGCTCAGTAAAGGAGTGTTCAAGGGAACCGACTGGAGCTTCCCCACTGCAGGTTGGCTGAAAGTGTTCGGTGAGTTGGGCATTTGTCACCACTGGCAGAAACATCTCTGGGTACTCCGAGGAGGGCAAAGTTGACGTCATCCTCATAAGTCAGGGTGATGAGCCCTTGGACATTTATAAATTAATATCTCAAGGATTCCAGTCAATAAACATTTATTAAGTACTTACTATGTGCCAGATCCTGTGCTAAGTGCTAAGGGTACAAAGAAAGACAAAAAACAGTTCCTGCCCTCAAGGACCTTACAGTCTAATGGGAGAAATAACATGCAAATGACTATGTAAAAACAATAGCTATATGGGATAAATTAGAAATATTCTACAGAAGGAAGGCACTAGGCATTAAGAGGAACTGGGAAAGGCTCGTTGTAAAAGATAGGATTTTAGCTGGGACTCCACATCCTCCCCAGAAAACTCATCATTGGGAAATCTCATTATCCTACAAGACTGAATCTGCCTGGTACTCACATCTCATCAGGATCCACTGCTCCTCTGATTGGATCTTCTCCCTAGAGGGCAGGTTCATGGATTGCAGGGGCTCTATCTAAGGAGGGAGCTCAGCACAGTTCTTCTGTACTTTTGGAACTTTCTGCAGTCTTCCCAACACCGAGTACCTCTCCCTCCTCTAAAGAATAACTCTTCCCCCCTTACCTTTGTTGTCTTCTCATGTTAGATTGTAAGGTCCCTGAAGGCAGGAACTGTCTTTGTTTTCATTTGTACTTGTATCCTCAGTACTTAACATAGTATCTGGCACATTGTAGGCATTTAATATTTATTACTTTGCTGACTGACTTGAAGGAAGCCAGAGAAACCAAGAGGCAGGGATGAGGAGGAAGAAAGTTCCAAGCATAGGCCCAGCCACTGAAAATACCCAGAGACAAAAGATGGAGATTACAAGATGACCTCTTCCCCAGATGAAACTCTGGGGATTCAGCTTCTATGGATTCCCCAGGGTGGAGGTGGGGCGGTTCCTGGTCATTCTAGTCCTCTTCTCACAGGGGTGTGAGCTGGAAGGTGGTTGTCAGTGTGTTAAGTTCAAAACTTTTCTAACACGCCCATTTGAGAATAGGTTTTCTGTACCCAGATGTCTCCCCCTACTTATGAGAAACAATGTAACGGAAAGATTTTTTTTAAAGTCATATAATCTCACAACTGGCTTACCATGTGAAAAAAAAAATCTAAGGGTTATAATTGACTGCAAGCTCAATATGAGTCAGCAATGTGATGAGACGGCCTGATCTTACATCTTTTTGTAAGTATTGTGTTCAGAACAAGAGGTGACAGGCCCACTGTGCACTGCCTTGTTCAGATCTCAGTCAGAGTCCTCTGGTTATTTCTCAGTGCTGTTTTAGAAAAGACATTGACAGTTGCAGCGTGTCCAGAAGTCTACCAGTATGATGCAGATATTCAAAAATACTTTATGTGAGGGATGGCTTAAGGAACCGGGAGTCTTAGTAGCATGCTCACTTTAAGGTGGGGAGGGGATGCTAACAGGCTGCTTCTGCTCACCACACACACCCCTCAGAAGGAAGAGAGACTCATAATACCCCATGTCGTACAGCAATCTGTCTTCTTTGTGGCTGTCTCTGGGCTGCAGGTGCCCCTAACTGACCCCTGATTCAATCCACCAATCAGACAATAAACATTTATTAAGTGTCTATCATGTGTCAGGCCGCTGCAATAGGATTAGGGATAAAAAAGGCAAAAACTAGATGAGTCTCCGCCTCTCTATGGACCTTACATTCATAGAGTAGGGTTGTGTGGTCCCTTGCTGTTGAATTCTATTTCCCCACTTCTGGCTAATGGCGGGCAATGTTCAGCTTGAGAAAAGAAAGAAACCTTGGGGTTAAGGTGGGGAATGCAATAGCTACCTTTAAGCCCTGGAAAGGCTATCATATGGAAGATGGATTGGGGTCTTTCTGCCTGGCCCTAGATGGAGAAACTAGGAGTGATGGGTAGATGTTTCAGAGCAGCTTCCTGTAGGAAACGCTTTCTATAGGCGGAAGCAGGGCTGTCCATCAGGGGGAAATGCGCTACTTCACTGGAAGCAATCAAGTAGGGTCTAGAGGTGACCTGTATAAGGGATAATTTTAGAGTGGATTCCTGGGTTGGATGAGAAAGCTGCGCCAAGTGACCTCCAATGGCCCTTCCAGCTCGAAGAGTAGATGAGTCTACAGTAAAATCTCTCAACTTAACAAACTCATCCATCATAGGTAGGTATGATTTTATCCCAGAAATGTCACTGTAATTCAATAAGAAGAAAAAGAAGAGGCATGGATATTCTTTGTATGTTGTGAAAACTAATTACTTCAGTGCAGACATTAGTTGGGAGCTGGGAAACTACTAGAGGATTTTATTGCATTCTCTCATTTCCTCTATGCCCAACCCCCTCTTTCTTCCTGATCAGATCCTGAATGGTGACAAATGGAGGTATAGTTAGCCTTCGAGGGCAGGTGCCACAGCCCTAGCTGAGAGGAGCTCTAAGGTGGTGTGTCCTGGGCACTACACATACGCCTGGCACTTGGGATGCCCGATTTAAAGCCCTCTCTGGCATATACTTGTTGAGTAAAGTTAGGCAGCTTTTAGGGACATAAGAATTAGCACATTGATTCAACCCAGTACTCCCATCCAGATTAGTGTTTCATTTCTGAAACAGGTTATGTACCAAGAGGCATGTTTTGGGATGGCACAGTTGTCCTTCTTGCTGACAACCTTAATAGTTATTATTATCCAAGTGAAACATCCACATTTTCCTTATTTGTCATTCACGAATCTGTCTAAACCTTTTAAGCCTGTGAAAGTACTATCTAATCGCTGCCCATCTGCTTTGTTGTTGTTTCTCAATCATTTCGGTCATGTCTGGCTCTTTGTGACCCCATTTGGGGTTTTCTTGGCAAAGATACTGGAGAGGCTTGATATTTCTTTTTCCAGTTTATTTTACAGATGAGGAAACTGAGGCAAATAAGATTAAGTGACTTGTCCATGGTCACCCAGCTAGTAAGTGTCTGAGGTCAGATTTGAACTCCTGAAGAGAAGTCTTCCAGATAGGTCCAGTGCTCTATCCCCTGCACCACCTAGCTGCTCTCCCTCTGGTTTAGAGTGAGATTATTATTAATTCAGCTGGTTGACTCAGTAATTCTCCCAATGTAGAATACAGACCCCTGGTGGGTAGCCTATGAATATTTTCTGTAGTCATCACTTTGAATGTAAATATTCATAGCATGGCAATGTCTACACTTTTATTTCATTTCACATTATTTCCCTGGACTGAATCAGAAGTGTTGCAGAAAGACCGCAGGATTTAGAATCAAAAGACCTTGGTTCAAACCCCATCTCTGCCACCTGCCATTTGTGTGACCTTAAATAAATCACTTAATCTTTCTGACCCTCAGTCTCTTCATCTGTAAAATGTGGGGAGGATTTCTAAAGTTTTTTCCAAGTCTTAGGATAGCCTTTTGTCTTTTAGTAAAAATCAGGTATCACATCTATACCAGTCCAGTCTTGGATTTCTATCAATCAATCAATAAGCAATTAAACAAATGCTATATGATGATGATAATGATGATGATGATGGTTATGATGTTTCTTGTTGCAAGTGGAGAACCCTTTACACACACACACACACACACACACACACACACACACTCACAAAGTCCTGGGAATAGTTACATCTGATTCAAGGCACTGTGCTAGGTTAATGGGGAAACAGATACAAAATGGAAACAGTTCCTGCCCTCAGGCCATGCCACTGGAGACACAACATGTCCAGGTAGAGCCATGTAAAAGGAAATACAATGTTAACGGGCGGGGTGGCTCTAGGAGTTGAGGGAGCAGAAAAGACTTCATGTTCTTGCTGGCATTTCAGCTGGGCCTGGAGGGAAATGAGGTATTCTAAGAGTCAGAAGTGATGATGGATGTCCTGCATTCCAGTCATGAAGACAAACCTGTACAAAGGCATGGAAATGGAGGGTTGTTTTTGCTTATTTTTGAAAGAGTGTAAGAAGAAACAGAGACAGAGCACTACATTCAGTGAATCTAACTCCAAGGTTTATTGCTGTTGTTTTAAGTCACTTTTCACAACTCTTCATGACCTCATTGGGGATTTTCTTGGCAGAGATACTGAAGTGGTTTGTCATTTCCTTCTCCAGCTCATTTTACAGATGAGGAAACTGAGGAAAACAGGGTTGAGTGAGTTGCCCAGGGTCACACAGCTAGTAAGTGTCTGAGGACAGACCTTAGCTTAAAAAGGCCAAGGATTCCCACTGCATCCAGGTCCATCTCCAGTTGTCCTGATCTATGTTTGGCCACTAGACCCAGATGGCTCTGGAGGAGACAGTGAGGCTGGTGACTTTGCACAGCCCTCCCTCACTTAAATCCAATTCACTTGCCTAGTCGTGGCATCACCTTCCTGATGTCATGGTCCTCTTTGAGAACAAAGGACAAACCACACACACAACACAAAAAAGCCCCACATACTCAACCACACAACCACTTAGGAAGATGAGTCTTCCTGACTCCAGACCCAGCACTCTATCCACTGTGGCACCACCTAGCTGCTGCCCCCCCAAGGTTTATTGAGAGTGTACAAACCGTTGGTGGTCCAAACACCCAAAAAGGATGCAAGAAGACACGTACTAAAACAACTCACTGTCTCCTGGGTCTCAATGTTGGTCTGGGTACCGAGAGATGAGACAACATGCACAGTAGTCATAGGAAGCCAGACCTACCCAGAATTGTAGACTGATTGTGAGTAGCCCACAGGGGTTTAGGGTTAACACTGTTTTCTTTAATTAAAAAAAATTGTTTTTAATGATGTTAGAAACCAACTCAGATGATTACTTCCATATACAAAGAACAGGAAAAAAGGATTATATGGGACTGCAAATCTCTACTGTGAGCAACTGCTTTTCTTTTCAGATACATATTACATTTAACATGTACATTTTACAGCTATTTTTGATTTGTTGTCATTTGTCGTTCAGTCACGTCCAACTCTCCACGACCCCATTTTTGGGGTTTTCTTGAGTGGTTTGTTATTTCCTTCTCCAACTCACTTTATAGATGAGGAAACTGAGGCAAACAGGGTTAAGTGACTTGCACAGGGTCACACAGCTGGTAAGTGTCTGAGGTCACATTCGAACTCGGGTCTTCCTAACTTAAGGTTCTACTTAAGTACTTATTCTACTGCGTCAGCTACCTGCCTTATCCTTCATTACCACTGTTTTATATCAGGAATAAAAAGGGAGCTAGAGCCCTTTCTGAAAGCACCAATCTAATCCTCAGGCTCTGTCTGATATACCAATCCCGAGTAAACTAAATAAGGATGCTCACAGGGGATTGGAGCATTCCTTTTGTGTCTGAGGTAATACTTTAGGGATAACTGCCACCATACTCTGGCAGAGTCAGAAAATGTAAAAAGTGGGCAAGACATATGCAGACCAAGATGGTGGATTATAGGCAACCCAGCTGAACTTTCTCAACATTCCCTTCCAAACAACTTTTAAATAATGCCTCAAATCAAATTTTGAGCCAACAAAGCCAACAAAAGGTCAATGTGAAGCATTTTTTTGGCCTAAGAAAACTTAGATCAGCAGGAGAAGTTTGTGACACTGGCCTAGAAGTCTGTTGGGTGTCCACAAATGCAGTGGCAGCAGTAGCAGCTGAAGCAGCAGCTTCAGGAGCTCTCAGCCCAGAGATGGGTAGGGGGGTTGGACAACCAGTCAGATTACTGGGGACCCTCTACTGGCATTGGGTACAGCTGGCTCTGATTAGCAACTCTATTGCCCATGTGCAGTTCTGGATCACAGGAGGCACAGGAAGGAGTGCTAGTGGTTGGTCACAAGGGAGCAGGTGCCCTGGTTGCAGTTTCATGGCAAAAAAAGGAGTGTTAACATGTGTGGCTGTAGGAAAGCAGATGCCCTTTATGGGTAAAGACCAGAGTGCAGGCCATGAGAGCAGTGCCCACACTTCTCCCCAGATCACATCACTTTGGAAGCATGGAAAACTTGCAGATCTGAAAACAGCAGTACAAAAAGAAGCCTGAAGCTTGGGATGGTGCCTCCCCACCCCTAGATGATCAGAGCCCAGTTTTAATAAAGTTATAAATAAATAAAATAAAGTTCAAAAAATAGGCTGGAAAAATGAGCAAACAACAAAAAAGAATTTGAACATAAAAAGGTACTACAGTGGCGGGGGTGGAGGGTGGGGGGAGACCAAGACATAAACTCAAAAGAAGACAACAATGTGAAAACACCTACAAACAAAACCTCAGAGAAAAATATTAATTGGACCCAAACCCAACAAGAATTCCTAGAAAAGTTAAAGAAGGAAATGAGTGGAAAAATTGAGAAAAGAAATGAGAGTAATGCAAAGACAATTAGGAAAAAAATTAACAGCTTGGTAAAAGAGGCAAAAAAAATTGAAGAAAATAATGATTTAGAAACAGAATTGGCCAAATGGAAAAGAATGTACAAAATCTCACTGAAGAAAATAATTCCTTAAAAATTAGAACTGAGTAAGTGGAAGATAAGGGTTCCATAAGACATCAAGAAACAATAAGGCAAAGTCAAAAGATTGAAAAAAATAGAAGAAAATATGAAATATCTCATTGGAAAAACAATTGACCCGGAAAATAGATCAAGGAGAGATAATTTAAGAATTATTGGACTACCTGAAAGCCATGATCAAAAAAGGAGCCTAGACATCATCTTTTTAGAAATTATCAGGGAAAACTGAACCAATATCTTAGATCCAGAGATAAAATAGAATTTGAAAGAATCCATTAATCACCTCCTGAAAGAGATCCCAAAATGAAAACTCCCAGGAACATTATAGCCAAATTCCAGAGCTTCCGGATCAAGGAGAAAATATTTAAAGCATGGGGACAGGGTGGTGGTAGTGGAGAAACAATTCAAATATTGCAAAGCCACAGTTATGGTCACACGAGATTTGGCAGCTTCCATGTTAAAGGAGCAGAGGGCTTGAAATATGATGTTCCACAAGGCAAAGGAGATAGGGTTACAACCAAGAACAATATATCCAATAAAATTAAGTATAATACTTCAGGGATTATTTTTCCTTTAGGGGAAAAATGGATATTTAATGGAATAAAGGACTTTCAATCATTCCTGATGAAAAGACCAGAGCCGGATAGAAAATGTGACATTTAAACACAAGACTCGAGAGAAGCATGAAAAGGTAAAAATGAAAGAGAAATCAATAAAGTTAAACTATTTACATTTCTATATGGGAAGAATGACACATGTAATGCCTAAGAACTTCATCATTGTTAGGGCAATTAAAAGGAGTTTACATGGACAGAGGACACAGATGTGAGATGATTATATTGGAATGATCTAAAAGAAATAAATGAAGGGGTGAGAAAGAGGGATGCCCTGGATGAAAGAGGAAAGAAGTGGTAAAATGGAGAAATTGTTCTCATACAAAAGAGCTATGTAAGGAAGAGCTTTTATAATGGAGGGGGAAATGGGAAGGGGTGGCAGACAATGCTTCAACACCACTCTCATTGGAATTTATTCAAAGAGAGAAGAATATATGCCCACTCAGTTGGATATAGAAATGTAATTTATCCAATAGGGAAATAGGAGGGAAAGGGGATAAGTGAAAAGGGGGGGAGGAATGATAAAAGGGAAGATGGATTAAGGAAGGCAGTGATTAGAAGCAAAATGGGCTGTAGAGGAGGGACAGGATAAAAAGAGAGAAAGAAGGAGAAATAGAAGAAAATGAGATGGAGGGAAATACACAGTAATCATAACTGTGAATGTAAATGGGATGAGCTCACCCATCAAATGGAAGCAGATAGTAGAATGGATTAGAAACCAGAATCCAACAATATATCATTTATAAGAGACACACTTAAAACAGAAACACACATGCAGAGTTAAAATAAAGGGCTGGGGGCAGCTAGGTGCTGAAGTGGATAGAGCTCTGGCCTTGGAGTCAGGAGGACCTGAGTTCAAATCCGTTCTCAGACACGTAACACTCACTAGCTGTGTGACCCCAGGCAAGTCACTTAATCCCATTGCCTAAAAAATAAAAAAAGATAAAATAAAGGGCTGGAACAGAATCTAATATGCTTCAGCTAAACTGAAAAAAAAAAAAGGCAGGGATAGCAATCATAATCTCAGACAAATCCAAAACAAAAATGGACCTAATTAATTAACCTAATTAATGATTATCAATCAGGGAAACAACATTTTGCTAAAAAGTACCACAGACAATGAAGTAATGTCAAAAATGTTTACAGCAAGTTTCTCTAATGAAGGCCTCATTTCTCAAATATATACTGAGTATAGACCTGAATCAAATTTATAAAAATAAGAGCCATTCCTCAATTGATAAATAGTCAAAGGATGTAAACAGGCAGTTTTCAGACAAATAAGTCAAAATTATAGTCATATAAAAACCCTCTAAGTCAATTAGAGAAAGGTAAATTAAAACAGCTCACTTCCTACCTCTCAGAAATGACAAATACTGGAAGGGATGAAGGAAAAATAAGTGTGCTAATGAATTGTTGGTGGAGTGGTGAACCAACCATTCTGGAGAACAATTTGGAACTAAGTCCAAAGGGCTATAAAACTGTATACTCTTTGACCCAGCAATACCACTACTAGTTCTGTACTTCCAAAGAGATAAAATAAAAAGGAAAAGGACCCATGTGTATAAAAATATTTCTAGCAGCTTTTTGTGATGCCAAAGAATTAGAAATCAAGTTGATGCTCTTTCACTGGGGTGTGGCTAAACAAGTTATGGTATATGATTGTGATGGAGTAGTATTGAGCTATAGGAAATGATGAAGTGGGGGGTTGTTTCAGAAAAACATGGCAAGACCTGTATGAACTATTGCAAAGTGAAGTGAGAAGAACCAGGATATCATTGTGTATAGTGACAGCAATGTTATAATGACGATCAATTGTGAAAGATTTGGCTACTCTGATCAATACAATGATCCAAGGCAATCCCAAAGGACCCATTATTTTAAAAAATGCTATCCATCTACAGAGAGAAAACTGATGAACTCTGAGAACAAATTGAAGTATAATTTTATCACTTTATCTTTCCTTCTTTTTTTGAAATATGGCTAATATGGAAACATTTTGCATGACTTTCCATGTATAATTGATATCATATTGCTTGCCTTCTCAGTTGGTGGGAGGGAGGGAGAGAATTTAGAACTCAAAATTAAAAAAGAAAAGAATATTTAAAATAAAAAAAGAAAATTTTAAAAGAAAAAAGTGGGCAAGACATCCCATTTACTATTTTTTTGCCTGTAGGGTGATAGCTATGGAACTGGAAGGAACCTCAGGCAGTAGTACAATCTCTTCATTTTGAAGAGGAGGAAATGGGGCCCAGAGAGGATGTGACTTGCCTCAAGTCACACAGATATAAATGGCACAGCTAAGATGTGAACTCAATTCCTCTGACTCCAAAAATAGTCACCTTTCTACTCTTGGTATAATCCAACGGACATCCCATTTAAGAAAATGAAGAGAACTTTGTCTGGTGGGAAAGTGGGAGCACATGGGCACAGAGGCAAAACCCAAGAGGAAAAGTGTCCTTGGACCAGTACAACCTCCTGCTCAGGGCGTAGACCAGTGCCACACAGCTGGGCAAAAGGAGAATTCATTCCCACAGCAATCACCATGCCTATTAACGGGCTGTTGGAAGATCTACACTCAGAAACATCCCAGTAAAACTGGGCAGGATGCCCTTCTCTCCCAAGCATAATGGCAATGCCTAGTATTTATGGACCAGAGACTTCACCCAGGTGAAGGAGGAATGAGCCTGAGAGAGTGAATTAGGAGGTATTTGAACTAGCCACAGAACAGCAAATATTGACTTAAGAAGAAGGCCAATGGAGTTGACATTTTAATAGTCGACAAATAAAAGTGAACTCTCTCCTCCTCAACACTACCCTTTTCCCTCACCGTCATCAAAGGCTTTTTTTTCCTATTGCTTTTGGCAATACCTGCTTTGGTTACTCAAGCCACCTGGAGTGTAGAGGGAGAACATATGGGAAATGCTACCATAATCTCAGGTTAACATAATTTGCTTAACTTTCAATAGGAACCATGATGTCCTTGTATGGCCTCTAAGATCCCCTGAGGGCCCATAAACTCCCACTGCACTCATGGAGCAGGATTTTTTCCTCTCTAAGGCCAGAGATTGGTTTTAAGAACCAGAGGGCTACCTATACTATAACCATGAGGTGAGATTTAGAATGGTAATGCAGGCCTGATAATACAGAGAGACAATGAGGTTTTTCATTGGCTAAAATACAGCACCTAACTGAAAGGGACTTTGCTGCCAACAGTTACCTGTAAGAAGGCAGAAATACAGGCTAGGTGGGTGCTATATGATGACCTTTCTCTCTTATTTTAACTTTGTTTTCTGTCTCAAATCCATTTGCATGTTAAGCCAAAGAGAAGCTTAGGAATGTCCAACCCTAAGTAGGATAGTTGTCTGAAACAGAGGACTGCAACCTCTCAGACATAGGGTTAAAGAAGACTTAATCTCAGCTTAGAAGTACTGCTGGATCTGGTGGGTATGACTAAAGTCCTATCTACCTGCCTCTGTTAGAGAAAAGATTCTAGCCACTCACTGGATCCTAGGAGATTGGAGCTGAGATGGCTGGCAGGCAGCCTTGAAAAGATGAAGTTTATAAGCTAGAATCAGGGAGCGATGTCCATTAGAAGCTACGTGCTCAGGAGCTACAACTGAATCACCTAAAACCAGGAGAGCAATGCCCAACAGAGACAACTGTGCCCAGCAACCACTATAAGAAGAGCAGACTGCTACCTAGAGAAGACTGTGTGCCCAGCAGAGGACAAAAGGGACCAGATGAGCAATGTGCCCAGGGAAGACATCACATCAACAGGGAGCACACCTGGTGGCATCTGTGTGATGATAGTGCCAGAAGGCACTGATCTTCCTGGGCTGCTGTAGCACTGGAGGCACAGGTCACATTTTGATACCTATCTACATGTTATCACTAACGTGTGACTCATTTTCCTCACTGATAACAAATAAATAATAAAAATTAATAATAATAATAATAAATAAATAAACATACATAAGATAATACAGTGAAATTTCATTTTTCCAGGGCATGTTATTTTTTTTAAAAATTGTTCCATTTTTTTCAATGAACAAAAATCAATTTTCTCTCCCTCCCATATTCCTCTCCTCCATCGGAAAATAAAAATAAAACCATTGTAACAAATACACTTGTGAGAGGGTATGTTCCCCTAGGAATAGGGAGAATGTTCTATTATGACTTTGCTTACTATGCTGTTTCATTAGATGTTTTTGCTTTGAAAAAAAATTGATTTCTGGAGCTGACAAGAGAAAAAAGAAAACACATTAGAGAGGGCTGTGAGCTATGGTTTTTAGTGATTGCAGACTCTTAAAGTACCTTAAACCAGGCATAGCTATTCCCAAGACTCTCTCTCTCTCTCTCTCTCTCTCTCTCTCTCTCTCTCTCCTCTCTCTCTGTTTCTGTCTGTGTGTGTGTGTGTGTGTGTGTGTGTGTTTGTACTCCAGGTGCAACGACAACAACCACCACCAACAATAATAGCTATGACATTTTTGTGGCTTACAAAGTGTATTTTTTCATGATCCCACTGTGAGGTAGCATATTATTGCTTCTATTTAATAGATGAAGAAACTGAAGTCCAGAAAGTTTAAGTGACTGGCCCACAGTTACACAGGCTGACTTCAAGTCCACTGCTGTTTTCACTACACAATCCTGGCATTCAGTTCAGTTGAACAAACATTTATTAAGCAAGACAGACACAAAGTATTCTCTGCTCTCAGAGAAGCTACATTCTAACGGAGTAGGGTACAACATGTACAAAAGTAAGTAAATATAGAGCATATACAAGGTAATAGAGTAAATTTTCTTTTTTTCCAGGATGTCGTTTACAAAAGTGGTTTCACTTTCTCAATGAACAAAAATTAATTTTCTTTCCCTCCTGTATCCCTCTCTCCCACTGGAGAAAGAAAAGAAAACCCTTGTAACAAAAATACATAATCAAGCAGAAGAAATTCCTTCATTGACCATCTATCTATCTATCCATCCATTATCTATCTATCCATCTATCCATCCATTTATCTATCTATCCATCCTATCCATCCATTTATCTATCTATCTGTCTATCTTTTCATCCATCCATTTATCCATCCATCCATGTATCTATCTACCTATATATCTATCTCTATCTATCTATCTTTTCATCTATCCATCTATCCATCATCTATCTATCCATCTGTCTATCTATCTATCTATCCCATTCAATGTAGCATAATTTCAAAGGTGAAAATAAACTAAAGATTGGGGGATCAAGAAAAGTCTTGTACCTGATCTATGCTTTGAAAGAAGCTGGTGAGTCTAAAGGGAAGAGGTGAGGAAGAGGAGGGGGACACTTGTATAAAGGAATGGAGGTGGGAGAAACAATGCTAGGTAAGCAGAACAGTAAGCAGGTCTACCATGTGCCAGCTTCTGAGGCTAAAATTACAGAAGTGCCCTCAAAGAGTTTACATTCTAGAGGGGAGAATATAGCACGTTCACAGATAAGTAAATGCAAGATATGCATATGTAACCCATACCTCAAAGTCCATTTGCATGGGACTTTCCTCAGTAGTAGAGACGACTCAATGCTCCTTATGTTAGGGGCTGAATCGATGAAAACTTGAGGGAAGAGAGATCTTGGTCTTTCGAGAGAGAGAAAAAAAAGGCTTTAGAGTTTTGTGTGTGTGGCAATTGGGGTCAAGTGACTTGCCCAGGGTCACACATCTAGTAAGTGTCAAGTGTCTGGTCTGAGGCTGGATTTGAACTCAGGTCCTTCTGACTCCAGGCCTGGTGCTCTATCCACTGCACCACCTAGCTGCCACCTCCTTTTTTTTTTCCCCCAGGGCTTTAGTTCTAAACTCTCTTCAAGTTGCTGAAGGGAGAGAAAGACTTGGGAACAGGCCAGCATAAAGGTACCATGTATCTTCTCTGTCAAAGCTGGAAGCCAGAAGACCAAGATTTCACTTCTTGCAAACTCTCCCTGACTCTGCTCCTCATGAAGGCGCGGAACATCGAGTAATCGATCTCCACCAACGGGCAGAGTCCTGTGCAAATGGGCTTTGAAGTAAGGTTACATACAAAATAAATATACAGTGATTAGGTGAGTGGGATAGGGCAAAGGCCAACAACTTGGAAAGTCATAAAGGGTAAGGGGATTTGAGGCAGGATCCTGAAATAATTCGTGGTCTACCACAGCAAAAGAGACATATTGAAAATTGAAGCTGAATTGAAGAGGAAGTAAGGTAAGTCTCTGAATGACTTCATCCAGCAAGGCACAAATGGAGACTGAGAAAACACTGCTCTTTTTGTGTGGACACGGCTAGAGGTTTTGGCCAGAGGAGCTGTAAGCTCAGAGCAGTGTTTCCCGATATTCCAACATGCAATTTTAGCAAACGAACTTGCGTTAACTCGCATCAGCACTAACAAGAACATGTAGTTTGTTTCATTATACTTTCCTAGGTGAATACATGTTGCTTGACTTCCCTGAAGTTTTCTCTCTGGTCAAAGGAATGAGCATTCCAAAGCAATAGAAATGAAATATGTCTCTGTTGTCAGAGAAAATCTCGGAATGCTCTTTTCCCTCTCTTCCATCTCTTGAAATCCATAGCTCAATTCCCATAGCTCCTGTAAGAGGTCTTTCATGATCCTTGCAATGGTCAACCCTTCCTTCACACCCCACCCCCTCAAATTACTTTGTGTTTGTATTGAATATAAGGGCAGAGTTGGCACAAGAACTTCAGAGACAACAGACATTCTTCATGTCTTCTTTGAGAGAGACACGTATGGCTCCAGAATGTCTTTAGAACCTACTCCAGGGAAGAGAAAGGGAAAGACACCACTTAAGACATGTAGGGGAAACTGGCTTACTATTCAGTGTCCCTGATTTCCATCTCACTTCCCTAGAAACTTCGGGGAATTTCCTCTTGGATGAGATTGAGGCCTCTCTTTTGATTGAGTGAGACCTCATTTCACTTCCACATAGGGGAAATTTTCTTGCATGTGCTAATCTGCATAACTTCTCCAAGTTCTGTTTGCTGTTTGCTTGGACAAATGGGTTTACTTGCT
This sequence comes from Vombatus ursinus, assembly GCF_900497805.2. NCBI lineage: Eukaryota > Metazoa > Chordata > Mammalia > Diprotodontia > Vombatidae > Vombatus > Vombatus ursinus. The sequence continues at coordinate 3,244,179 of NW_020954560.1, read as the reverse complement.
ATTCACCAACTACGATGATATTTTGGGCAACTAGCATTTGCAGGCATGAGTTTGGGGTACCCTCCTTATTCTTTAAGAGATAGTGGCCAGGGTAGGGGATGTTTTCCCCCTGAACCAAGCATGTCCCTATACCAGCAATATTTAGTGGAACAGAAAGACGTAATTCTTTTATGTTAAAGTACAGGTCAGTGCCCTAGAGATAGCCAAGGGGTGCGATGGAAAGAGTGCTGGCTCTGGAATCAGGAAGAGGTAAAATTAAATCCAAGTTCAAACACTTCCTGGTTGTGTGATCTCAGGCAAATCGCTTAACCTCTGTCTGCCCAGTCTCTTCAACAAGGATGAAAATAATAGCATCTACCTTCCAGGGTTGTAGCAAGGATCAAAGGATATAATTTTGGTAAAGTGCTTAGCAAGTGACTGTCATATAGTAAGTGCTTAATCAATGCTTGTTCCCTTACCCCCCCTTCTCTGGTATTGCCTTTCTCAAAGAAGGACAGAGTAGCCAGACTCATAGCCCCTTCTCCTGTTCCCATCAAAGCAGGAATCACAGTCTTCTTTGGAAAGCAGTAGGCAAGATTTCAGAGATATCTATTAATGTCTCCTGTGAGTCACATTTATATAATCCACTTGGGCATAGGAAACCTAGATGAGTAATACTCACCTTTCACATGCACACATATGTATATATACTTATATATGATATACACATGCACATATATGTATATATGTATTTCTACTTGCTAATTTGTATTAATGTTATTATAGGGTAGCTAGGTGGTACAGTGGATAGAGCGCCAGATCTGGAGTCAGGAAGACTCATCTTCCTGAGTTTGAATCCAGCCTCAGACACCTACTAGCTGTGTGACTCTGGGCAAGTCATTTAATCCTGTTTGCCTCCATTTCCTCATCTATAAAATGAGCTGGAGAAGGAAATGACAAGCTACTCCAGTGTCTTTGTCAAAAAAATCCCAAAACGGGTCTCAAAGAGTTGGAAACAGCTGAAAAATGTCTGAACAACAACAACATCAATGCTGTTCCTTTCCCTACCACTACAATGTAAACTCTTTCAGGGCAAGAACTAACTTCATTTTTATCTTTGCAACCTCCTAATGTTGGGAGAAATTGCAGAAGGTCCCCCATCCTATTGGGTGGGTCTCCTTTGGCAAACTGATGGAGACGTGGGTAAGGATCACGTAGGCTGAGTAATGATGGATGATGGGATGCAATGTGCATCATTGGAAATGATTAATGAGATCACAGATCCATTGGAATATTCAAGTGATCCCAGGACCTAACCCTGTGTCTGGCACATAATGAGTGTATTGTAAATGCTTACTGAATTGGATTGAATGTGAAACATGTTGTTTCTTGTGTACCATCATAGACAGATAAATTGAATTTTTGCCCGAAAATGAAAGTTTAAAAGTGTGCAGAGTAAATCGTCCAGGGAGAGGAGATGAGGCAAGGAGACCAGATTAGTCTGTATGCTTTTGCTGTCAGAGTCTCAGAGTTAGAAGGCACCTCAGAGGTTTTGTGTGAAAAACTCATGTGTGAAAAAAAAAATTATTTCGACAACAAATGCGACATATGGCCATCTCGCCTTTGCTTAATGGTTTCCAGTGCGGGGGAACCTGCTACCTCCCAGGGTAGCAATCTACTTTGGAATAAAGCTAATTATTAGAAAACTCTTTATTTTATAAAACCTAAATTTACTAGAGGTGTCATGGTAGGATGGATAGCATGTTGGCCTTGAATTCAGGAGTACCTGGATTCCAATTTTGCCTAAGATATTCACTATCTTAGGCAAAATGTGTGGCTTTTCTCAAGTCACTTAACCTGCTTGGACCTCATTTTCCCCATCTTTGAAATGAAGGGGTTGGATTGAATGACCTCTTAGGTCTCTTCCCGCTTTGGATCTATGAGCCTATGTTCCTTGTTGCTTCTACCCATGGCTCCTTGTTGTGCCTTCTAGGACCAAACAGAACAAGTCTAAAATCTCTCTTTCTCATGACAGTTTCTCAAATGCTGGAAGACAGCTACCCTATACCTCCTAAGTCTTCTCCAGGCTAAAAATCCCCATGTTCTTTACCTGATCCTCCTATGTCATGATTCTTTGTTTCAGAGAGATAGGTTAAAAAAAATTAATGCCTTCATTTCCATATACATCCTTTCCCCCTCTCCTCTGAGAGCTCTCCCTTGTAACGAAGATGAAAAATTGCCCATTTGCAGCAGGTTGGAGGTTGAGGGGAATGTTGGGACAAGGAGTCGTACCTAGCAGCTCTCAATCACAGCTATTGCTAAATGGCTACCTGCTGAACCTATAGTATAACTAGCCTTTCCCCCTTAGGAAAGTCTTCCTTCCCTCTTCCCAGGGAGCTGTTGGAAGAGTCTCTGTCTCCAGGGATCTGGACAAGAAGAATAACTTCAAGTGTTTAAAAGTCCACTATTAGAAATTATTTCCTTAGGGTTAAGCATTACTCTCTCCCGGCTGACTTTAGCCTGTTCTTGTTTTTGTTGTTATTCAGTCATATCTGACTTTTCATGACCCTGTGTGAGATTTTCTTGGCAAAAATACTAGAGTGGTTTGCCATTTCCCTTTGCAGTGGATTCAGGCAAACAGAGGTTAAATGCCTTACCCAGGATCACACAGCTATTGATTGTTTGAGGCAGGTCTTCCTGGCTCCAAGCCCAGTGCTCTATCCACTGAGACACCTACATGACTTTTACCTGGGCAGACTCAAAA
>NW_020954560.1:3229900-3241426 GCF_900497805.2 Vombatus ursinus | reverse complement strand
CATCAAGGGTCCTTGAGCTGAGGCAATGGTGTGGTGCACAGAGGACTGACATGAAGGAAAACATCTGTTCTCTGTGACCTTGCTGGGACATCTGTCTTTCCCACAGCAGACCAGAGGATTTTGCTTTTATTTACCTCTTTGCTTTCTGGCTTCAAAACAGCTTCTAATAGCAACTAATGGAGTTGAGGAGCTAGTAATAGGCTTTCTGCCTTCTATTCCTCCCCCTCTTTATTCTCATGTATTTATTGATATCCTCTATAATTTATACATACATATGTAATTTATTTATGTAATTTGTAGATAGCCTCTTTAATAAATTTAGATATCCTCTCTAGTTATAGATAACATTTATGTTTGTCACCTGGAAGATTAAATATAGGCATTCAGAGCAGGCATAGGACCTGAGGCAATGAGGGATAAATATACCTGGTTCACACTAGGGCAGTGCTTCTGGTGACTTTCCACAAGCCCTCAGGGCAGCCAGGCTAGGGTTATCTGATATGACAAGAATAAGTGTCATCAGGGAAGGGTAAGTCAGTTAGGGTGCTGGAACACTTACCTGCTCTAAGCCATCATTCTTACAAACAGTTATATGGTGGAATTTTGTGAAATACATTAAAATGTAAGGGGAGAAGACTACTTTACTAGCTTTCCTTCTTTCTACCAATGTCATTGGTTGGCTGAGTTGTCATTCAGCATCAAGACACCCAGGGACTATTTCCACTGGCTGTTAAGTGGATGAAGAATGGGTATTGGTGAGACTCTGGTGTGCAACTGGATGGGTGGTCCATTGAATTAGTCCACTGGTACAGGGGTGAGGAACATGTGGCCTCTAGGTCCTCAAGTGTGGCCCTTTGACCAAATCTAAACAAAGGGCCACACTTGAGGACCTAGAGGGCCACATGTGGGCTTGAGGCCACAGGTTCCCCACCCCTGCACTGGTACATGTGACTTCCCTGAAGATGGATGCAAGTCTAAAACTGAAAAAGAAAAAGGGTAAATCACAAATGTGTAGTGTTTTCAACTCTCCCAAAAGACTATCTAACACTAAAGCCTTCTTCTTATCCTGCTATTGCTTCTAGCTATCATTCTCACCTTCTTCCTACCAGAATCTTGGACTCTACCAGTGGGTCTTCCACTTCTGGAAGGTGAGATTTTGCCTAATCTTTCCAGGGCCCAAATCTCCACACTGCTTCTCAACGATCTCTTCATCAAATCCCCATAAGAGTTCTTCTCTGCTCCTCTTTCCAGCATTCCTTTCTGTTATGTGTTTCTTCATTAGAATGTAAACTCCTTGAGGGCAAGGATTTTCTTATTTGTTTGTTGTTTGTATTTGTATCTCCACATCTTAGCACGTTGCCTGGCACATAGTAAGAGTTTAAATGCTTTATCTATCAAGCTATATGGTTGCAAATTAAGGAACACTGATGGTCTCTGGGGAATCAAAATTGCATGTGACCCAAGGGACTGTGCAAAGATGCATGGCAGGTCTAAGTCAGGCACTCACAGGACTTGGAAGCAGGAAGACTTGAGTTCAAATCTTGTCTAAGATGTTAGTCATCCCCAATTTATTATGTATATGTCTTGTTTGCACCTAGTTGTTTGCATGTTTTCATCTCCATTAGACTGTGAGCTCCTTGAGGGCAGGGACTGTCTTTTGCCTTTCTTTGTATATCTGGCACTTAGCACAGTGCCTGGCACGTAGAAGGCATTTAATAAGTGTTTATTGCCTGGCTGACTGAATACTAGCTCTGTGACCGTGGGTAAATTACATTCTCTTTCAGCCTGTTTCTTCATCTGAAAATGGAACCAATAACAGCACCTAGCTTACAGGGTTGTTATGAGAATCAGATGAAATAATATACGTAAAGCACTTTCCAAACCTAGAAGCACTGTGCTAATGCTAGCTATCATTATCAGCATCATCATCATCATCATCATTTTACTAATGGTGGCTTGCACTTACCAAAGACATTTTGCATGACTTGTATGACCAGAAATAAGATACGTTCTGTCACATACCTTCTATGTTCAAGAATTCTGAAATCCCCTTATGTGACGAGAACCTCTGATCTTTTCACCTCTCCTTCTGCCTTCCTTTACAAAACTCTACTCTTCATCTGTACCATGACCTCCAATTGCTTGATCCCATAATTCTTTCCAAGGTCATCACCTCTGCACAAACAAGATCCAGTTATGGATCATGGTAGAAGAGTACTAAGTAATGATGGAAGAGGAAAGTTCAGAGAGTGGCAGTGGGGACCAAAGAGCAAGCCATCTCATTGCTCTAACTTGATGGGTTGAAGAGGCATAAGAGAAGGAGCAGCCAGCACCAGAGAGGAGGTCATGAATATGATATCTTCCAGAGGTATACCCATTTCTAAGATCATAGAAGGTGATGAATGTGAAAGGGAGAGATCTGGGATAAAGAGAAATTGTTAGAAACCTCTGTAGAAAAGGAGGGCAGAAGATGGATGCTTCTAGAAGCCAGGCAGTATAGGCTCTTCAGTGTGAAGCACCTAAGCACAGTCAGTCTGTCAACTAGCATTTATTAAGTGCCTACTATGTGCAGGATCTTTGCTAAGTGCTGGAGTAGGTCCAAAGAAAGGCAAAAGACAGTCCCTGCTCTCAAGGAGCTCACAGTTTAATGGAGGAGGCAATATGCAAACAACTGTGTATAAACAAAAGATATACAGGATAAATCAAGAGGTAACTGGGTAGTCTCAGAGGGAAGGCACTGAAATTGAGGGGTGCTGTGTAAGGCTTCCTGAAAAAGGTGGGACTTTAGCTGAGACTTGAAGAAAGCCAGGAAAGATAGGAGGAGTCAATAAGGAGGGAGAATGTTCCAGGCATAGGGGACAGTGAGTGAAAACTCTTAAGTCAGGATATAAAGTATTACATATGGGAAATGGTAAGAAGGTCTCAGAGGACCTGGAAGGGAGTAAGGTGTAAGAAGACTGGAAAGGTGGCTAGGGGCCAGGTTATGAAGGTCAATATGGACTGGTGACAGCAGCAGAGAGAGGAAAGGGGGCTTCTACTCCCTTCACTATCAAGGCTAGGGCTTGCTGGGGGAAGGCTAAAGAAGAACCACCTCTAGTCTACCTGGAGTTCTGGGGGAATACCAAAGACCCCTCTTATGCACATGATTAGACCTAATTAACATGGCCTACAAAAAAAGTCCTCTTGTAGAAAGAGGGTATGATACCAGTCATGGTCTGAGGATTGACCTTTAAAGTGAAAACAGCAAAGTGGAAGATGGGAAAAGGATCATAAGTGTATATAGGGAAACTGCTGGGTGTGTAGGCACACCCTGGCAATGTTCCCCTTGTAATCTCTTGAAAGGCATAGCCTTTGGTTCTTCTCTCTGATTATGACTTGTATCACACTCTCTTTTCCCAAGAGGGCTCTTTCCTCAGTCCCTATTGACTGTTTGGAAGGGACTTTGGAGCCATATTTCTAAAGCCAAGGAAGGAGAGAAAGGACAGTTTGACCAGTACCCTGAAAAACTGGAGAGCTTCAAGGAGAGGACAATAGAGATTGTGAAAGACTTTGAGTCCATACTATGCAAAGATTGGTTGGAAGAACTGGGAATATTTAACCTGGAGAAGAAGAAACCCAGGAAGGATGTGGTAGCTGTCTTCAAGTATTTGAAGGGCTGCCACAAGAAAGATGGATTCTTTTTTTTTTTTACATTCATATTAAACATATTTTCACATTAGTGATGTTGTAAGTAGAAATTAAAACCAATAGGAGGAACCATCAGAAAGAGGAAACAAAACTCAACAGAAGAGAAAAAAATTAGCAATTCAGCTTCCATAGTTCTTTCTTTGGGTGTGGATAGCATTTTCCATCACAAGGCCTCTGGAGATGTCTTAGATCCTTGTATTGCCAGGAAGGGTTAAGTTTATCAATATTAGCCATCGCACAAGGTGGCTGTTATTGTGTACAACGTTCTCTTGGTTCTGCTCGCTTCGCTCAGCATCAGACCATACAAGTCTTTCCAGGCTTTTCTGAAGTCAGCCTGTTGAGAAAGATGGATTCTATTTATTCTGTATGGCCCTACAGGCTAACACCAGGATTGATTAATGGAAGTTACAAAGAGGAATATTTAAGGCTTAATGTCAGGAAAAACTTTGTAACAATTAGAGATGTCTAAAAGTGGAGTGGCCTGCCTCAAGAGGGGCTGGGTCACTCTTCCTGGGAGGTTTTCCAGTAAAGGTTGATGACCACTTGTAAGGTGTGTGATAATGGAGATTCTTTTGGAGTAGAGGTGGCATTAGATGGCCACGGAAGTCCCTTCTGATTCTCAGATTTTATGAGTCAGCATGGAAGCTCTGAGGATGAATATATTATAAATCAGTAGACGTGGGACAATGACTTGTCTCATGACTTCCTCCCTCAAGACAGCGGCACCATGCTATCAGCAGAAGCAGCAATAGCTCACATTTCTATGGCACTTTAAAGTTATTGTGCTATTTTTCTTCTAACAACCCTGTGAGTTCAGGCATGTAAATATTAGCCTCATTTTACAGATGAAGAAACAAAGGCCCAGAGAGGTTAAATGACATGATCACTTGTGCCAGTCCTTTTCTAATGCCCTGTTAGGTGTTAGTTTCTCTCTGTCTCTCTCTTTTTCTGTCTCTCTCTCTCCTCTCTTCCTCCTCTTTCTCTCTCCTTTCTCTTTTTCTCTCTCTATCTCTTTCTCTTTCATTTCGTATATAATTGTGTGTAGTATTTTCCATCCCACCCATAGAATATATGGTCCCTGAGGGTTTTGGTCTATATCTCATCCCAGTATCTAGTATAGTGCTTTGCATCTATTATAGTAGGAGTTTAATAAGTATTTTTTAAAAATTGAAATTGAATTCTTCCTCATGCCCTTTCCAGTGTTCCCCACGCCTTGCTCTCCTGAGTGAGTGTTGTTATGAAGCTAAGCACTGGGAGGGGGTAGGGGAGGTAACAGGGCCCTTGAATTGCCAGGGAGGCTGTACTATGCAGAAGAAGCCAAACCAGGGTACCTGTTGGCAAGCCAAGAAAACTGTGATCCAAAAAAGTCTAGCTGAAGTCCAACCTAGGACAGATTGATTATGCAAACAGGAACCAGGAACTAGGCAGATAGACATGGGTATTGACAAGCATTGCCTGGAGATACACTCTCAACAGTTTCCTTTCATGCCAATGTTACCCCTGTCCCTTTTGTGGGCCTTCAAGTCATCCCAGGTGAGGTGAGGCCCATTAGAGAGGGAGCTAAGAAAAGTCTCAGGTAAAACTGGGTTTGCTGAGAAAATATATCTCCTTCCTTCCTGAGGCCATTAAAAAACACACAAACACACAGAATACACACACACTCACTACATTACTATACAACTTGTGCCTGATTGAATGACTAATCAAAGAGTTACAGAATAGAATTGCTGATAGGGTATTCAGGTTCAGCTTTGGGTTGGGAAGAAGAAAAGACCTGGCCAGGGATGGAAATAAAAGAAAATCAGCCAACTAAGCAGCTATTTATTCTATCTTTAATAATAATGGTTAATAAGTAGATGTTTACATAGGGTTCGGGTTCTGATTTTGATACTTCATTTACATAAATATAGCTAACATTTATATAGCCCTTTAAGGTTTGCAAGGTGCTTCATCTGCTATCTCATTTCATCTCACAACAACATTGTGAGGGAAGTGCTATTATTATCTCCATTTTTGCAGATGAGGAAACTGAGGCTAGAGTTTTGTGGGCATAAATCACATCTGGGAGCTTGAGCTGGGTTCTCAAAATTAGCCAATGGAGCAAAAATTCTGGCACGTTTGACACAACTGGAAAGGCTGTGAGTGAGGCTCCGAGAATGGAAGGCTGGCCTAACTAAGTCTGAAGGGACTCATCTTCCCACTATCACAGGATGATTCTTTATTTTTTGGCCATCTCCTAAGTCACAAAGGGAATCATAGAACTGTAGAATCTTAGACTTGGAAGCCATTAAGTCCATCTATACCTTCAAAAGGCACCATCTGTACCCCTCTGCCACATACAGTCTATATATCCAAAGAGTTCCCCAACAACTGGCCATCCTGCTTTTGCTTGAAGCCTTCTACTGATGGGGAGCTCAGTACTGCCAAGGAAGTCCATTACACCATTGGGTAGCCCTATTTGTTTCTCAGTCAATAAGCATTTATTCTAAGCTCCTACTATGTGCCAGGTACTGTGCTAAGCACTGGGGAGACAAAGAAAGGCAAAAGAGCGCCTGCCTTCAAGGAGCTCACAGTCTAGAAACAACTATCCACAAACTAGCTATATACGCTATGAACTAGAAATAATGGAAGGAAAACATTAGAATTATAATAAAGTTTTTTTTTTTCCTGGAATCTAGCCTCAATTTGCCTCCTTGCAACGTCTACCTATTGTTCCTAGTTCTATCCTCTGGGGCCAAACAAAACGAGTATATTCTTTCTTCTATCCAAGGGCCCTTCATATACTTGTAGAGATCTATTCTGTTCCCTGCCCCCACCCTCAATCTTTTCCTATTCACGCTGAAGATCCCTTGTTCCTCTAACTAAGTCTAATATAACTTGAAGTCCTTTCACCAACTCAGTTGTGCTCCTCTGGGAGCTCTCAGATTCCTCAAAATCTTTCCTAAGATCTGGTGCCCAGAATAAACCACTAAAGTTGTGGTCTAACCATTACAGAATACAATGGTCATACCCCTAGGCCTGGGCCTGGGCCCTATGGTTCACTTTGAGCAGCCTGGAATTACAGTAACTTTCCTTTTCCTTTTTTTTCTTTTTGCCTTTTGGTGAGCCTGATTGGGGTTAAGTGACTTGCCCAGGGTCACACAGCTAGTAAGTGTCAAGTGTCGGAGGCCAGATTTGAACTCAGGTCCTCCTGACTCCAAGGCCAGAGCTCTATCCACTGTGCCACCTAACTGCCCCCTGCATTAACTTTTCTTGACTGCTACTCTTGGTTTATATTGATGGTGCTATGCATGAAAATATCCATATCATTTCAGACTGGCCATGTGTCTGCCATCTTGTACTGGTGAGGGTGATTTCTTGAGCCCAATGGTAAGACTTGACACTGGCCCTTGGAAATTTTATTTTAATAGATTTAGATCAGTGTTAGAGCCTGTTGAGCTCTTTCTGAATACTAATTCTGTCCACCAATTTATTTATCCCTACTATTATTTTTGATGGTATTATAAAATTATTATATTAATCATATATCATTATGTTATATACTATATATATTATCATCTATGTTTCTATCTTATCCTATATTACATTATCCTATTTTATCTTATACTATATTTTTCAAATCTGCCAATTTGATAAACATGTCTCAATGACAACACTGCCTAACAGCACAGGGCCAAGTACAGAGCCCTAGGCAACCCCACAAGAGCTCTTCTTTCAAAGTAATAACAATAATAGCTAGGATTTATGTAGTACTTTAAGATGTACAAAGGGCCTAACAAATAGTAACTCGTTTTATCCTTACAACAATCTTGGGAGGTAGGTGCTATTATCATCCCCATTTTATAGATGAGGAAACTGAGGCAGAGAGACTTGTTAAGGGACTTGCCCAAGGTCATGTAGTTAGCAAGTATTTGAATTCAGGTCTTCCTGTCTCTGAGTCCCATGCTGCAGCCATTGTACTACCTCGCTTAGCTGCCCCTAGCAAGTATCAGAGATAGGATCTGAATCCCTGAATCCAGAGATAGGTCCCTTGATTCCAGACCTCCTTCCATGGGCTTACTGGTTTGGCTTCCTGTGTAGAACCCAAAATGTAACCTCAGGAAGAACAGTGAGAAGCACTGTGGCCATCCCCAGGACGAGACCCAGTGGGGCCTCCCTTTACATGCGTCATGTTCTTCTTTCCCAGTCTGGAGGAAGGAAGACAGGAAGGGGATAACTGCTTTCACCTGTTTGTTCCGCTTTAGAATAGCAATTCGTAGAGAAAAGAGAGTAGAGACCAAGTCAGTTTGAATTTTTTCTTTTTTTATTGTCTCTAACATTTCTGCATTACATTAAACTTGCAAGGATCTTATATTCATTACCTCCTTTAAACCTATTAACAACTCTGTGAACTGGTTCCTACAGTTATTCTCACCTCCATGCTGCAGATGAGAAAACTGAAGCTTTCAGAGAGGTTAAGGAACTGGGCCATGGTCATCTAGCTAATAAGTATCAGAGGTAGGATTTGAACCCATGTCTTTCTTATTCCAAGTCTAAGACTTGCTCCACATACCATACACTGCCTCTCCTAGACCACCTCAGACCATAATTACTTGACTTACAAATAAGACACAGAACCTAAGAGGAGCATACATGAATCTTCTCTACAAATTCCTTGATAAATTTCTGGTTCATATAATAGCAACCCGTGCCAGCGTCATCATCAGCTTTCTCTGGGGGTGAGGATAGAATTTCTGTTTAGAGAAGTGGTCCCAGGGAGCTCAGCTGCAGGCCTGACCAAGTGGGAGCTCCAGTTAATGCCAGCCTCAATTCCTATCCCACCTGTCTGCCAGCTGCAGGAATGAGAATGTAGCTAGCAGGGGGCTTGTAGTGCTTAGGAAGGTAGGGAGTGTAAACTGTACTCCTTCTGGCTTTTTGTCCGAAGCATTGGCCCAGGAGGTGAGAGATCTTTGGTCTAATCCAGGGGTGGGGAACCTGCAGTCTTGAGGCCACACGTGGCCCTCTAGGTCCTCAAGTGTGGCCCTTTGACTGAATCCAAACTTCACAGAGCAAATCCCCTTAATAAAAGGATTTGTTCTGTGAAACTTCGACTCAGTCAAAAGGCAGCACCTAAGGATTGAGAAGGCCACATGTGGCCTCAAGGCCTCGGGTTCCCCACCCCTGGTCTAGTCTGAACTGTGCTACTAACTAGCTGGGAGACCTTGACCAAATCCTTCTGTCTATCTGGGCCTCAGTTTCTTCTGAAGCCCCTTCCAGGAGACATTTAGTACCTCTGTAATTCCATCTTGGCAAAACCCTCGGCACAAACCGAAGTCCTTAGGCAGATCTGCAGGTGGCCACCCCCCACTCCCTGTCTTGGCCCCAGACTGGAGAAACAGAATCACGAATTGTAAGGAACTCTGGTATGCATTCAGCTCAACCGAAAAGGAGTTCACATGCAAGTGAAGACATCACTCTCATGATGTCATGGCTCCTCTTCAAGAATGAAGGTACAGGGGGCAGCTTGGATAGAGCACCGGCCCAGGAGTCAGGAGGACCTGAGTTCAAATCCGGCCTCAGACACTTAACCCTTAACTAGCTGTGTGACCCTGGGCAAGTCACTTAACCCCATTGCCTAGCCAAAAATAAAAAATAAAAATAAATTAAAAAAAAAGAATGAAGGACAAACAACAACAACTAAAGGAGCTCCCACTACAACCTAACCAACAAGCAGTTGTCTGGCCTCTGCTTGAGGGTCTCCCATGAAGGGGAGCTCACCGTCTCTTGAGGCCACCTATTCCACTTTTGTACAGCTCAGAGTGTTAGGAACTTTTCCTGACGTCAAGCCTAAATGATCCTCTTTGTAATTTCTACCATAGCTCTTGGTTTGGCTCTCTGGGGCCAGAAAGAACAAATCAAATCCTCCTCCCACACAGTTCCAACTCAGCTAGCATGTGCATCCCTCAACCCCCAGGCTTCATCTTTTCCAGGCTGAACACCCTTGGATCCTTAAATGACGCGGGACTCTAGTCTCTTCACCATCAGTATCTTAAACGGTCACACCCAGAAGAGGAGTGAGACTCCAGATGAAGTCCGACTAGGGCCAAGTACCCAGGGACTATCCCGTCTGTGTGGCCAGAAGGTATGGCCTTCTGAAAGGAGCCAGAGGTTGCATTAGCTTAGGGGGGACAGGAAGAAAATAAAGCTTTGCTTATTGAAAAAAAAATGCAAAACAAACAAAAAGATCCCATTAGCTTTTTTTATTGAAAAAAATTCATTTAAGACAAACAAAAAGATCACAGCTTTTTTTTGGGGGGGGGGCTACTCTATCCATATGACTGATTCATAGGAGCCTTCAGTTCACTAAAATTCCACCTCCCCTAATCTTTTTGAGATAAACAGCTGTCAAAAAAAAAAAACATGCCTCCCCTACCCTGTATTTGATAAGCTGATATGTTGAATCCATTTGTAATACTTTACATTTATCCATATTGGATTTCATCTTATTAGATTCAGCCTAGGGTTCAAGCCTGACAAGATCTTTTGGGCCTTTTACTCTGCCAGCCTTCCATGGACTTAGAGAAGTTTGTAGCTGGAATGGATCTTGGAAATCATTCAATCATTCATTCATTCATTCATTCATTCATTCATTCAGGTGGTGGGATACAAAGGCAAGAACAAACAAGAAACTCTACCCCTTATAGGGGAAAACAGTATTTGCAGCAAAAGTAAATTTTATACATATATATGTATATACAATACATATATGTGCATATACAAATACATGTGTAGGTATGAGTGCAGACATATCTATGCATATACATACATGTGTATATACATATGCCTCTATGTATACATGCTAACATATATTGATACACTATAGGAATATAGGCGTGTATATGCATGCATTGCTTAACTACATATACACATGTGTATATATCCTATACATATAGGTGCACATGCAAATTTGTATATCCAGACCTATATATGTATACATGTGTGTGCATGCACACATCCATGTGCCCTTAAGCAGTACTCTGATACCCTCATGGGGTCTAGAGTATCTAGGCTCTCTGCCAATGGCTCGTCCCCACTGATGGAGATGCCTCCATCAGTGTAAGGGGGAGAGGTCTCCTATAAGTCAGTGCCATTTAGGCACTTAACAGTCAAATTAGGTTTTACAAAGAAATATTTACTTCAAGGATATAATCACAAATATACCAATCTACTCCCCCCTCATGGGGCTTAATCCCCCTCCCCACCTTGTACCACCTCAGTCTCCAGGAAGGGGATTAGGTTCATACTTTAGCTCAGTTCCACTTTCCAAATCCCAACTCCACCCCACCCCTCCACTTGTGTTTCAAGTCAAAGGAAGCCTGGACTCTGGGTTTCTTTGCAGGGTTAGCTGTACCATCCCCCCAGCAATCCTAGCTCCCAAGTCCCCCCATGGCTCCAACTCCTGGGACTGGTGGGAATGAACACTTCCACCTGAAATTGAAAAGGGTAAATGAAACATATGAGAAACAGAAATACCCCTTTCTTAGAGCAAGGATGAAGAGGTTGTGGGGAAGGTATCCCCACTCCTGGTTCAGTTCTTGGTGCCCACGCCATAGATGAACTGTGCTTTTCATCCTCTGGAAGCAACAGGAAAGAATGGGGAAGGACAAGGGCAGGAGTGGGGGTGGGGGAAATGACTGTCTCAGTCAGACAGTTTGGGCCTATTCTGGCTATGTAGCCAATCAAAGGAGGCTCCACTCACCCACGTGGTAGGAAAACACAAGGGCGATCTGGGTGTATCCAGGGCAAGTCCCTTACACACACACACACACACACACACACACACACACACACACACACACA
>NW_020954560.1:3189680-3229890 GCF_900497805.2 Vombatus ursinus | reverse complement strand
ACACACACACACACACACACACACACACACACACACACACACACACATTCAGGGTTAAACTGAGATCCAAAAAACATACACACTTATATAACCTATCTATAATCTATCATACTACATACATCTCTATACGTACATATACACGTATACATATATAGGCAATCTGGGTATGCCTACACACATATATGTATACATACATATATACACGTGGTACATTGCATATATGTAACACAATGTACACATGGATATCATACACACGCACACATATACATGCATACACACATATAATATATACACATATACATACATACATATATATATACAATACTGACAGAGTAAATTTAAAGTAATTTTTGGGGTATGGAGAAAGTAACAAAATGAGGAGAAGCAAAAAAGGCCGTGGAACTTGGCAACCTCTCTACAATATCCCAGCTCCTTGAGTACTTCCGGTGATGGGGAGCTTACTACCCTTCCAAGGCAGCCCATTCCATTTCTGAACTTGGGCCCTTTGTCCTTGTACCCTTTCCCTGGTGAATTAATGTCATCTTTGTCAGGAGATGGATTCTTCCCCAGGCTCTTTTACTTTCCCATACCCTGTCATATTATCCCACTGGAACCTGTCCTCACTCAACCTCAGACCTGTGAGCATTTCTGCTAATAAGAAACATGAGTCAATTAGATGAGTCGATGTGGGTTGATTGGAAGTCTGGAGGCTGCAAATTGCCACTGAGTCTCCTCATTAGCAAGGTAGGCACTAAATCATGGGTGAATCACTAGGCCCACTATTGGGAATGCGTCTCCCTATTGACGCAGATGCTGCCGTTGCTGCCATAAACTTTGTCCTGGGAATTGTCATGGGATGTGAAGCCTGAAAGTGCCAATTCTGGGGAGGTGGTTGAGACAACACAAAACCTCTTTTCTTCCTCTATCCATCCATCAGCCAGTCAAGAAGTACTGATAGATCAGCCTGCTTCATTGGGCCTGAGATACCAGCACCAGGTCTGGCCAGCAGCAAACTAGGTGATGGTTGCTACCCTGGAAGGGGGAGTCTGGGAGTTCTTACAGAGGCTTATTGAGACACAGTTAGACAGACACTACCCTTTCACTCACAGAGGATGAGTTGCTATGTATGTGAATTAGATTACGGGCATAATGCCTTTGTACTGAACTCCACTGTCAAGTGACAGTTTGTGTCTTCGTTTTGGGGGCTCGGGTCAGTTTTCTGTTCTCTGCATTCATCCATTCTCCTCCAGCCCTGCTCCCCCCAATTATTATTTGGGTAGCTTTTTTTTCTGTTGTGTATCCATTGCATCAAAAACTAGATTTGGGGTCAGAATATCTGCCTAGCTCTGTCACTTACTAGTTAAGTGATCCTGGGCTAGTCACTTAAATTTCTGCATCTTCGTTTTGTAACAAAAAAGTGGGGTTCATAATATCCATGTTATCCGTCTCACAGGATTGTTGTGATTAATATCATCACTATCCTAGTTTGCATCCATTAGATTCTCTCCAGCTTATCAGGGTCCTTCCTAAAATAGGAAGACAAGAAGGGAATGCAAAAATAGGTTCTTAATGAATGCTTAAATTGAATGGAATTTAGTCAAGCCTCATCATTTTAAGTCAATCAATCCCTGCCTTCCATCAGTTCACTTTCTAATAGAGCAGGAAAACGTCAATAACAAGATATATACATATGTAGAAAGTAGATAGAGATATTCAGACATTCACTCATCTCAATTATCAAATGAGATATCCTCATAGAAAATGCTTTGTGAGCCAAAAATATCAGTCGGCTATTAGGCAGCTTTGTGGATAGAGCCCTGGGCCTGGAGCTGGGAAGATCTGAGTTCAAACCCTGTCTCAGATACTAACTAGCTGTGTGATCTTTTGGGAAATCCCTTCACCTCTTCTAGCTTCATTTTCCTCATTTGTAAAATAGTACCTACTTCACAGAGTTCTGAGAATCAAGGGAGATAATAAATGGAAGGTACTTTGCAAACCATAAAATGCTTTATAAATGTGAGCTAGTATTCCATGGCAACATCTTTCTCCACTTGTCAAGCCTCTGAGTATGATGTAGTCCTAGAAAGACTTGATCTTTATGATCTGATGTTTACATGTGCAACCATGTAAACATATTTCAACATTAGTCATGTTGTTAAAGAAAAATCAGAACAAAGGGAAAAACCACTAGAAAGAACCCTCCCCCCAAAAAGAAAGTGAAAATAATATCCCTTGATCTGCATTCAGACTCCATAGTGGCTAAACCACCAGTCCCTCAGGTGCAAGGCTGTTCTGAGTATATTGACTGGCAACAGTAGCTCCCAGAAGAAACGCTAGCTGCATTAGGCAACTAGGTGGCACAGTGGATAGATACCTGGGATAGGAGTTAGGAAGACCGCAGTACAAATCTGGCCTCAGGCATTTACTAGCTGTGTGATGCTGAACAAGTCCTCTGACCTCTGTTTGCCTCAGTTTCCTCATGTACAAAATGGGCATAATAATAACACCTCCCCCTACAGTTGTTGTGAAGTTCAAATGAGAGAATTGTTAAGTGCCTGGCACCTAGTAGACGCTATACAAATGCTGACTATTACTATGTTTTCTAAATTTCTCTTCTGTCTCTCTTTATCTCCCTCTCTTTCTCCTTCCTTCTCTCTCTCTCTCTCTCTCTCTCTCTCTCTCTCTCTCTCTCTCTCTCTCTCTCTCTCTCTCTCTCACACACACACACAATACATGCATATAAGATAAATTGAATCTAAAAAATAGAGGAAAGGCTATAACATTAAGGGGGAATCAGGAAAGACTTCCTACAGAAGATGAGGTTTTGCCTGGGACTTGAAGGAAGCCAGGGAAGCCTGGAGACATGAGGAGGGAGAACATACAGGCAAGGAAGAAAGCCAGTGAAAATGGTCAGGGTTGTGAAATGGAGTGTCTTGTTCAAGGAACAGAAAGGAAGACAGTATCACTAGATTGCAGAGTATGTTGGGAGGGGGAGTAAAGTGTAAGAAGACTGAAAGGTAGGAGGAGGTAAAGTTAAGAAGAGCAGTGAATGACAAATAGAGGATTTTATATTTGATTCTGGGTGGTGATAGAAAGCTACTGAAGCTTATTGAATAAAGAGGGGGTGCATGGTCAGATCTGTGACCTGACTTGACCATAGAGTGGTCACCACTGCAGGATAGTGGCAGTGTCAGAGGAAAGAAGGGGACATGGATAAGAGACGTTATAAAGGTAAAATCAATAGGACTTTGCAACAGATTGGAAATGGGGGGATGGTAAGGTGGAGTGAGGCATTAACACCTAAGTTGTAAGCCAGGGTGACTAGGAGGGCGGTAGTACCCTCCACAGTAATAGAGAAGTATGGAAAGAGGGAGGGTTTAGGGGCAAAGATAATGAGTTCAGTTTTGGAAATGTTGAATTTAGGATGTCTATGAGATATCCAGTTGAACACTTCCATTGAGGAGGAATCCAGTCACTTCCACAATCATCTATTTTCCGTTTGGATCACTCTAATGGTTAGAGAGGCAATGAGGCATAGTAGATAGAGGGCTAGCCTTGGTATCACGAAGGCATGGGTTCAGAAAATCCCACCTCTGACACATACTGACTATGTGACCATGGGCAAATCAGTTAACCCCTCAATGCTCCCTAGACAACTCTCTAAGGCTCTAAGTTACTGGCGAGTTGCCAATCTTTATCGGTGGAAGGCCTTTCCCCACTGGGAATTTTCACATAACAATAAAATAGATCACAGGTCAGGACCAACAACATGTTGGGATGTTTTCTATCATATCCAGCCAAAATCCACCTTTGTAATTTTTACTAACTTCCCCTCTCATTCACTCATTTATTCATTCATCAAATACTTAATAAGCATTTACATGTGTGCCCTGCACTGTGCTAGCTACTGGAAGGACTGCAAAGATGAATAATTCAATGACAACTCAGTTCAACAAACCTCTGTTAAACAGCTTTTGTGTGCCAGGCGCACAGAGGGGATACAGAGACAAAGATGAAATCGTCTCTGTACTCAAGTGACCTACGTTGTGCTAATGATATAAAACTCATGGAGATGAGGAAATGCAAAATGATTTGAGGAGAGAGAGGTCAGCCACAACTGGGGGAATCAGGGAGGAGGCACCTGACTTGGGTTTTGAAGGACGTTAAGAAGCAGAGGGGGCTGGATTCAATTCAACAAACACTTATTCAATGCCTAATCCATAGAAGGAATTGTATTTATCTACTGGGGTGGGGCAAGGCTTTCCAAATAGAAGGGACAACTTGAATCCACAGAGAAGGAAAATGAAATGTTGATTCCATTTCTGTCCACTAAAAGTTGACAAGTAAGCAAGTAATTTTTTTTTTTTTTTGCTTTTGTGATGAGGCAATCAGGGTTAAGTGACTTGCCCAGGGTCACACAGCTAGTAAGTGTCAAGTGTCTGAGGCTGGTTTTGAACTCAGGTCCTCCTGACTCCAAGGCCAGACTCTATGCACATAAGCAAGTAATTATAAAACAGGTTAGCATATGGGTTTTTTTTTTAAAGGGCTATAAATTCAGATGTCCTATAGGGTGAGATGGGGGAAGGTTTGAAGGTAGTACTTGATCTGGATCATGAAGCAAGGTTACAAGATGGCAAAAGGCACTCCCCCCTGAGAGAATGAGGTTAGACAAAAGTGTGGATGTCTAAAAAGCCCACAATCCAGTTTGCCAAGAATATCAGCTGTGAGGGGGAGGAACGTGGGGGAAAGCTGGAAAGATAAATTTGAGTTGGGTTAAAAATGACTTTTAATATCAGGCTGATGAATGGGCCACTGCCCAATAAACAATCAGGGGAGCACTATGATGGGATACTTGTTTGTATATTAGGAAAGTTAATCTGAGAGAAGTGGGGGTAAGGTAGGAAACTGGAGGCAGGGAGATCCAAGGTCATTTTCTCCTCTGCACCCCTCAAAAGAGCAAACAGACATTAGAACAAGCATACTGGCTTTGAGATTCCCCAAGTCCTGCTGGCTTCTTCTCACCTTGTCCTGCCTTCCTTTCTCTGTATCAGGATGACATGGAACTCATATGTGTATGCACACACCTCTGTTTCTGGGCAACTTTTTTTCTCCTCTCTCTACTTCTTTTACTTTTGGCCATAGTCATGACCATTCCCTGTCTGGTTTGTGCAGCCAGACCCAGGAGGATGGCACTGGAGCTTGGGGAGATGTGGGCTAGACAGGAAGGAAAAACTACTTCCTTCCATCACCCTAATGTGGGGCAATGGATACAGCAGATATTCAGTAAGTATTTGTTACCTAAATGGGTCAATGAATGAGTGAATTCAGGTGTGAAGATAATGATAATAATATTCAACTGTGGGGATGATAATAATAGCTAGTATTTATATGGTGCTTTAAGGTTTACAAAGTGCTTTTAAAAATATTAACTCATTTTATTCTCACAAGGGGTGCTATTAGTATTCCCATTTTGCAGATGAGGAAACTGAGGCAATCAGCGCTTAGATGACTGTCCCAGGGTGATAGAGCTAGTGAACCTCAGATCTGAGAACTGAATTCAGGTTCTTTGACTTTAAAGTCAGGGCTCTTCCCACTACACCAATCCACTAATTGCTCTCTTCTGGTTTTCTCAAGGAGGCAGGTGGTGAGAACCCAAAGGTTGAATAAATAGTCAGTCCTTCAGTGGGGTTGGGAGGGGAGGGGTAAATTCCTTGATATAGACAAAGAGAAGAAACAGCTGAAGCAAACAGTCAGAAAGCAGCAATCCTGAGAAAGTTAGAAGGGTCAATGAGATGGAGCATAGCAGTGAAAGGCATGAGATTGGGAAAAGTCAACACAGTATTGAGAGAGAACCACCCCACCCCACCCCCACCCCCACACACCCTAGAGTAGGGTATTTCCCTCTTACACAAGCAAACTAATTAAATCAGACTGGAATAGACATAAGATCAGTTAGTGAAAGGTGAGAGTGTGTAGAACGGTAAGACCAGAAGGTCATTTAGCTCCTCCCCCTCTGGACCCAGAGAGATTCCAAGAGGACCAAGAGAATAAGGTTTCCTCACGGTTTCCTCAGCTCCTGGCTCTAAGATTGCCTCTGGGCCCTGGAAAGTCAGCCGTGCTCTGCCCACAGCGATACCTCCCAGGCCACCTCTAAGGCTGATCTGCCTCGGGACAGATTCCTAAGCAAACAGTGAGGAAACCACCAGAGCCACAAAGGGACGCCACAGACAGCAATCCCAGAACCCCAGAATCCCAGAGTTGGAAGTGACTTCCGAGGCCACCTGGCTAAGATTCCTGTCTACAACACACCCGACAAATAGTTGTCGGGCATTTGTCTGAAGACCTGGAAGGAGGGGAATTTACTACCCCTTGGGGCAGCCCTTTCCTGGGCTCTGGCATAGCTCTAATTGTGAGAAAGCTTTTCTTGACATGGAACCTAAATGTGCTTCTTTACAACATCCAATGGTTGTCTCCTATTTTTTCTCTCTGGGTCCAAGAGGGATTCAAATGTTCTTCAAATATTTGATAATAAGATGTTTGTTTTCAAATCCACCTCAAATCTTCTTTTCTCCAGTATAAACACCTCCCGTACCTTCACCCAGGCCTCAAATGGCATGATCCTTTTATGGTGGTTATGGGCTACAGGAGAGAGAGCACAGTACTATACAGTGGAAAGAACACAGATCAGGGATTCTTTTATTTATTTATTTTTAGGCAATTGGGGTTAAGTGACTTGCCCAGGGTCACACAGCTAGTAAGTGTCAAGTGTTTGGTCTGAGGCGGGATTTGACCTGACTTCAGGGCCGGTACTCTATCCGCTTTGCCACCTAGCTGCCTCCCCCACTTTTCTTTCCAGATCAGGGATTCTTAACCTGGGCTTGAAGACATTAAAAAAAACAAACATATTTCAATATAATTGGTTTCCTTTGTAATCATATGTATTTTATGCATTTAAAAACAATATTCTGAGAAGGGGACAATAGTTTCCACACAAAACCATCCATCTTTCCTTGATAGCCCACACATTTTCTAACATCAAAGCTAAAGGAACTTCCCAAATTCTGTTGGCTGTGGCCACGAGGGTGATGGACTGGGGTTTCAGGCTGCCTTGTGGTTTCCTGCTTAGGTGTCAATCGCATCTGTTCTTGTCTCAAACGTGTGTCTTTGGGGTGAGTAGAAAATGGACAAGAAATTCTCAGGGGATCCAGCAGCAGGTGGTCCTCATGGACTCAGAGATGCTAAGGTAGTTGACTTTGGGGGTGGGAGTGGGGAAGTGATTAGTTTTGTGTCTGGAGATCATCTCAACAGAAAATCTGTTTCAGCTACCAACAAATGGATTTAATTACAGAGCCTTAAAGTAAAAAGGGCTCTAGAAAGGAAGATTCCCTAATGGAAAGCAATCAGCCCTCCATGAGCAGATTACAAAGGGATTTGATTGACAAATATTCCACATTTACATGCAGAGGGGAAAAAAATAAAGAAAAATCCTGAGCTTTGAAATAGCATACAAGTACACCAGGCATCACATTCACCATAGGGAAGGGTCCTTTTTCATGGTAGTAGACCTTTTCTCTTCCCCTTGGTCAGCCATCCCACAAAGATGAGTTGTCCTTGTGCAAAGCATTTTGGAGATTATAGTTTCTCAGATTTGAAGCTGGAAGGGCCCTCAGAATATATGGAGAGTTCAGAGCAGAACCATGTACAATTCTGGGAAAACTACTCAGAGCATCAGAGCTGCTCACGGGAGCCCCTTAGGCATTGCAAACCAGGAAACACACTCACATTAGAGGTTGTGAGGTCTGGGCTGGTTGTCCCTAGGTTGTATTATATTTTGAGTCAAATCTGAAAATGTCAGAATGCAGTGGACTGAGGGATCAGAGGTTCTTTCAGATCTCATTGTGGGTTAGAGGAGGACTAATGCTATGGCAATGAATTGGTGTCAATGGACTTCAAAGGTTGGGCCTTTCCTCTCCAAGGCCGCCTGACTTGCAGAGTTAGCTGAGGCCAAGTTCCAGCTCTCAGGTGTCATCCTACTGATATGCCTGCCTTGGCAGGACTCCCCAGGCTTTGTAATCCCAGGAATGGTATGGATAGCTCAAGGATTCTGCTGGTTTCATCTGAAGTTGTCTCGCATGTATGTCTACATTGCCAAAATGACTTGCCACTTTGGTCCAAAAAATTAGTCAAACAAATAGTTTTGGCCTCATTTAGGCATGATGTCATTGGTCTTGGCCTCTGGTAGTTCTTTCCTCCTGATCTGTCATGTGTTTGGTGGGGGAGGGTCCCTCAACATCTGCTGAGGTCTGCCATGGTCTTCCTTTGTGATTCAGTCCCATTGGCCCACCCGAGTTGCTACATTTCTCTCTGCTGCCTCAGTTCCCAGGGCCTCATGGGTCCCAGGGGCTGTCCCAGCTCTTCCCCTAA
This sequence comes from Vombatus ursinus, assembly GCF_900497805.2. Taxonomy (NCBI): domain Eukaryota; kingdom Metazoa; phylum Chordata; class Mammalia; order Diprotodontia; family Vombatidae; genus Vombatus; species Vombatus ursinus. Next base: position 3,221,466 of record NW_020954560.1, on the reverse strand, counting down.
GCCTGCATTGAGTATCTTAGGGTGTGAGGGTGGTGGTAGAAGGGTTTAGGCCTCACCACAAAGTTTATTGCTCCTTATCTTCCTTCCAGTCCTGATGGAAAAAAAAAAAAGAGAAATCACTGATTCATTTGCTTCTTTTCATGCTGGTGAGTCTTCCTTTCCAACCCTTGCTGAGCTGTCTCAGTGAGCTGGTGACTAGCATCTTCCCCCAGAGAAGGGGAACAGTCTCCCCAAGAGCACTTGCCTGGGAAAATGCCTTTCCATTTGTAGAGGATGAGGTATTTTCTCACAAGGGTTTAGTTCTCATAAGTGCTTTCCACCACATATGGGGCCCCTTACCTCTTTTCAGCTCCCATCTGTAACATTCGCAGCTGGTTGTAACAGTTTACCCCAGCATGCACCCTCCCACTCCACCCCTCCCTCCCCATTTTGTTCATCTGTGTAAATCCAGGGCTTATATCAGGCTTATCACAGAAGAGGTCTTAGGGCTAGGGAAGGTGAATCTGTTCAGTACCCTGCCCACTGCACCAGGCTTTGTTTCACTGTTATTCCATATCTCCTGATCCTAGAAAACTAGACCAAGGCTTTGTGTTTTATTTAATATTTGGCTTCTATTTAACTGTCATAGAATCACAAAATCATAAAAGATTGGAGCTGGAAGGGGCCCCTTAGGGATCATCTAGCGCAGGAATTATTAACATTTTTGGTGTCATGGAACCCATGACACTGGAAGTCTGGTTTTACAGAAAAAAAATATTTAAAAATAAAATACACAATATTACAAAAGAAACCAATTAGATTGAAATACTGTTATCATGGATCCCAGGTTAAGAATCCCTGATCTAGGCCAGAGGTGGCAAACATGTGGCCCATGTGAGGCCTGTGAAATCTAATTGTTAAATATTTAACAAAGTAAATAAAAATATACTAAAACATAAATAATATTACATTTTAAAACTAAGTCAATATGTGACCCATCTGGGATCTGTATGTATAGATCCTTACTGACCCCCATTTCTCTTTCAGTTTAACACAACTACGCTAGCCCAACCTTTTTTATTTTGCAGGTGAAGAAACTGAGGCCTAGAGATCATAACATGTCTTGTCCAAGGCCTTGTGTAGCAAGTTGGTTTCAAACCAAAAGTTAGAACCCTGCAATCCTTGCTCCCAGTCACATTCTCCAGCATGGAAGGCTCCCACATCAACTATTCTAGCTCTGTGAAGACTGGTAACCAGGGTGAGAAGAGACATTTTTGGCCAATTACTTGAGAATATTTGGGTCTAGTTGGGAAATACTTGTCCATAGACCCAGTTGAAGATTACATAGGGAGTATTTACTTAACCAAAGAGAGAGGTAGAAAAGGCCCTCGATAAATATTTGTTGAATGAATACAAAAGCCACTTTCCATGATGCCTACCAACAAAAAATATTAAAAGCCATAGTGATAAGGAAGCTATTAATAGCTAAAGTGTACAGTGCAACTCATTTGACCTTTTGACCACACAAAAAAAAAAAAAGAAAAATGGAAGTATCTAAGACATGAAAATACTCTGGAAGAAAAATGACCATTTTTCATTTTCCTATCTGGCTTTTCTTGGTTCAGGATCAGAGCAGCAGCAGAGGGGCCCCTACTCGCCGAAAGTCAATTTGCCCCAAGGGTTCATAGTCTTTAAATGCTTCAACGGGTCCAACGGGTCCATAGTTCATATATTGTGCAGATCATAATGTGTCTATCGCTTTTCATTCTGGGTGATTCCTGTTCATGTCCTCTCATAAATCCTTCCAAGAAGACACAACCAATGTGTTGGAGACCATACTTAAAGATGTCTCTTGTCATTCTCTGCATACTAATATAGCTTTCAATTGATCTCTCTGTTATTTAGGCCTTGCTCTTTTTATACAACTGGCCAGACTCTTTCTGATCATGTACATTTACTAGATGATACATTTCATTGTACTTCTTGCATCACTGGTAATATGCTGAGGCCATCTAATGCTCACTTTGCATCTCTCTGGAGGCCTTTGTGTCACCAGAAATTTGGATTCTTCAGGTTGTGGCATTAACCCCTTAAAAAATGGTTGTTGAGGGGCAGGCTAGGTGGCTCAGTAGATAGAGTACTGGCCCTGAAGTCAGGAGAACCTGAATTCAAATCTGGCCTCAGACACTTGACACTTACTAGCTGTGTGACCCTGGGCAAGTCACTTAACCCCATTGCCTAGCCAAAAAAAAAAAAAACAAACAACAACCCAAAAAACAAAAAACAAAACAAAACAAAAAAAAATGGTTGTTGAATAGATGGATGGATGGATGAATGAATAAGTGAATGAATGAATGAATGGAAGCCTTAAGTGGATATCAGTGAACATGAAGGCTTTTTTCTCTTCCAGCTATCTATCCTCAGAGTTACTGTCTTCACCTTTCCTAAAGTTCCTATTAGGTTCTATATTTCTGTAAATAGTAGCAGAAAAGGATGGGCCTTTGTGAGCCAAGGAACCAAATAAATCCTGATGGGGCCAACATACCAAAGCCTTGGGCTTCTGTTCTAGAGTAAATCATGTCCTATTTATCTCTGGGTCTCACCTACTGCACTGTTGGCCTTGATTTCATTGGTGTGGACACTGCCTCCATCACACAGATTCTCACCCCTCCATACCTTAGTAAATCACATTCATGAGTTGCTATAGCCAAACAAACCAAACAAACAAAACAAATCATACTGTGGTGGCCAGCTCTTTGGTGATTCACCCTATCTGTACTTAACTAGGCTGGTCTCCAGACAATCAGCAGTCCATCCCCAGGGTACCACCAGTGATAGTTCTTTTACTTTAGTGAGGCCTACTTGTGTTCAACTGGCATAGCTTTTGAGAACCTACAGTCGCTTAGATGTCCCAAGAAGGCCTCAGAGGAGGGCATCAGTAGGGCTCCTTGTGCATAGCAGGAGCTCAATAAATGTTTCTTGAGAGAATGGACGTTAGTCATTAACTAATAGATTAGAGATGTGATTCCTCCTTTGTAACATGCTTTCATCATTAACTAGGGTTTCTATTTTACTGAGAATTCTAGGCACTCAGATGTGTTTGGGGAGATTTGAGGTTGGGGTGGATGGAAAAAGGCTTTTTTGTTCCAGGCAAATCATAGGTTCTCTGACTATGCTTTGGGGTGACCCCACCCTCACTCTCTGGCTGTGATCAAATTGTGACATTAGAAGTAGTGAAGTCAGGAGCCTAGAGATAGGAAGTAGTGGAGTGGGGGGTGGGGTCTTAATTAGATAATGAACCGGAAGAGTCTTCCTTCTAAGGAAGGCTGTGCCAGGCTGGGGCCTAGACCTTCAGAAAGGCAAATGAACACTCTTAGCATGAAAGTGAAGTTTGTCTCCTTTTTAGAGCTCCAAGGGTGAGGGGTCTTCCATAGGCAAGGAGCTTAAGCAGGTGTAGAGAAGAGTAGGAAATCTTCCTTGAAGAGAGGGATGAAGGATGCCTTGAGAAGGGTTAAAGAGGGAAGCTGCTCAGAGCATGACCTTGGAAACATAATCAGCCATTGGGAGGGGCTGTTGGGACAGTCAGTAGTAAGCCAATGGTTTCCTGTTGTGCTTGGCCGCTTCCTCCTTTAGAGAGGTGTTTTCTTTGGAACATAGGAACAGAATATTTCCTGGGTGCTTAGGAGAGTCCCAGGGATGGGTGTGACAATATATGATGCCCTGTATGGTCACTGGAAATAGATGTTTTTTGTTGACATGAAATACTCCCAGGACAGCAGAGCACCTGGGAGGTCAGCCAGAGAAATGTGAGACAACCCCAAAGACATGAAAGAAATAGGAAAAAAAGACTCATACATACAAAATAGATATAGTGGCTTTTTGTTTTTGTTGTTGTTGTTATAGCAAAGGGCGAGAAACAAAGTAAAACCCATCAATTGAGGAGTGATTGAAGAAAACACGGCATATAAATGTAATGCAATTTAATTTTACTGTAAGAAATGATGAAAGGGACAGTTTCAGAGAATACTGGGAAGACTGGTATGAACTGATGCAGAGTGAAGTAAGTAGAACCAGGAGAACATTTTATATAGTAACAACATTGTAAAGAAAAATATCTTCGAAAGACTTAAGAACTCTGATCAATGCAATGACCAACCATAATTCCAGAGGAACAAAGATGAAGCATGCTACTACCCACCTCCTGACAAAGAGGTGACAGACTCAAGTTGCAGAATGAGGCATGTATTTTCACACATACTGTTCAGGAATTTGTTTTGCTTGAATATGCATATCTATTACAAGGTCATTTTCCCCCTCAATGGGATGAGAAGAGGGAGAAAGAGGGGGCTAGGATAAAGTTGTCAGAAAAGGAGAAAAAAAAGAAAGTAGAAACATGGAAATATTAAAGATTTTTTTTTCATTTCTTTTGAAAAATTTTATTATTTATTTCTTTTTAATATTCATTTTTAAAAATTCTGAGTTTCAAATTCTCTCTCTCCCTTTTGCCTCTTACCCACCCATTGATATGGCAAGAAATGTGATATCAATTATACATATGAAATTATGCAAAACACATTTCCATGTTAGCCATGGTGCAAAAAAAAAAAAAAAGCAGGAAAAATACAGTGAAAAAAATTGTGCTTCAATCTGCACTCAGACTCCATAAGTTCTCTCTCTGGAGGTAGATAGAATTTTTCATCGTAAGTCTTTCAGACTTGACTTAGATCATTGTATTGCTGAGAAGATCTAAGTTATCACAGCTGATCGCTGCACAATGTTTCTGTTACTGTGTACAATGCTCTCCTGGTTCTGCTCACTTCACTTTGCATCAGTTCATGTAAGTCTTCCTCATTCTGCTCATCATTTCTTATAGCAATGGAAGAATATTTTTAAAGAAGGCATAGAAGAGAACAGAAGGAAGACTAGAAGGAAACACAGATAAGCAGGACAGCTTTGAAATTTCCATGTTGAATTTATTATACTTACAAGGAAAAAGTCAAGCTATATAAAATAGAGATTCACAGTTTCATGTGCCATTCTCTTTTTCTGTTCTGCTTTGTATGGTGAAATGCTCATTTTATTTGGTGTTTATTAAGGTCAGAATCTTTTTTTCTTTAAGGTACTATAAATACAAAGTTCTGTATCTCTATTGGTTTATCCTGAAGGACACCTTTCTATTGGACTTCTAAGATAGTCATCATGGCTGGTTCCTGTCATAGACCCCTTGCCCGATGAAGTGAATGAGAAGCAGGTAGTAGTGGTGTTTTAAATAGAACAGATCACAGGATTTCAGGGTTGGAAGGGACCTTGAAGGTCATGTAGTTCAGCTTGTACCTGCATAGGAATCCTTTTTACTATATACGCCACAAGTTATCCAGTCTGTGCTTAAAACCCTCCAGTGAGGGGAAACTCACCATCACCTGAAATAGCCCATTCCACATTTGGTCAGCTCTGCTTGCTAAGGAATTTATCCTTGTATCAAGTCTACATCTGAAAAAACATGATTTTGCTGGCGTGCTGATGTATATCTCCTCCCAATACAGATATGATTTATAAATTTCTCATTTTATCCTCCTAACAATCCTTGGTAATAGGTGCTATTATTATCCTCATTTTATAGATGAGGAAACTAAGACAGACAGAAGTTAAATGCCTGCCCCGTGATCAGATGGCTGGTAAATGTCAGAGACGGCATTTGACCTCAGATCTTCCTGAATCCAAATCCAGCATATGTATCTAGCCACTGTGTCACACACCTGTCTTCTTCCATGTAACATCCTTTCAAATACTTGAAGAGAGCCATCAGGTTCCCCTACCCTACCCTGATCAGGTCTTCTTTGTTCCAGGCCTTCCCTCCAAACCTCCTCTTCTCTATTCCTAAAAAACTGAACTTCATGTCAGGAAGACCCAAGTTTTCACCCAACTCTTAGCAGGCAAGTGATGTTGGACAAGTCGCTTAACTCTCCAGGCCTCTATTTCCTCATCTGTAAAATGGGATAATACATACAAAACCTACATCACAGGATTCTTGTACATATCGGATGAGACAATGAGCTGAGCAGCATGGTGGGCTTGGAGTCAGGAAGACCTGAGGTTCAATCCTGCCTCAGACCCTTACTAGCTGTGTGACTCTGGGCAAGTTGGCTCCTCAGCCTTAGTTTCCTCATTTGTAAAATGGGGATAATGGCATCTACTTCTCAGGGTTGTTGTGAAAATCAAATGAGATTACATGTGTAAAGTGCTTTGAAAATTTTAATACAAATCATAAATGTTAGCTATTGCTGTCATCGTCATCATCATTATGATAGAATCATAGAATCTCAGAATTGCAAGAGGCCTTAGAAAGCATATGGCCCACCCCTCACTGGAAGAAGAATCCTGCTAAGTGGCAACCAGCTACTACTCAAAAGGTCTCTATTGATAGGGAATCCACAAAGCAGATGGGGATGGCCCATTCCATGTTCTTGCTGCTCTTTTTGTTAGCAAGTTTTTCCTTATGCTGAGTTAAAATCCACTTTATAACTCTTCTGCTGATTGCTCCTTATTCTGCCTATTGGGGCCAAGCAGAACACAGCTAGTCCCTTTTCTACATCCTGACCCTTCTAATACTTGTACCATCAAAAGGAACTGTGATATATGATATATATGGAAGAACTTTATAATAAAAGTACTATTAAAAACAAGAATTTTGATGATGTTTATTACGATGGTGACTAGGTAATATAGTAGATAGAGAATCAGGCCTGGAGTGCCTCAGGCCAGGAAGGCTTGAGTTCAGATGTGGCCTCAGACATTTACTGTGTGACCCTGGGCAAGTTACTTAATCTTTGTCCACCTCATTTCTTCAACTATAAAGTGGGGATAATAATAACATCTCTTTGTGTGAGACAGAAGAAAAGGTGGCGTAAGGCATCTCAGTGATAGAAAATGAAGAAGAAGGGAGAGGAGGGAGTTCACGGTGACTGAGGAACAATTTTTTTTCTGTAAAATATGAGCCAAAATTCTCAGCTGAGAGGGTAAGGGGAGGGGTGGCCATGGTAGCCTTGAGGAAGGATGAAAAGGTGGAGAGTAGGATAGTGAGTTAGTAAGGGAGGATTGCCTAGCAACAGTGAGGGCCCAGTTGAAGCTGTGTAACATAAATTGTAGGTGACCCAGTGAGAATGGTTGTGTGATTTTCTCCTCCTTAGTTCAGCAGCACATGTATAGGAATGAAGACAGCAGATAGTGGGAGTGATCCAAAGCTGAGGCTTGGCAGAACATCATTTGAGAGGCATCAGGCCTCCAGATGTGGACCCCATCTGTCGTGATGCCTGAAATTTCACCATTAGAGATTTATTCCTTTGTTTTTGAGGATGTTTAAAATCTTTTAGGATTCTCTGAAGATTCAAATATTTTGGGGCACAATTAGTATTTTAAGACACTAAGAGACAGTAAGTGAAGGGAGGAGGAGATGAAGTGGGCAGTAGGAGGCCAGTAGAGACAAACTCTCTCAGCTTTACAATTTGGTCTGAGATGGACAGTGCTTCCTGAGAAAGATGTACATTAGTGACATCACATCACTCTGAAAGGAAATTCCCCAAATGTTGGAGCTCTATGATGCTGTTCTCAGTGGGAGATGCCCTAAGAAGAAGGCAAGTCATTTTCCCCTTTGGGTATCAGTTTCCTTATCTGTAAAATGAGGGGGTTGAACTATACATGACTTTAAAGGTTCCTTCCAGCTCTGACATTCTACATTTATTCTGAGCAGAGGAAAGAGGTGCCCTTTAGTCAGAGCCTCAATGGGTGATTCTCTGAGCCCAGACATGCAAGTAGCCAACCTAGCTCTCACTGGGGCAGTACCTACCAAAGAGTGGGGGGGGGCACTTTTCATCCCCAAAGATGAAAACTAGGATGTGAGCTCCTAGAAAGCAGGGATCATCTTGCTTTTCTATTTTCACCCCTGTAATAAATGCTTAACACATGCTTTTTCATTCATTCAGTCCATGTGATGAAATGAGAGCCCCTAAACAGAAAAGTCCCTAACCAGGACTTTCACTATAGCTTTTTCTCTAGAAAACCCCAGGAACTAGGAGAAGAGACAGAAAGAGGTGTTATCTCTCATTCAAAAAGTGATCTCATTTATAACTTTCCCTGTTCACTTCAGTTCAATTCAATGCAAAACACAGAATCACAGAACCACAGAATCTCAGAGCTGGAAATAACCACAGGGGACATCATGGGCCTGAAATATACTCAACAAAAGGTCATGCAACCTCTGACTGAAGACTTCCCATGATGAAGGGACTTCCTCTTGTGGAAGGCAGCTCATTCCACTTTTGTGCAACTTCTAATTGTTAGGAATTTGTTCCTTCCCAACCAGTCATCCACCCAGAAACCAGGGCCTACCCATTCGAGTTTTGGAATTTCACCCTGGGGCTGAACTGCCCTGATTGGTGGGTGAGTTCAAACTCACCTAACCTACCATATTTAGCCATCCCTAGACTATGCCTCCCACCCCATCCAGCCTACCTCAGCATCTTAGAAAATCTTCCCTGCAGTGAATTAAGTACCCCTTTCTAGCCCTCATCCCCACCCCCCACTTTCCACTTCTTACTCTGGGAATAGTAATAAAAGCTATCCTACCCTTGCTGCTAGAAAGGGAATGATTCCTTGAATACAATTCTTCCATATGGTGTCTCCATTTATTAGATTGTAGGCTTCTTGAGGTCAGGGTCTATATCACTTTAAAATGTGTCTTTCCAGCACTTAGTGCAGTGCTAACACCTAGCATGTAGTAGGTGTTTAATAAATGCTTTTGCATTCATTCTTTCTTCCAATTTGAAATCTAGCCCTCTGCCATTGTTTCTGATTGTCCCTTTCCTCTTCCACATGACTACCCTTCAAATATTTGAAGACTGCTATCATGTTTTCCATAAGTCTCTTCTTCTCCAAGTGAAATATCCCCAGTTCCTTCAACTGACCTTTGTAGGATACATTGTTGTGGCCCGTTGACCCTTTGGTCACACTCATCTGGACATGTTGCACTTCATCAATGCTCTTCCTAAAATGCGGTGCTCAGAAACGAACACAGTGCTCTAAATGTGGTCTCACCAAGGCAGAATACAGTGGGATTGTCACTTCCCTCATTTTGGAAACTATCCTCTCATTACTGCAGCCTAAGGGGAGACATTGGGGGATGGTGGGAAAATGATGCTGGGTGTGGAGTCAGAAACCCTGTAAGACCCCTTCTATATCAAAATCTCTGATTCTGGGTTTTTACCTGCCATGTTACAGCTGTGATTCTCACCTGCTCTCCTAGTTTGAAGGTGTCCCTTGGATGATAGCCTAAGAAATTCCTTAAACCAGTTTCTACTTTGTTCACCCTCCTTCCCATCCTCTTGGGGGCAGTTAAGTGAAGTCCTGCCTCAGACACTAGCTGTATAACTCTGGGCAAGTCACTTAACCCTGTTTGCCTCAGTTTCTTCATCTGTGAAATGAGATGGAGAAGGAAAGGGCAAATCACTCCAATATATCCACCAGGAAAACCCTAAATAGGGTCACGAAGAGTTGGACATAACTCAAAAATGACTGAACAACAACAATAGTTATCTTCTTAGTGAGTCTTGGCCTTCACAGCTCTCTCAGTTTCTCTTCCCACTTTGTAAATCTCTAGTGTATGTCAAAACTTCCAGCTTACCTCTCTACCCCAGGCAACACCAGGGGATTCCCCTTCCTGTAACTAGCTAGTCACTGAAACTATTGTTTCTTCTTAAAGAAACATAAACACCTTTACTATTGAATTAAATTCAAATTCCTCAGGCCCTAGTCAGCTTGGAAACCACCCCATTCCCAAATTTATAATGCATTTTTTTCCTCCTTGGTGAGAAGGGGATTTACCATTGCTGCCCATCTACCACATTATATTACCAAAGGGGTCATTGTAATTCCAGATACACATAGGCCCCTGTCTCACTTGGTCTCGGGTAGTTTTTACTATAATTAATGTTAGTTAATTAATTAATTAGCATTAATACAAATTAAAACCAGTCATGATGCCTAGCATGGATAACTTAGTTATCGAAAAGATCAGACTAGAAGGTTGAGTGAAATTTAATAAGATGGAATTTCATTAAAGATAAATGTAAAGTCAAGATAGGTCCAAAAATCAATTTCACAAGTGTAAATGATGGATGTCGCTTAGATGTTTGTCTGAAAAAGGTTCCACATATTAGGAAGCACTTTGATAAGCTGGGGAACAGCCAGAGCAGGATGACCAGGGCCTGAAGATGTTCTTTAGCCTAGAGAAAACTCAGCAATAATAAGATAGTTATCTACAATTATTTGAAGCATCGTTTGTGGAAGGATGATTGGGTGTTTTGTTTTTTTTTTAACCTACTTGTCCAGAATTGAGGATGCTGGGTGTGGTGGTGTTGTTCATCCTTCATTCTTGAAGAGGACCAATGATATCAGGAGGGTAATGTCTTGACTTGCAAATGAATTGAATGGGAGCTACAGAGATGCAAAACTTAGGATGGAAGTAATTTAAAACTTCCTAACAATTGGAGCTATGTAAAAGTAGAACGCAAAAGTTTCTTACTTGGGAGAAGTCTTAAAACCAATGATTCTTAACCATTTGTGTGTAATTGACCCCTTTGCATGGACTCTTTCTTAGAAGAATTTTTTTTTTTTTTAGTGAGGCAATCGGGGTTAAGTGACTTGCTCAAGGTCACACAGCTAGTACGCATCAAATGTTTGGTCTGAGGCCGGATTTGAACTCAGGTCCTCCTGACTTCAGGGCTGGTGCTCTATCCACTGCGCCACCTAGCTGCCCCTAGAAGAATGTTTTTAAATGAATAAAATAAAATGCATGACATTGCAAAGAAACTAGTTATATTGAAATACATATATTGAAATATTTTTAAAAACGAATTCATAAATTCCAGGATAAGAACCCTTGCTTTAAACAAAGGTCAGGTGACTGTGTTTGCCGTGGTTGTAGAAGGTGTTCTTCATCAGGTTCAGGTTGGATGAGGTCCCTTCTAACTCCCAGACACTGATTGTGAGATCCTACAGAAGAATAGAACCATGTGTAATGTCAGCAAATGGGGTGGGGTGAGGCGAGGCTCCGGTGTCAGGAGGGGAGGAGGGGCGTCCCTGACTGGCTAGCCAGAGTGAAGAAACAGATGCCTGAATGACAGAAGAGGACCCCATGCCCAGGAGTGCCAAGTTCTCAAAATGTGGAGTACTCAGAGCTCTTTTCTCGCACTGACTCATACAGACTGGTTCCCATTTTGAGGCCACAGCCCGAGTGTGTGACTTCCTTCTTGAGCTTCTCCTAGGCGCTACCAGTCCTAGACCCAATAAGACCTTCTATCCTACCTCCTCTTGCTCCTCCCCTCCTCTTCCTGTCTCTGAGCTTTGCCTCATGTCCCAGAAAGCCAGGAATGGCTCGGGCTTCCAGCCGGCCAAGTTTTCCTTTTCCCACCATTTTAAGTCTCTAGCTTTTGTTAGTCTGGTCTCACTCCCACTTCCTCCACAGAGTCTTCAGAAGCAAGGTGGTGATTTCTCACCCCACCTGGTTGGGCCACTCTGACTCACTCTCCATGCCTCATGACATCAAGAGCTCTAGGTTTGTACGTCACCTCATAGAAAGAGGGCAAGCCCTGGTTTTGCTTGTGTTTAGAGCATGTTTGGATAGCAACCCTGGGTGCCTAGCTGTCTTTTGTGTGGCTGTCCTTGTGTCTACTGATTGCCTTAGATGCCAGAGCCTTAGCTGATGGAGGCCAGGGTTTGCTTGAATTTCCTTGGGCCTCCCCTAGCTGGGACATGTGGGTGTTTAATGAATGAATGATTTTTTTCTTGGGGAGGAAATTTGTTTTACTCTGTCTTTTTGTGGGTTCTGCTGCTTTAGAATTTGTTCAGAGACATTCTTTTTACAGGTATTTGGAGGGGTTTGGGGGAGAGCTCAAGCAAGTCACTGCTTTTATACCGCCATCTTGGCTCCACCCTGAATGAATGAGTTTTTGATAGGGAAGGACTGGTTGTGCTCTTTTCTTTAGTCAACACTTGAAGTAGGTAGGGGAGCGTGATTCTCTTGGCAAGGCCTTGGATGCCATCTCAGCCTGCCTTTGAATGACCTGTGATCCATTCGTTTGTTTTTTGTTTTGTTTTGCTTTGTTTTTTAAAGAGGCGACCTAGTATAATGGAAAGCAACCTGGATTTGGAGTCAGAAAAGACTTGGGTTTCAATCTAAGCCTCAGTTTCCTCATTTGTAACATGGGGATAATAAAGCCAATTGTACTTATCTTACAAGATCAAATAGGATAAGACATTTTGTAAACCTTGAAGGATTATATAAATGTCAGTTATTATTTTTATAGGCACAAGGCATCCTTATATATCAGGGCTTCTTAACTTTTTGTGTGTGTGTTATGGAACACAAAAAGGCTTTGGCAGCCTGTTGAAGCCTAGGGAATGTTTTTAAATGCATAAAATCAAATATTTAGGATTACAAAGGAAACTAATTATGTTAAAATACAACTATCAAAATATATTTTTTTAAAGAACAGATTCACAGAGGAGAACATTGTACACAGTAACAGCAATATTATAATGATGATGATCAACTGTGGAAGACTTAGCTGCTCTGATCAAACCAAGACGATTCCAAGGAACCCATGATGAGCAATGCTATCCACCTCCAGAGAGAGAACTGATGAACTCTGAATGCAGATCGAAGCAGACTTTTTTTTACTTTCTTTTTCTTGTATGTGTGTGTACACGTGCATTTTCTTTTGCAGCATGGCTAATATGAAAACATGTTTTGCATGACTTCACATGTATGATTGATATCGTATTGCTTGTTCTCTCAAGGCATGGGGGAGGGGTGAGAGAGAGGGAGAGAATTTGGAATTCAGATTTTTAAAATGAATGTTAAAATTTTTTTTTACAAGTAATTGGGAAATATTTAACAGAACAAATATGTACATACACACATATACATACACACATATATACATATATACATATATGTGTGTCTGTGTGTGTGTATTTACATACCAAGCTCATAGCCCCCGGGATAGGCGTTCCTATTGTGTAATATTCTTAATTGTACTTTATTCCTCTACCCCGTGCCCCTCCTTTGCCCCTCTCTTCCTCTCTCCTCTCTTTTCCACCCATTCTCTATTCTGGCACTTTCTTCCCACTGTTTTCTTTCCCTCACTCCTTTCCCCTGCTTCTCCTTCTTCTCTCCTTTACTGTCATCTCCTCCCTCCCTAACTCCCTCTCTTTATCACCTCTCTTCCCCACTTCTTTCCCTTTTCAAATTTTTATTTATTTTTAAAATCTTGAGTTTGGAATCCCTTCCTCCCTCCAGGCACTCCCCCGCCCATGGAGAAGGCAAGAAATAGTATACCCCTATACATGTCTTGATCATTTCTAATAAATCCTGATGAAGAGAGACAAAAATAGGGTTCTTGATGGAGCAATTGGGAAGAACTGAGTCAGATCTCTAGTGTCCCTTCTGGTTCTAAATCCTATGAGCTGTGACCTGTGGGAGGTACAGTAGCAAGTAGAAAGTGTACTCTGGCATCAGAGAACTTGGGCTCAAATGCTGCCTCCAGTGCTTACACACAGGTATCTCTGTGACCCTGGGCAAGTAATTTATCCTCCCTGGGCCTCAGTTTTTTCAGTAGTACTATAGGGGAAGGGAGGGAGTAGATATAAACTGAGATCCTTTCCAACTCTGGATCTATGATTCTAAGAAACTTGAATTATACAAGTAGGAGAATTGATCCTCCTCCCAGGCCATCTAATGTTTTTTGCTAAAATCCCAGTTCTTTCCCCTCCCTGCTCCACCCTCTACCCTACCCCAAAGCACTGGCTGTGGTTCCATATGGAACCATATTTTTTAGGCAGTATGTTTGCAGTCTGTGGGATGAAAAGTCATCTGTAATTGTCAGACATGATAATGATTGAGTCAGGAAGAATTTCCTTGGGATTAATGAGTGAATGAGGTTAATGGTACCTGGCTACAGTTCAGATAATCAGCTCCTTCCAGCCAGCCATTAATCCTAGAGAAATACTAAGTATTTCCAATCCTTACTGATGAAACTAAAGCTAATCAGGACAAAAAAAAAAACCCTTCCAAACAAACCCCAAACAGAGCCATCCAGATGTGGGCTCATTCTTCAAAGAGATTGGGAAGCCAGACTGATGAGATAGATGATGGACTGACTCCTAGGAGCCATTTGCTATTCATCCCCTTGTTCTTGAGAAAGTAGAAGAAAGACAGGAAAGAAATAGACAATATCCCATTCTATCATCTGGCTTCCTTTTCATCTCCAGCCCCACCTGTCCTGGGTATCCCTTAACTAATGCAGCAAGTAAACTCGCAACAAGTTTTTCATGGTGGCTCAAAGGTAAGAGCACTGGACTGAGAATTAACTGAGCTGTTCTTTGCCACTCTGCCAACAATTAACTGTGTGACTTTGGATAAACTGTTTGACCTCTCTGAGCCTAGAGTTCACCATATGGAACATGCAAAGCTGGATGAAGTCTTTTCTAACTTTGAGATCTTCTGATTCTTTGATTCTGTGGCAAGGTGATCGCTAAGGCCATTTCTATGTTTCACATTCTGAGATCCTTCGAAACATTAAGGAGATATGCTTAGGAAGGGGAGGGTGCATAGCATAGTGGAATCAAATGCTCCTGCAATAGGAATACTTGGGTTTGAGTCTGGGCTCTGCAAGCTACTTTACCTCTCCGGGCCTCAGTTTTCTTATCTGTAAAATGGGTGGGTTGGACTAGATGATCTCAAAGGTACCTTCTGGTTCTAACAGTGTGTCATTAGGAAAGCAAACAAACAATCGCCAAAAGACAAGGAAAGAAAGCTGAAGTAGCTGACCAATGGAACTGTTTCAGTGATTTAGGTATCACATTTCCCCCTTAATAAGGGCACTTATTCAAATGATCAGTACATTGCTAGTGCTAACTCTGAAGAATATAAGTCTCTCCTTGGTATGGATGTTGGAGGACTTTCTTGTAAACTTTCAGCTACTCTTTACCCCCTTGAATCCCTCCCCATCAGCACACACACATCATGGAGTCGTTCTTTTGTCCTGATTTCCAGGACATTCATCTCCCTGTTTAGAGTAACAGGGGAAAACCCCATCTCAGAGCTTGTCATACATCAAAAGGGAAAATTTCGTTGTTTGGCTAATTGCTAGTAGATTATAAATTCCATTAGGGCAAGGGACTGAGGCTTAGCTGGTCTTTGCACGTTTCCTGACACTTAGCTCAGAGGTCTGCACACAGTAGGCACTTAATAAGTGTTTGTCAAATTGAACCAAACTTCTCATTTCAGTCCTCTGGGCATCCTTTCCAGAATGAGGGTAATGTAAGTGGTGAGCTTATCTTTTTGTCATCGTCGTATCTGTTTGTATCCTAATTTCTATTTATTTTCCCCTGAAGTAAAGCCAAAGAGAGAGGTGGCAGATCTGTCCACAGTACTATTTTCTCTCTGGAACTGGCAGCTTTCAGGATGCCACTGTTACTTTTCAATTGTACAAGCGGCCACAATAGTTCTGGCAGAAATGTCACCATCTTGCTTTTTTGGAAGAAGAAGCATATGCAGACTCTAATTTTATTGGCCTTGGAAAGTTTTGGGTTCCAAGTGCTTCTTTATTCCAAGAAGCAAAGAAAACATCTGGGGACCACAGTCTAGTCTCCTCCTCCCCTGACAACCAGCCCCTCCTGGGATTCCAGGCATTCGATCTTTCTTCTCCCTGGCCCTAATTCTTCTTCATGACATCCAACTGGGCTTTGGTGGCTTCATCATCCACCAGTAATCACCAGTCCCTTTCTCATTCCCCAGTGCCTGCCTGTTTCCAACCCCCCACTGACATTGGTCACTGGCTTTCTTTGGTTTCCCATCCTATAATTTGCTGTCCAATGTTCTCCTCTTTTTACTGCAAGGGAAGACAAAGTTTCTTTTCAAATTCTGGTGATGTGGTCATTCTGGGCAATCATTACAGAGACCCTTGGAGAAGTTGCTTCCACAAGCAAGCTGGTTTTCCCAGTCTCAATCTGCTTCAGACCTCTCTGGACAATGCTATCTCAACCCTGATGGTTCAGAAGAAATTGATTAAGAGTGACAGCTTGTTTTATCATCGTCTAACTCCTCATGGATGAAATCCAGGCTCCTTAGCTGGTATTCAATCAATCAATCAATCAACATTTATTAAGTGCCTACTATGTGCCAGTCACTGTGATGAGCACCCCTTTGCCTAGCCATATTTTTCCCACTCAGGCTTGAGGAATCTGGCACATGCTGACATTCATTCTCCCTTTAAGTCCCAACTAAAATCCTGCCCCCTATAGGAAAACTTTCCTAATCCCTCTTAATTCCAGTGTTCTCCCTCTGTTAATTATTTATTATTTATCTGGTATAAATTTGCTTGCTTGTCTTCCCCATTAGACTGTGAGCTCTTTGAGGGCAGGGACTGTCTTTTGCCTTTCTTTATATCTCTAGTTTTTAATATGGTGCCTGGTATGTAGTAGGCGCTTAATAAATGCTTATTAAATAGTGTCTGCTTATTGACTGTTCTTGTCTCAATGTCTTTACTCATGCTCCCCCCGTAATACTGCCTCTGATTCTTTCCTCCTATCCATATCTTTCCCCTCTTTCAAGACCCAGCTTGAGCCCAACTTCTCTTACTATTGCTTTCCTCAATTACTGTAGCCCTCTCTCTACTCTTCTTGAGTCTGCCAGAGACGGTAGGGACCGTAGGGAACGGTTAGTCTAACTCCCCCATATTCATAGTGGAGAGACCTGAGCCTTAATAAAATTAGGTGACTTTCTCAAGGTCACTGTTGTTTAGTCATTTAAGTCATCTCTGACTCTTCATGATCCCATTTGGTGTTTTCTTGGCAAAGATACAAGAGTGGTTTGCCATTTCCTTCTCTAGTTATTTTTATAGATGAGGAAACTGAGGCAAATAGAGTTAAGTGACTTGCCCAGGGTCATACAGCTAGTAAGTGTCTGAGGGCAGATTTGAACTTAGGAAGACAAGTCTTCCTGACTCCAGGCTTGGCCCACTGTGCCACCTAGCTGCCCAAGGTCACAAAACTAGTAAACAGAGCCAGGATTTGAACTCAGGTCTTTTGATTTTCCAAATTCAATGCACTTGCCATTATATAGTCTGCTTCATTCTTTAGCTGACTTATGAATGTCTCCCTAGAGATCATCCATCTGTCAGTATTAGTTAAGTATATACTTTGTGCAAAGTGCTAAGGGAAACATCAAGGAATATAGTTACAGCACCTGCCTTTAAGTTTATAATGCCATCAGCAAGGTCAGATGTAAACAATGAAAGGTTAAGTAGCAACACAAGAGTCAAATAACAGTAAATGGTAATTATGCAAGAGATGATTATGAAGATAAATTGTCAAATGCATGTTATAAACAGTCAGTCAACACCGATTAAACATCTACCATGTTCCAAGCACTCTACTAAGTTCTGGGGCAGAATAGTCTCTACCTCAATGGAACTTACTTTCTAATATTATGACTTTAGAGCAGTGGTGTAAAACTCAAATGGAAATGGGAACCACTAATTCATATGCAAGCATCCCTACCACTATATACTGATTTAGTTTCAACATGTAATGTTACATGCATTTTATTGTATTTTTATTTATCTTATTAAATATTTCCCAATTACATTTTAACCTGATTCAGGCTGCACTGTGCAGTATATTTGACAGCTGTGGTTTAGGACATGGTAAAGTTATTGTAGGCTGGTGTGATTGAAAACTCCGTAGAAGATTTGTGACTTAGAGAATTCTAGGACCTCAGAGGTGGGAAGAATCTCCCTGGTCACCTAGTCTGACTCCCTCTCCGATGTGTGAAATACTTCTACACTAGATAGGTGGTATATTATAGCAGATAGAGCACTGGACTTGGAATCAGGAAGATTTATGGTCAATTTCTGCCCCAGACACTTCCTAGTTGTGTGACATTGGGGACGTCTCTCTCAGTTTCAGCTTCCCCATCTGTAAATTGGGGATAATAATGGTATTTACCTTCCAAGGTTGTTATAAAGATCAAATAAATAAGATAATAAATATAACAAAGGTAATAAATAACAGGTGAAGCTCTTTGCAAACCTTAAAGGGCTATATTAAGTGTTAGCTATCATTATCCATTACATTCTAAGCTCTCTCCCAGGCAAAGTCAAGATGGCCGAATGAGAAGCAGCATTTTTGCTTAGCTAGGGTACACGTCCTCCACATCAATCTAGAAAACACACCAGACAAAATTCTGATTGAGAATGCCAAGAAAAAGTCAATATGTGTCATTTTCCAGCCCAGGGCGGCTTAGGAAGACAGACTGGAAGGTCTGCAGACACTAGGGTAGGGGTTGACCAGGAGTAATTGAAGTAACAACAGAGCTTGTTGTTCAGTCGTTCAGTTGTGTCCAACTTTTCTTGACCCCATGGACCATAGCATGCCAGGCCCTTCTATCCTCTACTATCTCCTGAAGTCTGTCCAAGTTTATGTTCATTGTTTCCCTGATACTATCTGCCCATCTCATTCTCTGCCATCCCATTTTCCTTTTGCCTTCAATTTTTCCCAATAGGGTCTTTTCCAATGAGTCCCACCTTCTCATTATGTGGTCAAAGTATTTAAGCTTCAGCTTCAGTATTTGGCCTTCCAGTGAATAGTCTGAATTAATTTCCTTAAGTGTTGGCTGATTTGATCACCTTCTTGTCCAAAGGACTTTCAAAAGTCTTCTCCAGCACCACAACTTAAAGCATCAATTCTGCGATGCTCAGCTTTTCTTATAGTCCAACTTCCACAGCCATACATTACTAGTGGGAAAACCACAGCTTTGACTACATGGACCTTTGTCAACAAGGTGATGATTCTGCTTTTTAGTATGCAGTCCAGATTTGCCATAGCTTTCCTTCCAAGGAGCAAGCATCTTTTAATTTTGTGACTGCAGCCACCTGTCTGCAGTGATCTTTGAGTCCAAGAATATCTGACACTGCTTCCATTTCTTCTCCCTCTATTTGCCAGAAAGTGATGGGACCAGTTGCCAAATTCTTAGGTTTTTTTTTGACATTGATCTTCAAGTCACTTTTACACTTTCCTCTTTCACCCTCATCAAGAAGCTTCTTAATTCCTCTTCACTTTCTGCCTTCAGAGTGGTATCATTTACATATCTGAGATCGTCGATATTTCTCCTGGCAACCTTAATTCCAGCTTTTGATTTATCCAGCCTGGCATTTCACATGACACACTCGGCATAAAAGTTAAATAAATAAGGTGATAATACACAGCTTTGTGGGACTCCCTTTCCAATTTTAAACCAATCAGTTGTTTCATGTTTGGTTCTAGTTGTTGCTTCTTGATACCCATACAGGTTCCTCAGGAGACAAGTGAGATGACCTGGTACTCCCATCTTTATGACGACTTGCCACATTTTGTTGAGTTCCGCAAAGTCAAAGACTTTAATGCAGTCAATGAAGTAGAAGTTTTTCTGGAACTCCCTTGCTTTCTCCATAACCCAGTGAATGTTGGCAATCTGGTTTCTTGTTCCTTGGTTTCTTTGAAAACCGGCCTACTCTTTTGGTAATTCCCTATTCACATATTACTGAAGCCTAGCTTTGAAAATCTTAAGCATAACCTTGCTGGTGTGTGAAATGAGCCCAATTGTTCAGTAATTTGAACATTCCTTGGCATTGCCCTTCTTTAGGATCGGGATGTAAACTGATCTTTTCCAATCCAGTGGCAACTGTTTGTGTTTTCCAAATTTGCTGACATATTAAGTTCAGCACTTTAACAGCATCATCTTTTAGGGTTTTATAGCTCAGCTGGAATTCCATCATCTCCACTAGCCTTATTGTTAGCCATGCTTTTTTCTTCACTTAAATTTTTTTTTTAAATTTAATATTATTTTATTTTCCTACTTACATGTAAAGACAATTTTCAACATTCATTTTTGGAAAGATTTTGAGTTCTAATTTTTTTCTTTCCCTCCCCCTTCTCCCCAAGATGGCAAGCAATCTGATATAGGTTATATAACATAAAAAATATTTCCACATTAGTCATGTTGTGAAAGAAGAAATAGAACAAAAGGAAAAAAAAACATGAAGAAAAATCCAAAAAAGTGAACATAGTATGCTTTGATTTATACTCAGACTCCATCAGTTCTATCTCTGGATGTGGATAGCGTTTTCCATCATTGAGTCTTTTGGAATTACCTTAGATCATTATATTGCTGAGAAGAGCTAAGTCAATCATAGTTGATCATTGTACGATGTTATTTCGTACAATGTTCTTCTGATTCTAGCGATGCTTTTTAAGGCCCATTTGACTTCATTCTCCAGGATGTCTGGCTCTAGATCAGTAACCACACCATCATGGTTGTCAGTGATGTTGAGAACAACAGAGGGCCCTGCGACAGTAAGGGTGCCGAGACAGAGCATCAGTGCAGGAAGCACTGGGGTGGAAGAGGGATCTCTGAATTAATGCTGGATGCGAAAATGAATGACACCTGCCAGCTCAATTACCCAGCTCTGGGTCCTCAGATCCAAGGCAGAGGGGAGAAGTTAGAAGGAATATAGGCCTGCCCTAGAGGTGTACTGAGAAAGGAACAAGTTCCAGAATGCAGCTATATGGCCTTGAACCTAGGAGCAGAGCGGCAGAGACTCAGTTCTAGGTTTTAGCCCAGCCTCTAAATTTGCCGTGGAGTAATCAGGAGTCCCAGACCAAAGAGGAGTCAGCGATTCAGTCACTCAGAACCTGCAGAGCCTGCCAGCAAGCTGACAGTGACCCAGTCCAGCAGCTGCCTACTGAACCTGAACCACACACAAATCAATTTATTTTTTTTTATGCGATTGGCGTTAAGTGACTTGCCCAGGGTCACACAGATAGTAAGTGTCAAGTGTTTGGTCTAAGGCCGGATTTGAACTCAGGTCCTCCTGACTTCAGGGCCGCTGCTCTATCCACTGCGCCACCTAGCTGCCCCTGGATTACACTAATTTGGCAGCATGTGTAGGCCCCCAGACTGAGCTATAAAGATGGTAGAAGAACGTGAAAGGACAGATGCTCTGGCCAGACATTTGAACTTCACTCTCCTCTGAGCTGGTTAAAGGGGGGAAGAATACTATATATAGTTGGGTAAAGAAATTCATCTTACCCAGTAAGGAAGTAAGAGGGGAAGGACCTAAGGGAAAGGTGGAGGAATAAGAGGGAGGGTAGATTAAGGGAAAGTAGGCAGAAGCAAAACAGATTGTAAGCACCTTGAGGGGAGGGCCTATTTTTGCTTTTATTTGTATCCCCCAACACTTAGCACAATTCCTGGCACATAGTACTTAACTTGACTTTCTGATTGACTATATCAATAATGAGTAGGCATCCAGTCTCCACTTCAACACTTCACCAGGCCACTTGTTCCATTTTTTTTTTTGGACAACTCTTTTAGGAAATCTTTTCTTATATTGAGCTCAAATCCATCTCTTTGTCATTTCTAACCTTTGGTCCTATTTTTTCCTATGGAGTTACTTAGAGTAGATCTAATATCTGTTCTATGTGGAATCCATTGAATATATGATGACAGTGGTCATATCTTCTTTTAAGTATTCTTGGTTGCCCTTGTTTGGATATGCTCCAGCTTGCCAAAATCCCTCTTAAAATGTGGCACTCAGAACTGAATATCATATTCTACATATATAGTCTGATTGGGGCAGAATGCAGTAGAATTGTTTACTTCCCTTTTTCTGGATTTTGTACTTCTATAGAGATAGTCCAAGACCACATAAGCTGTTCTGGTTTTTTTTTTTTTTTTTGGCTATCAAGTCATCTTATTGGCTTATACTGAATTTATAATCAACTACAATGTCTAATACTTTTTCAAATGAACAGCTATCTAGATAAATCTTCCAATTCTGCATTTGTACTGTTGATCTTTTTAAAACATAAAAGCAAGATTTTTCATTTATCCCTCTCAAATTTCATATGATTTGATTTAACTAATCTCTCATTCCTGGCCCTACCCTCTTGGATCCTGAATCTGTCATTTCAGTTATTAGCTAAATAGCATATTCTGAAGGGACCACTGGATCCTGTCAACTTCCACAACTTTCATGGATCCTCAGGTACCTCTACTCAGAGTGGGCTAAACCTTCTCATCTTTCCCCTAACCATCCAAACTACTACTCCCCCTGCATCTCACCTCACACTTTACTGACAAAATAGAGGCTTCTCACCTTGAGCAACCTCTTCTCTTGCACTTAGAATGTATTCCCCATTCCTTCCTTCTTTCCTCCAGTCTCTTTTGAAGAGATGACTCCTCATTACCTAGGCCAAACTCTACTTATACATTTTATCTGCTCCCCTCTTGTCCCTTCCTGAAGAATGCTTTCAATCATACCCCATCTTTTGCTAATCTTCAATCTCTTCTTATATACTAGGTCTTTCCCTGCTTCCCCAAAACACCCCAGGTTTTGCCCATCTGAGGAAAACCCTTGCTTGACACCATCATCCTCTTAAGTTATTATTATCCTATATCTCTCCACCCTTTCACAGGCAAATTCCTAGGAAAAAAAGCTGTCTATACTTACAGTTTCTACTTTCTCTACACTCACTTCTTGACCTATTGAAAAATAGCTGCAACTTCATTACTGAACTGAAACTGTTCTGTCCAAAGTTACCAATTATCTCTTAATCGTTACCTGTCCCTGTAGTGTTCTCACACTGAAATACCTATCCACCATGTTAGTCCCCTTCTCCAACGGGTACATTCCTCTCAGGACATCCTGTTTCAGGAGAGCCTAGGCCAGCCAAGCTTCATTCTCCTCTTGGCTGTGCTTCTGACTTTCAGGACTTCAGCACCATATCCCCATGCAAGTACCCTTTCTCTCTTCAGATCTCTTTTGTGTGTTGCCTTCCTCCCTTTAAAATGTAAGCTCCTTGAAGAATAAAGCTATCTTCCTTTTTGTATTGCCAGCAGTTACCAATCAATCAATCAATCAATCAGCATTACCACAGTGCCTGGCATGAAATAAATGCTTAGTAAGAACGTTTGGCTTTGTCTTACTTCTCCATCCTTCACACAAGTGATATCCTGAAGGCACAGATGTGACCGTATCATTCCCCTGCTCAAAAAGTTCCAGTTTTCCCTATTACCTCTAAGTTAACATATAAACTCTTTTCTTTGTCATTTAAAGTCCTTCACAGTCTGGTTCCATCCTACCTTTCCAAACTTATTATGCATTACTTTTCTTCATACACTCTCTGGTCTAACCAGACTCCTTACTATTCCTCATATAAAGCCTTCTATGTCCAGTCTCCATGATCTCCCTAGCTGGTAGTGCCTCCACCACTGAAATTGACTAGATTTTATTTTGTATTTGTTTTAAAGTTTATTTTACAGATATATTATTGATATGTTAACATATATATCATATATCATATATACACATATATATGTTAGAGTGCCTGGCATGTGGCCACTTAATAAATACCTGTAGATTAATTTACTAGATTTAGGGGTTCCTGTTCTGACACCTCTTTACTCTATGGTTCTAACCATCTGACCAGTACTGAGGCTTAATACTCCATTGATGTCTTATCTCTACTCTCCTGCCAGATTTTTATCCATACCAGGTATGTCTGCTCTTGGGCAGCTAGGTGATAGAATGCCACTGGATAGAATGCCAGGCCTGGAGTCAGGAAGACTTATCTTCCTGAGGTCAAATCTGGCTTCAAATACTTACTAGTTGTGTGACCCTGGGCAAGTGACTTTCTCCTGTTTGCCTCAATTTCCTCATCTGTAAAAATGAGTTGGAGAAGGAAATGGCAAACCAATCTGCCATCTTTGCCAAGAGAACCCCAAATGGGATCATGCAGAGAGGGGATTTGACTGAAAGAAGTGAACAACAAAAAATGTCTGTTCAGATATCCATTCTTCTTCTCTCTAAGAAGCCCCAACACACCACTGAGTTCTGAGGTAGAGATTTCTTTATAAGGGAAGTGTAAAGTTCATAGCATATACAATACAAAGTTGCCAGCATCTTTGAGAATGATAAGATCAGTAGACCTGACGGGAACTAACCTTTGTAGTTTCATGTCTATCTTCTTAGGTCAGGGTCCCACTATCCCCATGGCCTCTGACATGTAAGAAATAGGAGTTTACATAACTCTGTGCTCACTCAGTGAGTCCTTAACTTGGGGAGGTGTCCTCCAGGAAATTCTGACTCTTCACCTTCCATCTTGCCTCATCTGGATCATTCATAGGGTTACAACACACTCCGTCCCTCCTGCAAGTCAATAAAGGACAACCATACCTGGATCTGCCCTGCTGCCTACAAATCCTTGCATGTTCACTATGGTAACTACATTATCCCTTATCCCATACTTTCTCCATCAGAGAGCATCACAGAAACACCATACTGGCTATTTCACACAACACAGATAGGTACTACATCTGTGATTTTCATTGGCATATGGAAATCCTAGGTGAAGATAGTCCCTTTTCCAATGCAGTGAATGCCTTCTTTGAAAATTTAACCTTATATAAGCTTAAATCAGCTATCTTAGATCAACTAGATCAGCTTAAATGACTTAGTGAGAGCTCAAGTGACTGCCCAAAGCTACATGGCCAGTATGTGTCAGAGCCTGGTCTGAACCCAGGTCTTCCTGGTTTTGAGGCTAGTTTCTATCCCTACTGACTACTGCTAGCTTCTATGCCCTACTGACTCTCCATTGTACATACTACCCATTACTAATTCTCTGTAAATTTCACAAAGAAAACTCAACTTCTACAGTTAAACAGAATTTATTTCCTTTTCCACATCTTAGCCCTTGGACAACTATCATACTCCCCGATTCGTTTCTTCTCTGGATTAGATCCTCCCTACTTTCTTCTACTGTCCACTCACTGTGTGGGGAGGAAAGGCCTTTTAACTGGATGCTGAATTGGAATCCAACCCCATACCCTGCAACACACAGATAATAGAGAGTCAGATGTGTTTATATCTTTGAGAGAAGAGTTTTATCAGAAGATAGGCATTTCAAACCTCTCCATAAATGGAACAATCCCCAGGGCTGCTTGGAGTGTATTTTCAATAGGTTCTGAGAATACCATGTCTGGCCTAATGGGGGAGAATGTGAGTCAGACAGATTGATGTTAACTCTCACAGCTGGTGGGTGGGGAAGTCTCCACTCTGCCTACTCCTTGCTAGGTCTAACTTACATAGGTCTCTCAGGATAAAGGGAACAGAATAGGTGGTACTGTGGCAACAGTGGAAAACAGCTATTTCCTTTGAGGCCCACAGAGAGAGAGGACAGGCCTTGAGAATTCAGTTTGATTCAGTTTTTAAAACTCTGTGTTATATACCTACTGAGGTCATTGAGGACAGGATCCGTTTCATTTTTGTCTTTGCAGCTCAGTACCTAACACTATCCCTGGCTCATAGTAGGCACATCAATGCCTATTGATTGTTTTATTCTCCGTATTTGCATTCCTGGTGCCTACCATGGTTCCGGGCCCACAGTGGGTACTTAATAAATACTTGGTGATTGATTGTTTGATTCAGTGTATATAAGAAAGTATGCTAATTCTTAGAGATAAAAAAAAAAATGAAAAACTGAAATAGTTCCTGTCTTCAAGAGGCTTATATTCTATTACAGGAATACAACAGAAAAGCAGAAAAGTATAATCTAGAGTAGGACGTGGAGGAAGGCAAAGGGGAGATCAGATAAAAGTTTTGGGAATATTTGAGGAGGGCCATAGTACTGATAGCTGAGTGGACCAAGGAAGGCTTTACAGAGGAGATAGCACATGACTGGGCTTGGAAGGAGAGAAAGAAATCTTTCTCAAAGTCAAATCAAGCCAGCAAGCATTTATTAAGTGCCTACTGTGCACCAGGCTATGCTAAGCATTAAAAGGCAGGGATCCGGAAGGAGTGCATTTCAGCCTTGGGGGACAGCTTACACCCAAATTGCAAGGAGGGAGGAGACAGCATGTCCACTTAGGCGAACAGCTAGCAGTCTAGTCTGATTGTAATGAAGAGCCCCTAGAGTATAATAAAATGGGATAAGCCTGGAGAGGTAGACTGTAGCTCGGAGGTCTGAATGTCAGTCTGAGGAATTTGTATTTTGTCCTAAAGAAGACAGTGGAGTTCCCCCGAGCACCTGAGGAGACTTCGGAATTTCTCCTCCAGGTCTGGGAAGTCATCATCAACAGCTCTGATGCCCTACTCCCTCATTCCTTTGTCAGTCAGCTGATGCCCATGAGTGAGACCTGGGCAGGAATAACAGCTGTTAGAACACGGTGGAAGACAAATGAATTCAGGAGAAAGGCAAACCGCGCCCCAAATATATTGGCAAATCACCAGCTCCAAACATGCAGTGCCATTATCAGTGAGTTATGGAGTGTGATAAGGTGCGGGAGGAAGGCAGGCCCTTAGGTGAGGTGAACTGTTTTCTCCGTCTTGGAATTCGTGTTCTTTCTGTGGTGCCAAACCCAGGTTTGGAAACATAAGCTGCTAAGAGGTCAGCTTCCACATGAAGTAGGAAAGAATCCAACTCGGGGTTAGTGCAAGATAGACTTCAAACAAGGGATGAGATCAATGGCCGAAACACATATGTTAGAGGGGACCTAGTGTTGTGCAAAGAATTCCAGATTTGGAGTCGGTAGTCCTGGGTTCAAATACCACTGACTACCTGCGTAGACCCTGGACACAGGTCTCTAGGCCTTGGGCCCTTCTCTGTGAAATGAGAGAGCTGGATTAGATCAAGGGTTCTTAACCTGAGCTCCACAAATTTTAAAAACAAAAAATATTTTGACAATTATATTTCAATGTAATTGTTTTCCTTTGTAATTATATATATATATATTTCATTTTATGTATTTAAAATCATCATTCTAAAAAGAAACACTTTAGGCTTCCCCAGACCCCCCCAAAGAAAGGTTAAGAATCTTTAGACTAGATAATCTTTAAAGTGGGTTCCAGCTGGATATCTTTGATCCTGAACCTCCTCAGAAATACACAGGATGTGAAAAGGCTTTACGCTTTGTGACTGCATATGATGTCAGAAGCTATGAGTAAAATGGAGTTAAAACCTAGAGTGAGGAGCAGCCCTATGAGCAAATAATTCTTGCAGACACCACATCCTGAGCACCGCACACCTAGTTCCTGTTTCTGTGTGGCCAAGCGCCTGGTTGCATGCTAGCCTAATTTCCCTTACAAACTCCCTTCATTCATTAGGTTGGTTTATGGACTTGTGAAGGGTATTTTTCCTCTCCAGCCCGTTGCTTATGGATTTTAATCTGATTTAGTTTCCCTTTAGAACATTCACTACCTGCCATGTAGACCTCTGGCTTCACTTTGCCCGCAATTAAGAATGTCTTCTCACGGGGGTTCTCAAATGTGGGCCTATAGAGTTGATTTAATGAAAGAAGTATATAATCTAGCAGAGCAAACATTCCTCGGCATGGTAGAAAACCAAAAATTGGGTGAGGAACTGAATTTTCCCACTTTTCCATCAGATGTGCTACTACAAAGACCCATCCCTAATGCCTTCAGGTTGGACATGACTTTCTCATGTGAGGCTTTCTCCTGTTACCAACAAATCTGTGCATACAATGTGGGTGTCTGCCCCAGGGTATTTTTTGGGGGGTATTTGATTTTCCTCTTTTTTTAAAAAATATAATTTATTTATATTTAGTTTTCAATATTCACTTCCATAAGATTTTGAGTTTTAAATTTTCTCCTCCTCTTCCCCCATCCCCAAAACAGCATGTAATCTGATATAGAATCTACTTATGCATTCATATTAAGCATATTTTCACATTAGTCATGTTGTAAAGAAGAATTAGAACTAATGGGAGGAACCACTCGAAAGAAGAAATAAAACAAAACTACAAAAGAAAAGGAGAGCAAATAGTATGTTTCCATCTACATTCAGACTCCGTAGTTCTGCATGTAGATTAGCATTTTCCATCATGAGTCTTTCAAAGTTGTGTTAGATTCTTGCATTGCTGAGAATAGCCAAGTCTATCAAAGTCAGTCATTGAGCAATGTGGCTGTTACTGTGTAACAATGTTCTCCTTGTTTTGCTCATTTCATTCAGCATCAGTTCATATAAATCTTTCCAGGTTTTTTGGAAGTCTGCCTGCTCTTCATGCCTCATTTCTTTTTTTTTATATTAAACATTTATTCATATATTTATTTTTAGTTTTCAACATTCACTTCCACAAGATTTTGAGTTCCAAATTTTATCCCCATCTTGCCCCTCCCCCCATCCCAAGACAGCATGTATTCTGAATACCCCTTCCCCTAATCTGCCCTCCCTTCTGTCATCACCCCCTTCTCTTATCCCCTTCCCCTTCTATTTTCCTGTAGGGCAGGATAGATTTCTATACCCCATTGCCCATATATCTTATTTCCCAGTTGCATGTGAAAACAATTTTTAACATTTGTTTTTAAAACTTTGGGTTCCAAATTTTCTCCCTCCTTCCCTCCTCAACCACCCTCATTGGGAAGGCAAGCAGCTCAATACAGGTATACATGTGTATCATGAAAAACACTTCCATAATAGTCATGTTGTAGAAAACTAACTATATTTCCCTTCATCCTATCTCGTCCCCTGTTTATTCTATGCTCTCTTTTAACCCTGTCCCTCCTCAGAAGTGTTTGCTTCTGATTACACCCTCCCCCAATCTGCCTTCTCTTCTATCATCCCCCCCTTCTTATCCCCTTCCCCCTATTTTCCTGTAGGGTAAGATAGATTTCCATACCCAATTGAGTGTGTATGTTATTCCCTCCTTAAGCCAAATCCGATGAGAATAAGATTCACTCATTCCCTCTCACCTTCCCCACTTCCTCTCCACCCTAAAAGCTTTTTCTTGTCTGTTTTATGTGAGATAATTGATTTTCCTTTTTTAAAAAAATTTTATTTGAACATTCTTTTCTTTTTAAATTTTGAGTTTTAATTTCTCTCCCCACCTCTACCCTTCCCCACACATGAGGCAAGCAAAATGATATCAATTATACATGTGAAATCAATTACACAGGCAAAACTTATTTCCATATTAGGTAGATAACAAAGAAGCCCCCCCCCCCAAAAAAAACAAAAGGAAAGTTCTCAGTTTGCACTCAGAGTTCATCAGCTTGCCTGGAGGTATTTTCTTCAGGCAAAAGAAATGAAAAGGATTTCCTTTCTAAGTTCATCTGTATGAGGGCCATCTCCAAGTATCTTTTGGTCTACCAAGAGGAAACTAAAGTCAACTGCCTTGATAGCTGATTGTAGGATACAGTTAGCCAGTATCCAGGGGAATAACCTGTATTCTTGGAAGGTTTATGGTTTAGATCTGAAGCAGTGACAACTGGGTTATCAACTCCTTGAGGGCAAAGGGACTGGTTTTGCCTATCATGGAATTCCCAGTGCTTAGCACAGTGTCTGGTATGGAGGGGGCACTTGATAAGTATTTGTTGGTGGCTTGGTGTTGACTTGACTTGACTTGTCTGAAATGCTGTCGATCTGAAATCTCAATGTTTGTACTGAACTTTATTCATATAATGATGACTGGTATTTGCAACAATAAGATTCTGGGATACCTTCTGAATCTTCAAAGAAAAAATAAATTACACGGGGAATAGTTGGAATTGGAATGTAAAGGTCACATAGTCCAATATCCCTCTTAGTGCAGAAATATCCTTTATACTATTCCTGAAAAATGATTTTTTTTTAGCTTGAATGCCTCCAGGTATGGGGAGCTCACTACATTTTCAGGCAATCTGTCTTTAATCATTAGAAAGCTTTTTTCTCCCCTCATATTATTTCTTCTGTCCTTAGTACCGATTGACTTCATTGTGCATGTAATAGAAAAAGATAGAGGCAGCATTGTGGCTCTAAAGCTAATTATGCATCAATAGAAACAAAATATTCATTTACATAGTGTTTTATGGTTTAAGAACTGCTTTTTTGACAGCAACCCTGTCAGGGCAGCAGTAGAAGTATTATAATTATTTACTGTGTGGGGAGTAAAGGTGTTTGGATTGACTGCTGAGCTGGAACCCAACTCCACACACGCCAACACAGAGATAAGGGAGAGTTAGATGCATGTCAATGTCTTTGGGGGAAGAGTTTTATCAGAAGATGTGCATTTCAAACTTCTCCATAAATGAAATAATCCCCAGGGTTGCTCAGAGTGTATTTTGAATAGGCCAGAGGTCCAAATGGGCTGCACTTGAAGACCTAGAAAGCCACATGTGGCCTCAAGGCCAGGGGTTCTCTACACCTGAAATTGGCTCTGAGAACATATCATGTCTGGACTAATGGGGGAGAAGGTGAGTCAGATGGATTGATGTTAACTCACAGACCTGGGAACTCACAGATCCCGTTGCATATCCACTGAAGGTTTTGCAATGATCTGAAGGTTATTAAAAGGTTGGAAAACAAGGCTTACAAAGTGAGAAGAACTGTAAATGTGAAATTTAGAGGAGAAAGTTATAACATCATAGAACCTTATTTAATTTATCAATTCAACGTATTTTAATTAAGTACCTACTGCTCTAACTCAGCTGTCTTCTCACCCTAGGTTAGAATTTCTCTTGGTGCCTAAGGTCAGCTCACCCCCTGGAATATCCCTCCATTCTGGCCCTCTTTTCCTATTGTCGAGTTCCTTGGGGGAAGGCAGTCTCCAATTTGGGGAGAGACATCCTATTCCCTTCTCTTCTGTGCTTCTGACTCTATGAATTTCATCACCATTGGGGTACCTTTCCCCTCTGCTTTGCAGTCCCCTTTTAGGTATTGTTTCCCCCCATTAGAATGTAATCTCTTTGAGGGCAGGGACTGTATTTTTGCTTGCATAAGTATCCCTAACATTTAGCATCATGCTGGGCGAATAGTAGGCACTTAATAAATGCTTGTTATCTGTCTGCTTATTGCAAGGTCCCCATTCTACATTTTGGGGATATAGTTTACCTTCTATGGAGGGGAAACAAAATGTGCATGGATAAATAAATCTAAGGTTGACCATGGATATAAAGGTCATCTAGTCTAACCCCGACATGATCATGAACTCCTTTTACAACATCCTCAACAAGCAGTCATCTAGTCATCTGCTTTAAGGCTACTCACAATGGGGGTCCTTGGTGCATCAGTGAGAAGCTTATTTCAGTTTTGGACAGTTCTCATTATTAGAAGGTTCTTCCTCATATTGAGTTGAAATCTGTCTTTGTGTTTCTTCTCACTGAGCTTGGTTGTCTCCTCTGGGAACTGATCTTTCTTTAGCTGCTTAGATATTTGAAAACATTTATTATCTCTACCCCACTCCCAAAGTCTTCTCTCTTCCAGGCTAAATATATCTTCCTTCCTTCCTTCCACCCTTTCTTCCTTCTTTTCTCCCTCTTTCTTTTCCTTCTTTCCTCCCTCTCTTCCTCCCTCTTTCTTTTCCTTCCTTCCTCCCTTCTTTCCTCCTCTTTTTTTCTCCCTCCTTTTTCTTCTTTCCTTCCATTTCTTCCTCCCTCTTTCCCTTCTTTCCCTCCTTCCTTCCTGCCTCTCTACCTTCCTTCCCTCCTTTCCCTCCCTTCTTCCTTCCTCCCTTCTTTACTCTCTTTCTTCCTCCCTCTTTCTTTTCCTCCCTTCCTTCCTCCCTCTCTTTCTTCCTCTCTCCTTTTTCTTCCTTCCTTCCATTTCTTCCTCCCTACTTTCCTTCCTTCCTTCCTTTCTTCCTTCCTTCCTTTCTTCCTTCCTTCCTTCTTTCTTTCCTTCCTTCCTTCCTTCCTTCCTTCCTTCCTTCCTTCCTTCCTTC
>NW_020954560.1:3058521-3189670 GCF_900497805.2 Vombatus ursinus | reverse complement strand
TTCCTTCCTTCCTTCCTTCCTTCCTTCCTTCCTTCCTTCCTTCCTTCTTTCCTTCCTTCCTCCTTCATTCCTTCCATCCTCTATAGGTACTTGCTATGTGAGGACAGGAAAGTCACTTAATCTCTCAATGCCTCAGTCAGCCCCCTTACATTATATAAAGCTACAAATGTACCACTCATCCACATTGGTGGAAACTCTAGAGTGTTCCCTGAGCAGATAAAAATACAGATCTAGACCAAAGAAAAAGAAAATACATGGATAGCCGCTAACTAGTTTTCATTTCAATTGTTTTGTTCTCCTGAACAAACAGCAGAACACAGACAATTTTTTTTAACAGAAATGATGAAGTTTAGACAGAAAGAAGTGTTTTTTCTGACAATGGTGATTGTGAAACATTCAAAAGAGATCCCAAAGGGGTGTGGAAACTCTTGCACAATAATTTGCCATATCTGCATGTACTTTTCAAAGGTTTTCATGTGCACCATTTCATTTGATCCTGAGGTATCAATAGAGTAATAAGGGCAGGTATGATTATCCCCATTTCACAGATGAAGAAACAGATTTAGAGAGGCTAAACGGTTTGCCTAAGATCACTAATAGCACTGGGAATAGAGCCAGCTTGAAGGCTCATTTCCTGTATACCTCCCACTCTACCATCTCTGATCTTATTGGGGGGCAGTGGTAAGAGCCTTCTGTTTGGAACCTGGGGATCTGGGTATAAATCCTGGCTCTGTTTCTGACTACCTGGGTGAAATTTGGGTAGGTCTCAGGGTTTCAAAGGCCTCATTTTATTTATAAGATCAGGGGGTAGATGGAGTGGATGACTTCTAAATCTACTTCCCACTTTAAACCTGTCAGCTTATAAGTAGATGAACCCTTGAGGTCACTTTTAACTTTGAGGTCTGTATTGTTGTGGCCTAATTTCAGAGGAGACTGACCTGAAGGAGAAGAAGGGAATAAGCATTTCTATAGCACCTTCTATGCCATGGGGCATACAAAGACAGGATGAACCATAGTTCCTGCTGTCCAGCAGCTAACAGTCTACTAGGTGGATAGAACATTTAAACTGACATTCAAGTAGAAGATAATTTGATGAAGGAGAAAGTACTGATAATGAGGGAGACAAGGAAAGGCTTGCCATAAGAGGGTGCACCCAAACTGAGCCTAGAAGGAAGCTGGGAATTCTAAGAGGTGGTTGTGCACTCCTGGAATTCCACACAGCCTGTGCAAAGGTAGAAGGTGGAGGGCTAAGTTCAGGGAACTGCTACTGATCAGATGTGCTGGAAAAGAGAATTCATGAAGGGTGGGTGTAATGTGGAATAAATCTTGAAAGAGAGGTTGGTTCCAGAGTGTAGAGGGCTTCAAAGATGATGCCAAAGAGTTTGTATTTTGTCCTGAAGGTAATAGGGAGCCACTGAAGGTTTTTTTGGTAGGAAGTGACATGGTCATATTGGTGCTTTGGGAAGATTATTTGGTTTCTCTGTAAAGGATGAAGTTGCAAGAGGAGAGACTGGAAGCAAAGAGATTAATTAGAAGGCTACTGTAGGCAAGTACTGTTGGAGGCTTGAATTAGGATGGTGAATAGGGAGGACATGGATGCAAGAGACATCACAGAGGCAGAATGGCCAAAACTTGGTAACAGATTGAATATATAATGTTAGGGAGAGTGAGGAGTCAGGTAACTCTGAGTTTGCAAACTAGGTTGACTGGAAGAATGGTGGTGCCATTGATAGAAATAGGGAATATTTATAGATATAGAGGAATGGATTTGGGGGGAGGGGAGGGAGACAGTGAGTTTTGTTTTGGACTTGCTGAATTTTGAGATGCCTTTTGGATGTCAATTAGGAAATGTCCAATTTCAGTGATAGCCAATAAACAGGTGGTAATCTTGGAGAGAGCTTCTGTTGAGTGATGGATTCAGAAGTCAGATTTCGATGAGACTGAGAGATGAGATAGTAAAGGCAATAAGCGTAGACGGCTTTTTCTAGGAGTTTGACTACAAAAGTGAAGAGACAGATAGGACGATAGCTCAAGTGAATGTCAAGGTCAAACAAAGGATTTATTTTTAGGGATGAGAGAGACTTGGACATACTTGTAAGAAGTAGAAAAGGAAGCCATAATCAAGGAGTTTAGAGCACAAAGAGTATTGAACAAGGTAGATGGTGGGAATAACCCAGAGCTGGAGTTTGGGAAAGAATGACTGATGGGAGAGTAAGGTAGAAAGGGAATCAAAGTTGGAGGATTTTGACTAGCTAAAAAATCAAGACCAAAAAAGAGAGACTATGAGGTCAGAGGAGGCGTGAGGGGCTGGGAGAGTATGGAAGGAGAGAATAAATAGATATTGCAGTGAAGATGAAGAGTAGGCAAGACAGGATCATGGAGGTAAAATACTTATGAGAGATAGTGAGCTCATAGCATAACTATCCTTGTATATGACTAAACTGGAGTGAAAATCATGGGAGTTGAGGAGACTGATGAACTGGTAGGCCATTTGAAGGGATATCAAATGTATATCAAAGTCCCCAAGGATAAGTCAAGGAGCAGGGAGGAGAAGAAGTGGCTTAGTGGCTAGAATGAAAGGTCTGGAGTTATGAAGAGCTGAGTTCAAATCCAGACTCAGAAATTTACTATCTGTTTGACCCTGGGCAAGTCACTTCACCTTTGTTTGTCTCAGTTTCCTCAACTGTAAAAAATGTATAATAACAGCACCTACTTCACAGAGTTGTTGTGAGGATCAAATGAGATAATATTTGTAAAAGCACTTAGCAAGGTACCTGGTACCTAGTAAGCACTAGATAAATGCTTATTCCCTCTCCTTTCTTTGAGAAAAAAAGAAGAAATAACTTGGGGTCCAGTAGATGATTATAACTAGATTGGGGGTATGCGAAATGGATGAAGTAAAGCTCAAAGGAGATATTGTCAAATAGAGATGGAAGAGAAAGGAACTGAAAGTGTCAGTAAGAAACAAGGAATATGCCTACTATTACTTCTTAGACCAGAGAAGATACACCCCATACTAGGGAGAGTACCCAGAGATGGAATGTCTTCTGGAAGAATCCAGATTTCCACGCCTACAGGAGAACCGTGACAGGAAGAAGTCCAAGACAAAGTGAACAACAGAAGAGAGAGCACAATGAAAGGGAGGGAGGGCACAGTCAAGGAAACTGAGGCTCAGAAAATGAAGAGATTTTCCCAAGGTTACATAGCAAGTAAGTAGGACTCAAACCCCCATAGAGTTTAGAGCTGGAAGAAAACTTAGAAATCACCTAATTCAGTTCTCTAATTTTACAAATGGGAAACTGAGGTCCAGATAATTTAAGTGACTTGTCTAAGGTCACATAGGTAATAGGTAGCAGAGCTAGAATCTGAACCCAGGTCCTATGACTCATGTCTACTATTCTTTCTTATAACATGCTCTCACGTTTTTGATAATCAAAATTGATCTCTCTCTCTCTATCTCTCTGTCTCTGTCTCTGTCTCTCCTCTCCCTCTCCTCCCTCCTAATTTATTTGCCAAAATTTTGACATTTAAAAAAGAGCACTAGTTTCCTGTCTCTCTTTGTTCATCTGCACCCCCACTCCCAGCTGAGAGAAATGATGGCTATCAGGCACTTTGCAAATGTACATCAAAGGATTTATGCTTCACAAGGAAGACAAACATTCTGTTTCTGGAAGAGTGAGTCATTGCAAAGTCCACTGAGTCAGGTCTGGATCTTCCTGCTCCTCTTGGAGAGCTGTCTTGCCTTTTTCAAAGTCCTCTTCCCTCTGTCTTCTGCCTTGCGAATTTAGATGTTTACAAAGTGAGAAACACAGGCTATAGCCAGTGGGAGCTGTCCACAGCTGAAGCTCATGCACAGCATAAAGGAGGGAAGGGGCATTAAAGGCTAGCACTAGCCTCAATTGCTAAGGAACAAGGAGGGTGGAGGTGGACGCACAGTCTATGCACTGAGTGGATCAAATTAGGAAATAAGCCATTTGTACAGATTAGAATCCATTTGGATACAAGGTTCCTTGAACTCTTTGCCTGATCTTAGATCACACTTGCCTGTTTTGAAAAGAAAAATAAAGACACTTTTCCTGTTTCAATCACCTAGGTGGGTCTATTGTGAAGCAGTGAGCAGCATAGAAATTAGATAGGAGGAAATACTTCCTGTCACTTGAACACTTTTGTGGATGAATTATTTAAATACAGAAACCTCAAAATCAAAACCAGCTTTCCCCTGAAACTGTCAAACTTGACCTTTATCTGGTTCTTAATATGAGATCCATAGGCTTTAAAGTTGGAATTTAGCTCGCTTCATTCCCATTTCACAAATGAAGAAAATGAGGCCCACAGAAGGGAAGTGGACACAGAGGATCGTAGCTGTAGAACTAAAAGGGACTCAGAGAACATTTAATCCAATGTCTCTCCTCTGTTTTTACAGATGGAGAAACTAAGGTCCAGGTGGTATGAAGTGACTTCCAGGTCCTTGGACTTCAAATCCAATTTTCTTTTCACTTTCCCAAAGGCATACCTTTATTTCTTTAGCAGAATATGGTTTGGAAGCAACAGAGTATAAAGATGTGCTTATGTCTGGAAGAATTACTTATAATTCTTCTTGTAATTTTAGATCGAGATCCAGACATTTCTTTCCGAATGTGTTACATATCCATTGCTTAAGTTCTTAACTTTCCTTCATGCCTTTAGTGGGAGTTTTTGCTAAGTTTCTAATATATGTTTTAAAAGAGGTTGATATTATTATCATGATGTAATGAATAGAAAAATGAAGACACCCTGAAAATAAATCTTATAACTCCTGACAGCGCATCTTAATCCCATTTGATTGACAGAAAACATGGTGTATGAGAAAGAGCACTGGATTGGGGGAGGGTGCTCAGAAGACCTGGTTCTTCCACTTAGTGTCAAGTCACTTCATCTTGTTGGGTCTCAGCTTCCTGATCTGTAAAATGGGGATGGTATTTCTTGTACTTCCTACCTCACAAAGTTGTTGTGAGGATTAAATGAGATAATTCATGTGAATGTAGAGTGTTGTATGCATTTGAGCTATTATTACTAATTATAGGGTACTTTTCTAGAAAAATTCAAAGTCTATAATCTCCCTTTCACCCTCCCCTCACAGCTGATTTGACAAATTCTCTGGGCGTCAATTTCCTCCTCCATAAAATGACATGGTTGGACTGGATGATCTCTGAAATCCTTTCTATGTCTCATGTTCCATTTATAATTGCAAGTAATTTTAGACCAGTTCTCCAACTTCCAACGAAGCATCTCTCCACTAACCTAACCTATGTCTGGGTCTGTAGTAGGGCCAAGATAATGTGAGCAAAGATGATGCAAATCCTTGTGGACTCTAAAAGATCCACATGAATAAAATGATTTGGCTTTGGGTCGGATTGGCTGGAGAGTCACAATGGACCAGTTTGGTCACCTACAATCCAAGAAGACAGCTTTGTGGAGATGCCCTAACAGCCAGCCATTTTCCCAGCATGCTTTGAGCACAGTACTACCCAAGGATAGGGGAATGGACAGGGCAGCTTCTCAACACATCTTTGTGTCATGCTTTTTCCATTGCATGATAAGCCTCACAACTCCTGTAAGAGTAATAAAGGAGCAAGTGCTATTGATTGAGCATGGTCTAAAATGATCCCCCCCCCCAAAAAAAACATCATCAAAGGTATTAAGTATAAATACAAAGCCTTCTGTAACTACAATCCAAGTCATGGCATAGTCACTG
The DNA here is from genome assembly GCF_900497805.2 of Vombatus ursinus. Taxonomy (NCBI): domain Eukaryota; kingdom Metazoa; phylum Chordata; class Mammalia; order Diprotodontia; family Vombatidae; genus Vombatus; species Vombatus ursinus. Next base: position 3,183,936 of record NW_020954560.1, on the reverse strand, counting down.
CCTAGGTTTGTGTGTTTCCAGAAAGAAGCAGAGTTAAGCTTGATCCCCCTGAATCCTCTGGTTTCAGAATGATTAAAAACCAATTGTTTGGAAAATAGAGAAGGAACTGACTCAGGGGAGAGACTAGACCAGAAGACTTCCAAATCCAGCTCCCTCAATGGGTAAATCTGTGTCTCATTCCTCACTGGTAAAAGGGGACTAAAGACACACCCAACACCTGGCTCCAATGTCAGGAGGATTAATGAGATAAACACTTATAGGCTTCTCTGAATTCTTAAAGAGATTAAAGAAAAGGGAAGAAATACATTATCATGGTCTGGCTTTAAAGAGACATTTTAACCTTTTCCTAAACACCCCTTACATGCACGGCACCCTCACAGGTGTGAGGGATGGAAAGAAAAATGGAAAAGAAAAGAAATTCCTGCCCTCAAGAACTTTCTACTCTCCTAGGGAGGGGTTGGGATACAACACGTAAAATGGCGGGCCACCTCTGGGTCCCTGGGCTCTGATAGGCTAGCTTTTGCCTTATCTTTCTGGGCCTTGGTTTCCCCAGATGCTCCCCTACTCAGCACCTTCCTCCCAGCTCCCCTTCATGTATTGTCTTCCCCCACTAGAGTATAAACTCCTTGAAGGCAGGAATACTTTTTCTTTGTGTATGTGTGTTTGTTATGATAGTATGGGGGATATAGTAGTCATTTAATAAATGTTTGAGGAATGAGTAAGGGAGCCGTTCCCCTACATCTCAGTGCCTGGTTGCACAAGAAAGAAATAATCAAGAATCCAAGGCTGAGGCAGCACAGAAGAAGAGGAGGGAACTGCTACTGCTTGGTTAGTATGCTTCTCGGGTAAATCCCTCCTCCTCTGAACCATGGCCTTTAAGGCTCAATGACAGAATCATGGAAGAAAACCAAAGGGCCATTTGTGGAGGGAGGGAGAAAAGAGGAAGAAGGGATTAGTTGGGGGAGTGGAGGGGAAGCAGGAAGGTCTGCTGTCTCTGGCTGGCCACTTTATCACAAGAGAAGGACACCCACAAGCAAAACATTGAACCTCAACTGTGGTGATTTGTGCCCGGGAACCCACTAGTCCCCACTGGAGATTCGACCAGATGCAATGTTTTTTTTTTTTCTTCTTCCATTTTCTTCTCCAGTTATGTTTATTATATACTTTTGCTGATGTTGTGACAGCCTAATTATAGACTTCTCTCTAACTTAGCAAGCAGCCATCCCCTTTTGCTAAGTCTGCTTATTATGCAAAACCCTACTTTGAGACTTTGTCATGATCCAGACAGAGTTTGATCTTACAATGTGCCGGGGGAGGGCACCACCGCTCAGTTCAGCTCCCAGAATATTAGAGGGGAAGGAAGCTTAAAATAATAACTCACATTTTTATACTGCTTTAAAGTTGATGTAACACTTTCCCCAAAACAACCCAGGAAGGCAGGCAATGCAAATGTTGCTATCTCCATTGTACAGATGAGGAAACTGAGGTATAGATAGGTGAAGTGATTCACCCAGGTTTGCACAGTAAGTAGAAAAACGAGGACCTTCCGTCCATTATGTTCATCTGGTTCAAGCCTTGTTTTACAAATGAGGAAGTAGAAACACAGGGCATTTAAGGGACTCACTAAAGAAAAGAGAGTAGCTAGGTGGTGAAGTGGATAGAGTGCCAGGTCTAGAGTCAGGAAGACTAATCTTTCTGAGTTCAACTTTGGTCTCAGATACTTACTAGCTGTGTGACCCTGAACAAGTCACTTAACCCTGTTTACCTCAGTTTCCTCAACTATAAAATGAGCTAGAGAAGGAAATGGCAAACCACTCCAGTATCTCTGCCAAGAAAACCCCAAATGGGGTCATTAAGGGTCAGACATGGCTGAAAAACAACTGAACAACAACAACAAAGGAAAGGGGACTGATAAAGGACAGAGCCCAGATTTCAGTCTGATACTCATTTCTCTCCACATTCTATCTCTTTGGGGGAACCTAGGGTGCCACCTGGAAAGTTGAAAGAAATATAAATAATGGTCAAATGAGTTTAGAACTAGAATTATAGCTTTCAGTTTCTTGTAGTTCAGGGAGAGGCAGCAGAACTTAATGGTTAGAGAGCTGGCCTCGGAGCTAGGAAGACCTGGACTTCTACCTCTTAGTTTATTATATTATAGCTAGCCAGGCATCTCGAGAGGTGTCAAGGAAAGAGGACACCTATGGGAAAGATCTCAGGCTGAGGGGCATCCTGAATTTGGGTTGGGGTAGTCACCAGAATGGGGACTTCTGGTCTGTCATAATGTCATACTGTGGGACTCATGGTTGAATCACTAAGTTCTCGGTGCTCTGAGAAAGTATCAACCTATATTAGTAGAGTCCAGAAGTTCCCAGTACCAGTGAAATCACGGGACCAATCCCTCTCTCCATCTAGAGACCCAAAGGAAACTGAGGGCCAGTTCTTAGCAAAATTTTTAAAATAGGCAGAGCTCCAATCTAGGGCCGCTAAGAGAGGCATGGAAATGGACACCTCAAATGGATGACTGTTAAGCTTGAGTAGGATAAAGATGTGAATTCTGTCTCGGACATTAATTAGCTGCCTGTCTACCGGCAAGCTACCTAACCTCTCTGAGAGTCGTTTTTCTCATCTATAAAATGGATGCAATAATAACAATCAGTACCTACCTCACAGGGTCATTGTGAGACTGTAATCAGAATGTTAATATAAAGCATTCTGTGAACATTACAGTACTATATAAATGCAGCCACTCAGTGTCATCACATTAGCCCTTGACGTAGCAAAGCCCTCCTTCCTACCCTCGTGTCCACATGATCTGACTACAGTGAGCCTCTCAACCTCAAGACCTTTTCCAATCTTCTATCAACACTTACAGGCTTATGTCCCTTCTCTCACAGCCTTACAAGATGGCCTGGTTAGCTCGAATCTGATCAATGAAATTATAGCTAGCATGCTAGAGTTTCGTTGTTCAGTCATTTTCAGATTAGCCTGACTCTTCATGATCCCTTTTGGGGTTTTCTTGGCAAAGATTCTGGAGTGGTTTGGCGTTTCCTTCTCCAGCTCATTTGACAGGTGAGGAAACTGAGGCCAACAGGTTTAAGTGACCTGCCCAGGGTCACACAGCTGGGAAGTGTCTGAGGCCAGCTTTGAACTTAGGAAGGTGAGTCTTCTTGACTCCAGGTTTGGCACTATACCCACTGCATCAGCTAGCTGCCTGTACGCTAGAGTATCCTGGCATAATGGGGAAAAGTACTAGACTGGGAGCCATGATCAGATCTAATCCAACTCCCTCGTTTTATAAATGAGGAAATTGAGGACCAGGGAGATTAAGGGACTTGCCCAAAGTGTGATAGCTAAATAATCATTAGAGGCAGGATTTGAACCCAGGTTCTCTGACACACATCCAGAGGTAGTACTCTTTATACTATGCCACATTGCCTCCCCAGACCCGAATTCCAGTGTCCAGTTTGGCTCCTATCTATCTGTATGACTCTGGCCAAGTGCCTGCCAAATCTTTAAGCCTCAGCTTCTTGCTCTGCAAAATGAGGCCTGAGACTTAGATGTCCCTTACAGGAACTTGAATCGTGACATTCTAAGGTCTTAGGGATTTCATATTTTCTCTTTTCTATGGGGCATTAGCATTGAAACAGGGTACTCCTATGGGACAACTTTCTTAACATTAGGGATGGTAGGAATTCCAGGCTCTGTGAAAGGCTAGTTGGAGAGCCATTCAGGGATCTGAAGGTAATTCAATTTAACAAACCTTTATTCACTGCCTCCTGTGTGCTAAGCACTGTACTAGGTGCCGGATAGATGTCAGGCCCTTCCTGAATGGCCCCAGCTGTCACTCATGATATACGAAGTGAACAAACAACAATAATCATACCTTGTAGCTTATACTGCCATGGCATCTCCCTTCCCAGAAGGAGGATTTAAAACCATTAATCCTCAGATAGGGAACCTGAGGATCAAAGGAGTTAAGTCAGCCAAAACCGGTGATAAAAGCTTACTTTCCCCAGCTCTTTACTTACTGGAAGTGAGGGGAAGAAAGGTAAGGGGAATTGGTAGGAGGAGCCCTGCTCTTCACATACCACATTGTTGGGGGTTAGAGAGAAAGTTGCCGGGGACTTGGGGTTGGATAAATTAAGTATTGAGACTTTGGGTATCCCTCTTTCCCTACTGGTGCCATTTCAGATGTTGTCAATTAAACAGATATTTATTGGGCAATTATTAAGTACAAGACAGTGCTGACTCACTTTGTCTTTGGGGAAAAAAATGTTCCATACTTTCATACTGCCTGTCCATTATGTGAGCTTTCTCTATCCTCCTCCCTAAAAGTGATTTCGCCCTTCCTTATCTGGGCTCACATCACTATATTCTTCCATTAAACAAGAATCAATTCAGTCAGTATCTTAAGCTTTTTTTTTTAAAAGATTGAAAAATATTTTTATTTTTAGTTTTATTTCTGGAAATGCTAGCATTTCTTTTTTCATATTGCTAAGTTTTTTAAAATTTATTTTTAGTTTTCAACACTCACTTTCATAAGATTTTGAGTTTTAAATTTTCTCTCCCCTTTTCCCACCTCCCTGCCCCAGATGGTGTGCAATCTGAAATTGGCTCTACATATACATTTCTATTAAACATATTTTCACATTAGTCATGTTGTAAAGAAGAATTAGAACCAATAGGAGGAACCACAAGAAAGAGGAAACAAAACAAAACAGAAGAAAAAAAAAGAGCAAAAAGTATGCTTCGATCTGCATTCAAACTCCATAGTTCTTTCTCTGGATGTGGATCAGTACCTTAAGTTTTATAAAACAGCTCCTGAAAAAAGGCAGAGCAAATATTCTTTTACAGATAAGGAAACTGAGGGTGAAAGGGGGAATAATCTGCCTGTGGTTCTACAATAACAAGTGTCATTTACAATAGAATTTATATCCCATTTTTTTATTTACATATTTTATTTATTTACATCCCTTACCACTGCCACAAAAGTACAAGCCTCATAAGAATGGGCAACTTATATCTCCCCTAGGTGCTCTCATTAGTTAATAGGTTTGTTAAATGAATGAATGAATATGAATCAACTCCACTCAGTCCTTCCTTACCCTCATTAAAGCTGACCTTTGCCTCACCTCCACCTGACCTTGCTCTGTGCTGTGTCATGGCTGGCCAATTTGTAATGAGGCAATTTGTGGCAACATGGAAGAGCATTTGGAGTCTGGATATTCAATCAATCCATCAATAAACATTATTAAGCACCTACTATGTGCCAGGCACTGAGCTAAGGGCTAGGGAGGAGGAAAAAGGAAAAAGACAATCCCTGCCCTCAAGGAGCTTACAATCTAATGGGGGAGACAACATGCCAATGGATACAAAGGTGAGCTATATACAGGATAAATAGGAAATAAGTAACAGAGAGAAGGCACTGGTATTAAGAGGGGTTGGGGAAGGCTTCCTGTAGAAGGTGGGATTTTAGTTGGGACTTAAAAGGAAGCCAGGGAGGTCAGTAGTCAGAGCAGAGGAGGGAGAGCAGTCCAGGCAGGGCGGACAGTGTCAACGAACACATCCAGAGAATGTGTCAGCAGCTGAAAGACGAATATCTTGTTCCTATAACAGCCCGGAGGCCAGGGTCACTGGATTGAGGAGTACGAGGCAGGGAGGAAGGTATAAAAACCTGGAAAGGTAGGATGGGGCTAGGTTATGAAGGGCTTTAAATGCTAAACAGAGCCTTAGGTGTTTGCTCCCAAAGGCAATAGGGAGCCCCTGGAGTTTGGGGGGAGAGGGGTTGATGATCAGACTTAGGTTTGAGGAAAATCACTTTATTGGCTGTGTGAAGGATGAATTGGAGTGAGGAAAGACTTGGCAGACCCAGCAGCACACTATAGCAATAATCCAGGTGTGAGGTAATGAAGGCCTGCACTAGACTGGTGGTGCTGTCAGAGGAGAGAAATGGGTATATTCCAGAGATGTTTCGAGGTGAGATCATTAGGCCTTGGCAACAGCTTGGACGCGGGGATCAGAGAGAGTGAGGAGTCCAGGATGACTCCTGCGCTGTAAGCCTGAAGACTGGTGGATCTTCTGATTTTTTTGTCTTTTTGGTGAGGCAATTAGGGTTAAGTGACTTGCCCAGAGTCACACAGCTAGTGAATGTTATATGTCTGAGGCTGGATTTGAACTCAGGTCCTCCTGACTCCAGGGCTGTTGCTCTATCCACTGTGCCACCCTAGCTGCCCCAAGGATGTTCAGATTTAGCTAATTCTGTTTCATTTACCTGCTGTGTGACCTTGGGTAAGTCACTTGATCTCCCTTAGATCCAGTTTCTTCCTCTGTAAAATAGGAATAATCATACATATATTGCCTATCTCACTGGGTTATTGTAAGGCACAAAATCCTTGGTAAATGCTTCATGAACTAATCTATGCCAATGTGTGGTGGGTGTCCTTATTGCCTACCATACCAAGTCCAAATTCTTCCTGGATTTCTCCTCAATATTAAATTTGATTCAATTTAATGAACATTTATTTAAGTGCTTGGTAATAAAAAAAAAAACTAAAATGGAACTGTCTCTGCCTTCAAGAAGTTTACTTTCTACCATAGGATAAAATAGGTAGAAGTATAGGTAAAGACAAAAAAACCCCTCCACTTTTTTGTATATATACAAAGTAATTTCAGGTGGGGTCAGGGTGGAAGGAAGGAAGGGAAGGAGAAAGGGAGGGAGAGGAGGAAGGGAGGGAGGAAGGAAGCAAGGGAGGAAGGAAAGAAGAAAGGGAGGAATGAAGGAAGGGGGGAGAGAGGGAAGGAGGAAGATGAGGAAAAGAAGAAAGAAGATAGGAAGGAAGGAAAAAAAGAAAGAAGAAAGAGAGGAAGGAAGGTAACAAGCATTTACTAAGCACCTAGTGTGTACCAAGAACTGTGCAAGGCACTTTACAAATGTGATCCCATTTGATCCTCACTATGATCCCTGTGGATAGGTGCTGTTCTTATTCCCATTTTACACTTGAGGGTAGAGCCCATTGGCAAGGAGGTGAGGAAATCAGGCAAGGGGAGGCGAGGGGAGATGGTGGGGGGTGGCACTTTCACTGAATCGTGAGGGAGTTAAGGATTCCTCAAGAGAAGATGAGAATGGAGTAAATTCCAGACCTGGGAAATAGCCTGTACAAAGACATGGAGATGAGAAATGGAAGATTGTAGACTGGGGAACAACTGGGAGGCTGGTCTGGCTTGCATGGAGAGTTGGAGCATAGGAGTCATGTGAAATCATCTCGAACGTTAGGTTGGAATGAGACCGGGAAGGGTCTGAGCTGACTTCAGCCTCTCAGTCTACCCGTGGAGATAACTAATCCACAGCACGCTCCTCTACCCTCAGCCTTCCAAAGGTCACGTCTTCCTCTTCCATGAATATCCCATTTCCGTTCCTTCACTAACTCTGCTTCTCTCCTGGAATGACCTCCCTCCCTTCCGCCCTTTATTAAAACTGTCCTTTAAGACATAACCATTCATTCCCCCTCCTTGGTGAAGTCTTCCTTCCTCAGCCACCCCAGCCAGCATGGTTTCTCTCTTCTCTGAACTCTGATAGCACTGGACAATGTAGTCTGTACTAATTCCCCATTAGACTGTAAGCTCCTTGAGGGCAGGGACTGTTTTCCTCTCTTGTATTTGCAAACACAGTGCTTAGAACAGTGCCTGGCTGTTGTTATTGCTGTTCAGTCGTGTTGGACCCTTCATGACCCCATTTGGGGTTTTCTTGGCAAAGATATTAGAGTGGTTTGCCATTTGCTTCTCCAGCTCATTTGACAGATGAGGAAACTGAGGCAAACAGGGTTAAGAGACAGGGTCATACTAGTCAGTGTCTGAGGCCAGATTTAAAATCAGGTCTTCCTAACTCCAGGCTAGGCACTCTCCTCCACTGCACAATCTAGCTGCCCTCACAGTTTTGTTGTTTTTTTTTTTAATGTCATTTACATACAACTCTCATTCTAAGCTTTTTGGAGTCAAAACCTCAGCAAACTTAAGTTACAAAATTTTTCCTAATATGCAGATCTGACCATGACACTCCCTTACTCATTAAACTCCCATGGCTCTGATTGACTTTAAGATTAAACATAGACTTCTCTGTTTGACTTATAAAGTTATTCACAACCTGGTCCCAATATACTTCTCCAATCTTGTTCCATTACTCCCTTCTTCAGATTGTTCTCTTGATTCCTTACATAAAAAGGCAGCTAGGTGGCACAGTGGATACACCACAGGTCCTGGAGTCAGGAGGACCTGAGTTCAAATTTGACTTCGGACACATAACACTCACTAGCTGTGTGACTCTGGGCAAGTCACTTAACCCCAATTGCCTCACCAAAAAAACAAAACAAAGGCATTGAGCAGAAAGCTTTCTTTTCTTTGAACAATTGGAAAATCCTTTCCCCCTCTTCCCCAATTCCCCATTGCTGTCGCCTTTCAGGGAAGGGTGGACCTTAGTCCATGATCATTTGCCATGTCAATCTAAAAGGCCAAGTTTTTTCAGCACTAGGCCACCACATGGCCTAAAATTGCCAGGAAGTTTGTCATTCCCCAAAGGCTCAAGTGATGACACAATGTACTGAGAGTCCCCAGAAGTTTCTAGAGGATCTTTGGAAGCATGCTACCTGAATTGTCCCTTATTGGTCAATTCAGCCTTGCTAATTAAGTTGCCTAAAGATTTTTCTCCAAAGTTTACAGCCCCATTCATCATATCAGCTAGGCTAAACTAGGGAACCATCTAGGGTTCAAAAATCATTATCAGTGTTAAGCATTTCTTTTTTTTTTAATTTAATATATTTTATTTCCCCCCAATTACATGTTAAAACAATTTTTTTTTTTTGCTTTTTGGTGAGGCAGTCAGGGTTAACTAACTTGCCCAGGGGCACACAGCTAGTAAGTGTCAAGTGTCTGAGGCAAGATTTGAACTCAGGTCCTCCTGACTCTAAGGCCAGAGCTCTATCCACTGTACCACCTAGCTGCCCCACTTTTGTTAAAATAATTTTTAAACATTTTTGTAAAGTTTTGAGTTCCAAATTTTATTCCTCCCTCCCTCTCCTCTCCCCTCCCTGAGATAGAAAGCAATTAGGTATAGATTATATGTATGCAATCATGTAAAATATTTCCATATTAGTCATTTTATACAAGAAGATTCGAATCAAGGAAAAAGAATGAAAGAAAGTGAAAAATAGTATGCTTCAGTCTGTATTCAAACGATATCAGTTCTTTCTCTAGAGACGGATAGTATGCTTCATCATTAGTCCTTTGGGATTGTCTTGGATCATTGTATTGCTGAGAAGAGCTATACACAGTTCTTCATCATACAATATTGCTATTTGCATGTGCAGCATTCTCCTGGTTCTGCTCACTTCACTTTGCATCAGTTCATGTAAGTCTTTCCAAGTTTTTCTGAAATCATCTTGCTTGTCATTTCTTTTGACAGTATAAAGTATTTCTGCCTTAGTGGCTAATAAGTCCTAGAAAAGCTCTTGGTGAGCCTGCTTTTTGCCACATGTTCTTGGAGTAATCCCAGGGTCAAAAAAGACTTCCATGGCTCCCCTATCCTAGGTATAGGTTTTGAAGGTCAGAGGCTTCAAGGATACCAGTTCAGAGCTGCAAAGGTCTCAGGGCTATTTGAGCTTTGCCACACAGCACCAACATCCAGGAGATGTGCTTCATCTATATAGTAATCCTCCATCAGCAATGTGCCATGCAGCATTACCTCTAAAGGTCCCACTCCTTTCCTAGGAATCATCTTCGCCCACTACTATAACCCCTCCTGTTCCCAGGGATTGGAGGAGGCCTGGGGGTCACAGGCTGACCTTGTGTTTTTTTCACCAGTTCTTCCTCCCTTTGAACCAGGTGGTGGAATTCCTAGTTAAGGCTCTGGTATCTGGGGTCTTTTGAAGATAATTTGATAAATTACCAAAGAAATAATAATGAAGAGGATTTATCATGCTAGGTTTATGGAGGAGATCAATCATAAGATGTTAGAGATGAAACATCATATCCAGTCTAACACTTTCATTTTATCAATGGGTAAACTGAGGCCTAGAAAAGTAAAGAGAAATGATGGGCCCTAGACCACATAGATCTGGAATTAGATCCCAGGTATTCTGGGTAGGGCAGATAAAAGATATGTAATTGTTTCCCTGATCCACACTTTTATTCTGAGAATGGGTCCATAAGCTTTACCAGACTTTAACAGGAGTCCATAACACAAAAAAAGGTTGGTCTTAGACCTCTGATTTAGACCTATCCCAAAGTAGAATGTATTGCTTGCTGTGATTATGAGTTTGCCCTTAATGAAAGTCTTCAAGAAGACTTTAATAATATTAATAGTTAATAATGATATTTCATAATAATATTGAACAAAAATAGTAGCTAAGATTCACATACTGCTTATTATGTGCCAGGCATTGCCCTAAGTGTTTTACAAATTTTCTCATTCGAGGCTCACAACAACTTTGGAAAGTAGGTGCTATTATTGTCCCCATTTTAGAGATGAGGAAACTGAGGCAATCATAGGTTAAGTGACTTGCCCGGAGTCACACAGGTAGTAAGTGTCAGGGGCTGGATTTGAACTCAGGTCTTCCTGACTCTCCAAGCTTGGTGCTCTATCCATTGAGCCATCTCACCACCTCTAACCACTGTGGGGGTATGTTGTCTAATTCTGGTACTGGCTGGACTAGATGGACCCCTGGAATTGCTACCAAAATTGGGCTTTTTCCAGTTCAATGAAGTCACTACTCCTTCATAAAGCCTGCTCTGACTTCCCCAGACTCCAATGGCTATGCCTTCCTTTCTCCAGGCTTCTGCAATATTTATAGCTTCTTCATTTACCTGGGTCAACAAGATAGTTCAGTGTGTAGGAGTGCTAGACTCGGAGTCAGGAAGATCTGAGTTCAAATCCAGGCTCAGACCCTTACTAACCATTGACCCTCAGCAAATCATTTAACCTCTGTTTGCTTTAATCTGCCAGAGAAGGAAATGGCCAACCACTCTAGTATCTTCGCCAAGAAAACCCTACAGACGATATGGTCCACAGTGTCATGATAGGACCAAACAACAACACTATTTACCTACCACTAAACCTATGTGGTCCTACGTTGTTATTGATTCATCTACGTTTATGTCTTGTTTCCCCAAGTATACTCTAAGTCCTTTAGGGCAGGGACCCATGTCATATGTCCATTGTATCACCAGCATTGAGCAAGTGCCCTGTACCATGCTCGGTAAATGTTGGTTTTTGTTGTGAATTCGGCATACAGATGTTTGTGCATCCTTAGAGGTGTGTGAGAGAATAAGGAGATGAGGTAGGTCCTTCCCTGAAGAGGCATGGTGGGCAGCAGCATGGTGCACCTGAGCCTTCTGTCTGGGTAGGAATCAGAAGGCCCAGGGTCCAGCCCAGCCATTGCCAATGACTCCCTGGCATGCTTGGGTGAGTCTCTGCACTTCCTGTGTTCCACCTATAAAATGGGGATAATGAAAGGCAGCTTTGCAGCAATTTTATGATGCCAGCATGCTATTTACAAAAAGACAAGGAACTCTTTGGGGAAGGTTTCATGATTTTTAAGAAGACTAAGACATATTTCAGGAGAGGTTTTATTACATGGGGATACCAGCATTAAAACAATCCAATCTAAAAAAAAAAAATCCAAGCTTTAAAAAAAAAACAAAACTTGGGAATAATTCTTTGTTTGACATATCAAAAACTATTTTTCCAAGTCCATTGAGGTAGGAATCAATTTGCCCTCAACTTGTACCTTTGTTATAAAATGAAGCACACATTCTATTCTCTCTTCCTTTTGCTGAATTAATAAAAAAAGTATTTTGAATAACTATTGGTCTACGTTTGGGCTAGAGTGCGGCCCTTTGACTGAATCCAAACTTCATAAAACAAGTCTTCTTAATAAAAGGATTTGTTCTGTAAAACTTGTACTCAGTCAAAAGGATATTCACTCAAGGACCTAGAAGGCCACATGTGTGGCCTTGAGGCTGCAGGTTCCCCACCCCTGGTCTAGACAATGACATAAAGTCTGGCTAAGATTAATTCATCTAGTGAATAACTACTGTTTTGGGGAAAGTCATTTCCCTTCCCTGGGACAACTGTGATGTATAATGGAAAGAGGTCTAGATTTGGTGTCAAAAGACCTGGGATAACTTAGATATGAATCCTTGCACCTGCCACAGACTAGCTCTATGATCTTAGATGAATCATTTAACCTTCAGAATGATGGAATCTCACAGCTGGAGGAGACCTTAGAGGCCATCAGATAAGTCAAATTTCTGGGTGTGGCCTGGACCAGATTAAAATGTAATTGGGAAATGTTTAATAAAATAAATAAAAATGCAATTCAACACAGATAATGTTAATTTGTGGTTTTCTTAAGTCAATATGCAGCCTATAGGGATCTGTTTCTATGTGAGTTTGATTCCAGAGATCTAGTCCACCCCATATATGAACAAGAATCCCCTCTACAAATATACCCAATAATACATATTACATATATGTATACATGTATACATACAATAACAATATACCCATCTAGACTTCCTGGATAGAAGGGAGAAATCCTGAGAAATCCTAAAAAGCCTAAATAACTACTACCCACTAAGGTGATTCTGCTGAAGACATGATACTACCAGATGGGATAGGATTGCTAAGGATTAGTAGTGCTGTTAAACATTTGTATCAATGACTTGGAAAAAAGACACAGATTTCATGCTTATTAAATTTGTAAATGGCACAAAGCTAAGAGGAACAGTTAGTACATTGGGTAACAATCTGGATCCAGAAAGATCTCGACGGGCTAAAATGCTGGGCCAAATCTAATAAGATGAAATTTAATAGAGATTAAAGTCAGTCTTGGGTTCACTCAACCTAAAGGATCATGGTATCAACTTCAGAAGAATAAGATGGAGGAAACATGCTATTTTGAAAGAAATCTGGAGATTTTAATGGTTTGTAAGTTAAAAATGAGTAAGTAAACAATGTAATATAGTAGCCAAAAAGGCAAATGTGATTTTAGGCTGTGATTATTATTAGGTACATTATAGTGTCTTGGGCAAGAGAAAGAATAGTCCCATCATACTCTGCGCTGGTCAGACCACCTTGGAGTATTGTGTTCAGTTTTAGGCACCATGTTTTAGACTCTCCACTGACTGGAGAGCAGAGGAGGGAGGGAGAAGATGAATTCAGGGATGTGCTGGAGCCAGCCCAAACAGGCTCCAAAAAGCCAATTATTAGATTTTCTTTTTTAAAAATTAATATATTTTTGTTACATTTTAAGTTTGAACTGTCTTCTTCCCTTCTCCCCATCATTTGACACAGATATATGTGTGTCATGTGTGCATGTGTGAATTATATATACATATATACACATACATATATATATACACACATACATGTACACACATAGACACACATAAAAACACCATGCTATGCATAACTTCCATTTATCGATTCTTTCTCTGGAGGTGGCTAGCATCTTCCTTCACGGGTCCTTGTAGTTGATTTGAGTATTTATAATACTTAGAATAACTTAGTCATTAACAGTTATTCTTCAAACAATATTGCGGTTACTATATACAACATTCTCTTGGTTCTGCTCATTTCACTCTTCAGTGGTTAAATTTTCAATGTGAGCATTCACACCTTAGAAATCTGCCAACGCTGTAGATCAAGCCTTGATGTATTGTTTTGTTGGTTCTTGAGACTTTTTTGTTGTTGTTCAGTCATGCCTGACTCTTTGTGATCCCCTTTTTTGGGTTTGCTTGGCAAAGATACTGGAGAGGTTTGCCATTTCCTTTTCTAGCTCATTTGACAGATGAGGAAATTGAGGCAAACAGGGTTAAGTGACTTGCCCAGGATCACATAGCTAGTAAGTATCTGACACTGAATTTGAACTCAGATTTTCCTGACCAAGGCCTGATGCTCTATCCAGTGGGCCACCTAGCTACCCTGTCTAGACTTAGTTAAGTGTTAATAATGCAAATTAAACTTTAAAGTGTCTTGCTAATATCCCCGTCCCCTTAGCAGGTTGTTAAACATTTACCAGCATACCACTGGATATATGCTTCTATGACAAGAATGAGTCTTCAAAATGATGACAAATAAGATGTTTGAAAGATCTATGGAAAGAGTATGGGCTGTGGAGTGGGGAGGACTTGAGTTCAAATCCAGCCTCAGGACACTTAACTAGCTGTGTGACCGTGGGCAAGTCACTTAACTGGATTGCCTCCCCTAAAAAAATCTATGAAGAGAAGACATAGGAAGGACATGTTAAGTATCTTCAAGCATTTGAAGGATTGTCATGTGGAAGAGAAAATAATCTTATTATACAAACCTGGCTTCAGAGGACAGAACTGGCAGAGTAGATGGAAGTTTCAGAAAGCTTAATTTAGGTTGGATTTAGGGGAAAACTTCACAGCAATTACATCTACCCAAAAGAAGTGCCTTAGAAGGTGCATTCTCCCTAACTCAGGTCTTCAACTTCTCTGGGCCCAGTTCCTCATTTATAAGATAAAATCAAGGTAACTAACTACCTTGTTAACCACCTTCCACCATGAAGAAAATGTTTAGCTTTACAAAAGTACACTTAGCAAATTTGTTCTAGGGGAAATTTGGAAACACACCGTATAGTGAATTTAGTAGGGTAAGACCTGAACAAATCACAATATACAAGGATAATGAAATATTATTTTGGTATGAAGAAAATTGAATATAAAAATTCTAAGATTTATGTGAAGATTTGTAAGAATTGATGAAGAATGAAGAAAAGCTATGCTTTCTTCAAACAGTGAATATACTCTTAGTAGGACAAAAAAACTATTTACATTAACTGTTTTTCTTTATTATAAGGGTGGGTTTTAGGAGAGTGAGATGGAGTGGGGATGGTTTTGAAGAGCTTTATTAAAGAAGAGTTCTATTTAAAAAAAAAAACAACCCAAGTATTAGTATTAAAAATTAAGTCAAGGTGCAATCTCTTTACAACAAACTGTAAATTCCAAGGAACTGTCTTTTGTGTTAGGGGTTTTGGGGCAAGTACCTTTGGGCTGTGGCTTTTGTGATTATATTTATCAGCTGTGTTCAATCACAATTTATCAACAACAACAAAAACCTTTAAAAGTTCTTGAATTTATAGTATCTTTTTATTATACATTTCCTCATTCAATAGATACTTAGAGGCAGCTTCTAGTACTTTTTAATTGAAAAAAAAAGAGGGAGTGAGGCTAGATCTATACGCTTCCTTTTCAACTTTAAAATACTAAAGCCGTTATGATCTCTAGGTTATCTTGAGGTCCTGCTAATTCTATGATACTATGATTTGAGGGACAGAGTGAATTTGGACTGGGAGGGAGAGGAAGATTAGAGTTAGAGGGTAGGGGCAAAGGGAGGGGAAGAATAGAAAGGGATAAAACTAAACTCTAGTATAGAGGAGTTAGCGTGTAATAGACGGCACTGGAGCTAAATGAGGGGAAAGGGTTGTAGATTAGCTCTACAACTTGGGACACCGCCTTCCTCAACTGAGATCCCCAAGAACACTTTCAGTTACCCCCACGCCTGCGCAACTCCATTTCTCCTGTCCCGCCCCCCCGCCCCGATAATTTACTCGTTTCTGGGCAACCATTGATCTCGTGCAGCCAATCAGAAAGAGTATTATCTCTGCGCCCCGACTCCGTCAGCTCCCCTGCGGAAGGATCCCTTTTTGGGCAGCTCCGCCCTAGTCCCGCCTCTGGCTATCTTCAGAAGGCCGAGTTTGGGGCGGAGGCAGCGGAGGTGGGGCGGGGCGTACTGAGACCGGTATAAGAGCGGAGGGGGCGGCGGCGGAGCGGCTCACTCGGTGCCGGTGCCCGGGGTTTGTAGTGACCGAGCCCCTCCCGCCGGGGCTACCGACGGCTAAGACGTGCTAATACCATCATCGCCGTCACCTCCTAGTCCTCCTCCTAACAACAACTCCACCCACCGCCCAGGTGAGCGAGTCCCGGATTGTCAGGTGCTTCCCACTCTTATTGCCCCCTCCCCTCCCCTTAATCCCCTGGCAGGGTTGGGGCAGCGAGAGAGGCTGGAGGGGTCTGCGGGCACCTGGGCGCCGAGGCTGGCTGCTACGCGCCCCGGGGTGGAGGGAGACTGGGGGAGGGGGCAGGTGCAGAGCCCGGGGGAAGGGCAGTGCTTGTGGGGGTGGTGAGACCCCCCGGGAGGGGGGGCCTCCACCCTCTTCCCCCTCTTTTTTGGGGGGCTGGCTGCATCTCTACGAAACTGAGACTCTCCGCTACTCCGAAACCGAGACGGAGCTGCGCCTCTGAGCTGGCAAACTTTTAAACCACCAGGCACCTAAGCGCTCCGCACTGGGCTAGGCGCTTGGGGGAGGGGGGTTATTAACTGCCTCCTTAGGGCGCTTAGAGGGAAAGCGCTTTGAAACGTCTTTCTGGGCTTTCGAGATGTGAGCGGCTCCAATTTTCCTGGGATTTCACTGCTGCCCTCCCTTAAAGCCAGGCTGCTCTTGCTACCCTTCCCTCCCCCGGCCTTCCTACCCTGACCTTCCCTAGTTCGGAGACATCCCGCTCCTAGGCAGCCGGGAGCAGCATGGTCACCTTCCTTCCCCGACTGACAGATGAGAGAATTGAATCCAGCCGGCCTCGAATCAGGAAGACCTGGGTTTTCACATCCTCGCCTCCAGCACTGGCTGGCTGGGGGACTTGTGAGCAAGTGACCTAACTTTTCAGGACTTCCAGGCAATTTAAGATTACTAGCTGTTGAGCAGTTATCTTTCTGCGTTGGTGGATGGAATTTCACCGAGAGTCCCCTATACCGAAATTGCAGGTCGGGACCATAAAAGGAAAAAAAATAAGAGAAAAAAAGAAAGAAACCACTACAGACAGTAGTTGGTTCTGGGCTCGGTACTGTGCGGGGCTCAAAGATGTAGAAACAACACTGCGATAGAATAGCGCCATTTACCTACCTGATGATGGTCTTCAGTTTCTGTGGAAACCAGAGGGAGAAAGGAGACCTCCCTAATTTTTTTTCCCCTTTGACATAGACTTTTTTGTTTCGTGAATACTGCGCTGTCAGCTGTAGCTGCCGTAGGCTCATCAAATACAGCGCAAACCAAACTTGCTTAGCAACCTGTTGGAATGAATCCATTAGAATAATTTTTTCTTAAATCGCAGTTTCCACGTTTATGGAGTTAGATATTAGTTGTTCAGTGTATATTTTCTCATTTAGAGATCTAGGTTTAGCAGTTGGGGGAACGGAGAGGTGTATAGCATCATTAGTCATAAAAGAGGGAGAGTGAGAAAAATAACATTTAGTAAAAACAAACACCAAACAACAGATCAAAACCCCTAAGTCACCTGAAGGAACATTTTTGACTTATGGTTCTATATGAAGAAACAAAAGGGTTTAACACTGTAAATAACCATGTTATTTAACCTTCTAGGAAGAGTCCTTTTTTCTTAAAAGGTAGTGTCTGACCCTACTTTCATAGAACCATGGAGGGTTAGAGCTGAAAGGAACTAATCTAGAGATCAATCTTCTCAACCTCCTCACTCTTTCAAATGAGTACAAGGGCTGAGAACTAGATCTTCCAGGTTAGGGCACTGATCCATTTTTACTCAAATATAATAGACAAGAATCTTATAAAGGTGTTCGTTTTTAGTAAAGTCTAATTTTCTGTGGGATTGTTTTGCATTATCACAGATTGACACCAGATAAAATTTGGGGAATGGGAGAAATGACCCTGAAACCCATCCTGCCTGCTGGCATGAAATTAGCACTGGATTATGAACATTTCTTAAATAATGTGGTTTTAGTATATCTTAGTTACTTTGTTCAGTTGCCAGAATGGGAACATCTCTTTTTTTCAGTATGAAGTGTGGGAGAAAAGTGGGGAAGAGGATGGGGGTGATAAGGAAAGGAGCAACATTACTGTATTTTAAGTAGTAAAAATATTCCTTTAGGAAAAGATTGTGGCTTTAGACACACAAACATCCCAAGCAGATGCTATTTTCACTTGATTCTCTGTCAAGCCCCAGATTGCCTACAGTAAGCCCTATGATCAAAGCTTACCTCTTCTCTTGTACTACCTATATGACCCTAGAAGTCACTTCACTTCCCCACTTAACATTCTTAACCTGTAAAATGAGGGGGTTGGACTATATGTATACTTTGGCATACATATCCACTTGAGTTTTTAAAATGCTGATTAATTTCCCATTCATAGGGCCCCTAAATATTATTGCAAATATGATTCAGAATGACTGAGATTTAATGTACAGGACCTATAACCCTAATAAAATTCTGTTAAGTCTCTATAGAATGAGGGAGACACTGCTCTTGTCATCAAATTATTTAGCACCTGAGAACACTAATGAAGCAATTATAAGTTTATTAAGAGTAATTTATGAGCTAGGTACTGAGGATACAAAGGTGAGACAATCTCTGGTTTCCAGGAGCTTGTGACGTGTTTAGATCATGCATAGGATCTAAAGAGGCTTATGGTATTGTGTGCAAGGGTACTAGCATCTTGTCATTTTTTTTAATGATTTTGCACAATCGTATGGTCACACGACGTTCAGAGTTTATCCCAAACTATAGAAACACTGGTATGCTGCATGTGTAGGTGGGATTGGGATGTGTGTGTGGGGTGGGGGAAGTGGTAGTTTTGGTATATGTCAGGCTGGGAGTGTAAGCTGGATGTCCATTCACATTATGTAGTGAATCAAATGTTGATCTAACAATAAAATCCCTTTGGGTACTTCCAAAAATCCCAGATAAGTCAATATAGCAATCAAGGAAAATTAAGAAGTGCTATATTTAATTTTGGACTTATAGTTGTACAAACTACCACATAACTATCAAAATAAAGCAGATTCAGTGAGGTCATGCTAGGAAAATTCATCACTCTTTTTAAGGTATAAGTTTCCTTGAAATTAACACTAGTGAAATAATAGCCTAAATACTTTGAAATGATCAGCTGTTAATGTGTCAAAAACCATTTTCTAATTAAAGCGATATTTAACAAAAAGAGCAGTTTCCACATAAGTTACAGTAGTTGTCCATTTAAATATTGTATGTTGTGGTTTTGTATCCGGGTAAGGCTGGGTTCTATAAGAACCCAGTATTAAGACTTAAGCTCACTTGTCTGCTTCCTGCTAGCTCTGTGGGCCTGTTGTTGTGATGGGTTTGTACATGAAACACTCCAATTTTTGAATGTTACTTGATTTAATGAGGGGAATGTTTATATTGTTTTCTGAGTCTTTACTGAACTCTGTGTAAAGCTAATAAGGAAGAGTTATAATAGTTTCTGGACTGTCTTTTTTTTTTTTATCCTCATAAACCTGGCACAGTGCTTAAGAAATGTCTTAATTTTGTTGAATTAACTAATTCAGTAGTCATTTAAAGTCTAGGGTCTGGGGTGTTACAAAGATAATTCATAAGATACTAGAGAAGAGTTACACTGTATCTAGGAGACATGTTACTTTGGAGAAGCCTTTTTAAGATGAATCAAACACATCAGTATGCTACCATGAAATGTCAAATTGCCATGCATTTGGATGAGGCAACAGTATTAGAGTCTTGTCAGATTTCTTCTGAAGTACTCTGGCACGCATAGGATTGCTCTTATATCTGGAATTTAAATAAGCTAACATGAAGTAAACATCTTTAGGAAGGACTTTAAAGAAACCCGAGGGTTCTCTTAAAAAAAAAAAGCCCAATTTTTCTTATCCGGGTTGTGTCATACAGGTAATCCCATCGATTTAACATAGCAGCTATTGTAGAACAGTGGTACTAGACTTAGAGGTATTTATAAAGCTTTGTAGAAATGAGAGAAGACATGGTGGAGAAAGGACTAAAGTTGAACTGATCTAAAAAAAAAAAAAGCCTCTAAAAGCAAAATCCAGCCTAGCATTATGGCCAAAGATGCTAATTGCCCTTTTGTATTCCAGGTAATGATCTTTCTGTTAATGATGTAATAGTTTACTTTTATAACCTGTTAATATATGTAAAAGAAAGCATTTTGGAGTCTTGTCTCTTGTTCACAGCTTATCTTTACATTTGTGGTCCTTGGGAACTAGATTCAGGCCCATTCATATTTCATAGACCACTTATTTCTTGGGATAGTAATTATTATTGTAACACCAAGCTGGGTTATTGAGACAAAAGTGACAGACTGAGGACGATAGTGAGGATCATGCACTTACTCTGGCTGGCCTGGAGTCTGAGTTGTTGAAAGTTTGATAGCCATTATTTATTTTTCTATTGTTACTCTCCTTCCTTGGTTTCCACTGCTAAGCTTGCCACCGTCCCTTTTGTATAGTCAGTTGTTAAAGGTCCTGTTCCTTCCCCCTCCTTAGGTTCTTATCAGTGTCATTCAGCTTTTCTCCATTGTTGAAGTTATCTCTGAACCTTTCTTTGTTTCTGGACTCCTTCGCTAGTTGGCACTGTGAATAAAGCAATGGACTTCGAGTCTGGAAGACTTGACTTCTGGATCAAATCCTGTCTCAGACACCTATTAACTAGCTATTTGACCATGAGCAAGTCACTAGTCCATTTTCAGACTTATTTTCTTCATCTGTAAAATGGGGATAATAAAAGCATTTACCTGGTGGGGTTGCCTTAAGGATCTAATGCCATAGAAGATATTATGTAAGGCACTTTGCAAACCTTGAAAGCAGTATGCAAATGCTAGCTATTGTTATTACTAACTCTCTTCTGTGTCGTGTTGAATATTTGGTCTTTCCCAATTCTTACTGCCATTCTGCTATCCTAGGCTCTCCCACCCCTAAACTGCTGCCTGCTTTTAATCTGTTTTTTTTTTATAGAAGACTGCCTAATTAATCTCAACCCAATCAATCCCAATCAGCTCCCTATTTCAGGTGAGTATCTTCTTAAATCCATCTGCTATCCCTTGAACACATCTTACTAATACTTGCTAATATATCTTGTTTCATACTAATAATCCCTTTTCTTGTTTTTCTTCTTTTAGTCTTATTTCAAATCTAGCTCAAACCCAGGGGCTTCTTAAAGTGTCTTTGCCTAATACTTTTCTTATTCCATGGCCAAACCTCAACTGGTTAATGTTCTCTTTGCGTTATAATTCTCTAGTTCTTCCCATAGGTATATATTCTTGTCCCTACTCTAAAGAGGAAGAGAGATTCCACATTCATATATTTGGTTCTTCTCCCTAACATTTTAAGAAGAAAACGGAGAACTTTTTTCCACATGACATCCTCCCACCCACACACTACTTTTCCCCTGCTTTGAAACAGCAATTGTTTGCCAGCAGAGGCTTCTCTAAACAGAACATACTTGTGTCTTGCTAGGGTAGACAAAGGGTTATTAAAGGAGTGGTTGGCAGCTTGCCCCATGGTCAGGGTGGGGGTGGAGGAGCTAGTCAGCATTCACCTCTGCAGCTCCCATCTGCCTCATTCCTCACCCTTATCTTTGCCTTCCTTTCTGCTTCCTTTGGGGTACAGGGGACCCCCCAGCCTGTGGATCTATGACTTGAGGGGCTTTCCCATCTTTCAGTTGTTTGCAAACCATAGAATTTTAGCTTCATCTAGAACACAAAATTAAGACGTTCCTTCCTTCTGTGGTATGACAGTGTTGTCATCCAGCCCTTTCTGGGATACCTGCACAGTGATGAGTGTATTTTCTAAAAAATCAGCCTTTTCAGGCCATTATTGGATAGCTGTAGAGCTACGCAGAGCCCAGATTTTCCTTTCTAACTACTATGCATGTATCCTTTCTGGGACCCCATTGAACAATTACAATTCAATGCACTTCAGTGGTTACTAAATATTAAGCACTGGGCTGGGGCTTAGGAGGAACCTTCTCAACATGACAACCCTTCAAATACTGGAGGACACCAATTGTACTCCCTCCCAAGTTCTTTCTTTTCTAAGCTAAACACTTTCACATGG
This sequence comes from Vombatus ursinus, assembly GCF_900497805.2. Classification (NCBI taxonomy): domain Eukaryota; kingdom Metazoa; phylum Chordata; class Mammalia; order Diprotodontia; family Vombatidae; genus Vombatus; species Vombatus ursinus. Next base: position 3,161,997 of record NW_020954560.1, on the reverse strand, counting down.
TAAGGGCCCAGACTCCTTGTTGTCCCTGGTTGCCTTCTTCTGGGTTGTCTGTCTTTGTTTTTAAAATGTGACCCCAGAATTGAACTTACATTAATACTGTTATCTGTCCAATGTAGGAATGCAACAGGAAGGGAAAGAGAAGCAAGTAAATGTTTATTAAAATACCTACTATGTGCTAGGAACTATGTTAAGTGTTTTGCACATATTTTCATATTTGATCTGTACAATAAACTGTGAGGTAGTTGCAATCCTCATTTCACAGTTAGGAAACTAAGGCAGACAAAGGTTGTGACTTGCCCAGGGTACTCAACTAGTAAGGTATCTGAGGCCAGATTTAAATTCAGGTCTTTCTGATTCCAGGTCCAGTGCTCTGTCTTGTGCTCCACCAAGTTTTCTTATCTTCCTCTCAAGTCTCTCAGATCCTTGCTTGCTTCAATGTCATGCTCTAAGCAGAAGTGAAGAATTACAAAACAGAGAAATGATTGTAGTGTAAACTTGGATCAGAGGCCTGGAATTTTATAGCACAGTCAAGGATATTTGATGGCAATGGATCAGGGCTCTCGTGTGCCTGAAATTCTCTTTCAAAAAAAAATTTTTTTTTTTTTTACCATTCATGTTTTTATTTTTGAGAAAATTATGGTGAAGAAATGGAGACATTAATGAGGTACTTGAAATAAGACCCCTTTGAAAACAAAATGTTTGATTGAAAGAATCGTTGTCATCTGTAGAGGATTTTACCCAACATTGGGTGAACCCCAAAGTTTGAGGAGCTTCCTGTTAAGTGAGTGATAAGATTATTTCTGGTTTATCTAAATAACTCACCTGAACATAGACTATGTTAATGAATAGCCTATGTTAATTCTAGGACTCTTATAATTAAAATTTACTTGACAATCTTTTAGATCTTGGTGTATCTCCTCTCATGGAAATACCTAATATGCTTTGGCTTTGAACAAGATACTTCATCTCCCAAAACTGGGTATTTTCTCAGGCTGGCCCTCATGCCTGGACCAATCTCCCTCCTTATCTCTACCTCCTGCCTTCCCTGGCTTCCAGCTAATACCCCACATTATACAGGAAGCTTTTCTGATGCTTCTTCATCCCTAGTGCCTGTTGATTATTTCTAATTTATCCTGCATATTGCTAATTTGTACATAGTTGTTTGCATATTGTCTCCCCCATTAGACTGTGACCTCCTTGAGGGCAGGGACTGTTCTTTCCTGCCTTTTTCCTTTCTTTTGCAAGCTCAGTGCCTTTGCATGGTGCCTGACAATGTAGTAGATGCCTAATCAAATGTTTACTGACTGACTAGCAGTTAATTTGAACTACCTGGAAAGACTGATCTGAGCAGCTTAATTTCTGGAGTGTCCCCTGATCATGTTGCTGGTTTGTTGCTGATTCTGTTTTCATTCCTCACAACCCCAAATCTATGTTCTGCAGTAACGGTGGTGCAAGTTCTTCCAGTCTTATCTCTTCAGCCATGTTACTTTGGGCATGATATTTTGAGGGACTGGCTAGATACTATTTTAAAACTTATTGGAACACATCTCTAGATTGACTAGAGGTCTCCTAGGGAAGACAGTATCTCTGTGTGGGGTGTGGCTTCCAACATAGTTTAGAAAAAAAACCAATTTGTTAGAACGCTTAAGTTTGTACTAGCATGTGTGGAATGAAACCTGTTAAATTCACTGTATTTGACATTGCTCAGGCAACTTCTTTAACTTTGAACTCATAAAATTGTACCTCTTTTAGGTCTAGCTGGCTGGGTTTCATTCTGAAGTAGTATCCTCCATTATATCAGGAAGTATCTCAATTGCTATGGGAATGTAACTGAATTTTTTGACTCTTAAGTACATATTGATGTTAAATGGTGGAGTAGATACTGATAAGTCTGAGAAAATTCACTGATGACTGAATTCCATAAAAGGTTTGAGTGAGAAAGGACCATCTGTCGATTGCCACTTAGGCAGACCTTTTTTTTTCCACAAGCATTGCTTTGCAATATGGGGAACTACTTCCTGTGGATGTGGGACATGAGTTTGAGGCATTTAGGTGGGTAACTGTGGAATATGAGCTTCCTGGAAAACAGTGGTGAGGAACATGCAGTCAGAATGGCTCAAATCACTTAATTTTTAAAGAGGGAGTGTGGAGGGGATGTGTCTTTTTGCTACTTCGATCCTGATAATCAAAATAATTTGTCCTATAATATAAAAAAATGAGCATTATATGCCTCAAGTCACTTATACTAGAAATTTAGTGTTCATAGGAGTCACCAAAACTTTATTGAAGCATATAGGTGAATACTTGGGTGGGGAGTATTGGTCAGATACCGAATTGGTATGACTAGTAGACTACACTTCCTAAAATTAGTTCTCTGAAAGGAAAAAAAAAAGACATTAAACTTACAGACTGAAAGCAATTTAAATACAATTGCAGTACTTAAGAAATTAAACTATTGGGAAGAAATTTACTCTTTTACTAAAGGTAAATAATCTTAAATGAGATCATTGTAAAGCATTTAGTGCAGTGCCAGACACTTAAAAGCGCTATACAAATCTTAGTTATTGTTATTAACTTCTGCCACAGAAACAGGCAACACACATATAAAGAAAAGTCAGATAAATTGGGTATTTGAAGTGTAAAAAATATGTTCTATATGGAACTGCTGGGGATTGGAGAAGGAGACAGGCTTTGGAAAAAATGTTTTGTTAACTCTCCCTTCCCTTTAAATTCCCACCCTCCCCACACACAAACAGAATAGGGAAATAGATTCTCCATCCTCTTCTTTTTTCCTTACTTCCTCTCCTAGTGACAGCATTCTCACACTGTTTTGCAAAGATCATCTTGCTATCACTACCACAGGCTGGGTAGACTTCAGCCCAAGTAGCAAATTTGCTACTTGTGTTCTGCCTACACTTGCCCTCAGCTTGTGCTAATTTAAAGCACTAACTCCAGCTACCCTATTTTCCAGATTGAATACTTAGATGTCAGGCTTTTGGACTTTGGGGGCTAATTTAACCCTTGGGTCACTATCACTTGCTTTCCTATACCTTCTCTGCCTTACCATTCCCTTGGAAACCCACTACTCCATGGGATATCCCATCCTGCTTCCATTCCCAGATTCCTTTCTGCTCCCCTGTTTCTTTTTTTTAATTTTTTGAGAGGTTTTTTTTTTTTTTTTTTTTTAATGGTGAGGCAGTTGGGGTTAAGTGACTTGCCCAGAGTCACACAGCTAGTGAGTGTCACGTATCTGAGACCACATTTGAACTCGGGTCCTCTTGACTCCAGGACTGGTGCTCTATCCACTGAGCCATCTAGCTGCCCCTCTACCTCCCTGTTTCATTAGGCTCCATGGACTTCTGCAGCTGCAAGGGGTGGCTGAATGGGCCTTTTTAGATTTAAAAAGGATTAGGAAAGGGAGGGAAAATTAACGGCCTTTGCAAATGAGATCTCTGGGAGCAGTGACTGGAAACCTGAAAATGGGAGAGATTCTTCTCTTTGTCTTGCAAGGGTGTTTCTCTAAGTGTGTTTGGCCAGCTAATGGCTAAACTTTTTTGTTTTTTTAAATTAAAAAAAAAATGCTGAACTTAACCACCTGGGATAGGCAGGAATAAGAAGTTGAATAAAATAGTAGATGAGCCTTAACCTGTCCAGTACTAAGAGGACAATTATATATAGCCTATGCGAAAAAGCAAGACTTTTTTTTTTTGAGGGGGGGCATGGTGGGGGAGTTGATTTGATATGGTGCTAAGGCCATCAGGGTGGGATGACTCCCAGGACAGCCTCCAAAAGGAGGTCCACTCCTTCCTGCTCTCCATTCCCCATGGATAGTTTTTGGCAATCACTGTACATGATCCTGAAAAAGAGAGAACTTAGTCTAGGGACTGAATCTAGTCTGGCCCATTTCTCCTATAAAGTAAATCTACCATTTCCCATCTTTTCTACTGCATTGTACTGCCTGTATTCAAATATACATCTAATTTTACTGTCCAATGAGGTCTTCTGATGTAGTTTATGTTAAACTATATAATAATGTGTGATGCAAGTTACCCACATAATCTCACATTTGCTTAACTTTGTACAGGTTTAAAGTACTCTATAGTCTACTCCAAGCTGTCTTTATTTTCATTCTTCAGTCAGTTATCCATTAGCTGTGATCTTTTGGGGTTACTGTTCTTTCTTAATGATTCAGGTTGAATAATGCTCAGGTTCAGAACCCTTTCCTCTTGCTTCAAACTTGGGGTCATTTTCTCTCTGGTCCCTTTATTTATTGTCTGGTAATCCTGGATTCTTGCTCAAAAGAGCCCTGAAGTCCTTCAGCTTTTCCTCCCTGAATGATTTGGTGCTTTTGTTAGGGCTTGTCATATGCCCTCTTAAAGGAACTCAGGTTTTCAGACCTCCTCTCTTAGCTGTGGTCTCTTTAAACAAAAAATAGAAACGCATCTCTATTTCTAATTATAGTTGACCTTTCTGGCTCCAGCTAGGCTAGATATGCTCCCAAATCTAGTGTTTTGTTTTGTTCTTAAGAGGGAATTTTTTTTTTTAAAACTACATGGGGAAGGAGCTCTTTGAAACTTTGAATAGCTTCTTGTTACCTACAGTATCAAATCTCAGCTGCTCTATCTAGTTTTTAAAGCATTCCATAGTGTGACTTCAGTATCTTTATTTAACAGTTTTCCCCATTCTTTCCATCTACAGACCTTCTCCTACAGTTAAGGTTGTCTCGTCATTTTACTATTAATACTGTTATCCTCCTTATTATCAATTTATGTGTAGATTTCTTTAAAGCTTAGAAAACATGTTCTCATCCTTACATCCTATTTTATTCCAGGCTCCATTCTTACTGGTTCCCACTTGGACCTAGAATGCCCTCTGCCTCTCCAAACCTTCACTGACTTTGCCCCAAGTCCCACTTCATTCATAACCCTTTTCTCTTCAATAGCGCTCTCCTTGATATCGTGGTCTTGCCTTTTAAGCGTCTCTCTGGAGAAACTGGTGCTTGTATTTCTGTCTTACATATTCTACACTCATGCTTAGTCTTCTCTATTAGACTGTAAGTTCCTTCTGGTAAGGTCCATCTCTTTCCTCTACATCCCATGAAGCATCTGATACAGTGTTGAACATATGGTGGATATTTATTTTGTGCTTGTTTTCATTGGTTAAAAATATAAAAAGAGTAAAAGATTTATTGAACCCTTTAGTTGCTGATGGAACTGAATACTCTGAAACATTTTTACCCACCAGTATAAACTTGTCATCATCCAAGAGCTATAATCACAGACCAAATTCCTGTAGCATATATTTATAATCCATGAAATCAAGTGTTTAGTTTATATACTCTTTTTGATTTCATGTACACGGGTGGATCTTCTCTCCCTTTGCATTGTAGGCTCTTTGGCTGCAAAGACCATATCTCTTAACTTTAAAAAAAAAATCACCTAAAGTACTGGGTTGATAGTAGATGCTACTCAAATATTTTTTGACTGGACCCAATCTCCTGATTGAAGGATTTATCCATCCTTACACGTGCCATATTTTATCTCTGTCCTCAGGTCATCCCCTTAAAACTTCCAAAGTGTTTTATTCAGATTTTGAGGGCAGACAAGGGGTTAGCCTAGGAGGTAGAAGTGGGGGGAAATGTTTTAGTTAGTACCCCCTTGAAAATGCTCATTTTAGAGCCAGAACCTACTTTTTTGTGGCTCAGTCTTTTATGTGTGATAATTTCCCTTGCCACTGTAACATGGCGAGTAGTAAGTAGGGGTGAGGGGAAGGGAGGGTACAAATATGCAAGAGGTCAGAAAGAAAGGAAGGAAATAATCATTTATTAAGTACCTACTATGTGTTATTTAATCTGCCCAACCCTTGGAGGTAGGTGCTTACTTGTTGTTACAGTTGAGGAGGCAGAGAGAGGCTAATGACTTTCCCTGGGTTACACAGATGGTAAGTGTCTGAGGCTGGATTTGAACTTGGGTCCTTTTGGCTCCTGGCTGAACAATTTCACCCAGAGCTGTATCATCTGTAATAGGATCTATGATTGCTTGGCCCCTGAGCTACAGCTTGGTGACTCCCTGACTTTATAATAAAGAAAAATGTTATGTCTAATAAGGATCAGTGAGTTGAATCAGATAATTGGCTCCTTCTTCCCACCTCACTGTGACTGAACATTTAACTTGATTATAGGAGTTCTTCAAGCGGTATGGAAATAGCAGTGGACATTTTAGTTCATGTGAATTTACTTGACTTCAGGCTTTTAATCTGGTCACTACTTCAAATATTAATCCTGTTAATTGGAATTCCCCTATTAGTGAACAGAGCTGTTTATGAGCTAGGAATATTGGAGTGCTTCACATGACTCGTTTATGTGGGGATTATCTTAGTGTTGACCCAAAGTAGTTAGAACCACAACTATTAGCTGAATTCAGTTGTTGACCTAACTTTAAATATGTTAACGATGTTGCCATGGTGGTGAGGGAGGGAGGAGAGATATTAGAGAAATCATTTTTCACCTAACAAGGACCAGTTAGTAATTGTTCATTGTATTATCAGTAGCAACAATAGTAGTAATAGTAATAACAAGTTAATGGCTTAGTGTGATGTCAACCTTAATTCTTGAGCAGCTTTTGTGCTTTAAATACTTCATGGTGAAAATGATGAGAAAACTGTGAAATACAACTTGGCAGTGGTTAGAAGTTACTCATATTCTTGTAGGAATAGAGTTGTGAAAGGCTAGACAACCTGGAAAATCCCTCTTTGGGAGGTGAAAGACGCTATCCTAGAACCTTTTCGCCTCTAATAAGTAGCATTTCATTTGAATAGTATAGTTAATAACAATATTAATATATTTATATAGTGCCTGTTCTGTGCCAGGCACTATACTGAGCATTTTACAAGTTAGCTCATTTAATATTCACAACAACCCTGGGATGTGGGTGCTATTATCATCACCCTTTTTATAGTTGAGGAAACCATGACAAATAGGTTTAAGTGACTTGAAAGGTCACACAGCTAGTAAGTATCTGAGGCTGGATTTGAACTCGGGTCTACCTGAGGCTCAGTGCCCTATCCACTGTAGTGCTTAGCTTAATAATAATATTGTTTATTAGTGCCTGCAAGAAAGAGCTCTTTGAAAATTTCATGATAAGCATATAATGTAATTATAATTATTATAAATATAAGCATAAATGATTACCTCCTAGGGTGGGTATTGAGGAGGTTCCCCTAGGATTGTTCTGTGTGTTGCTGTCCCCAAATCATCCTCTAACTAACAAGGTAGAGACAGGGACAGAGAGTAGACCTGTGATTTCTCAAATAAGGAAGTTTTTTCTACCAGTGTTGTTGGGCACTTTTCCTCTAACAGACTTAGTTGCCTGGAGTCCTCAGTTAAAATGACTTGCTCCAAGGTCACAAAGATAGCGTATGTCAGAGACAGGTCAATGCTTTTGAACATAGCTTAAAAAAAACTGGGGATGGGGTAAATATTCAAGAATTGGTATGTATCCAGTTCTTGAACATCTTAGAATGAGAAATAGCAACCAGGTAAAACTTCAAGGGCTTCTCAGGAATACAGAGTATTTAGAAATATATATATATATATATGTACATATATGTAATATATATATACTGGAACTATGATAATGATGGGTAGACTGTAGTTTAAAGAGTTTTTTTCCAAATTTATTTTATTTTATTCATTTTTGTAAGTAGGCATCTTGCTGTTAAAATATACAAATGGAAGCTTGACCAAAGACCATTCTGGGTATAAAGGAATTTTGACCCCAAACATACCTAGAGTGACATTGAAAACACTTAATATTTGGTGGTGGGGCTGTCAGTGTGAAAGTCAGGCAATCTATTTGTCTTGAAGTGTGGAAGTAGGAAATTCGGCCTCTCCTACATTATGTCCCAAGCTGTGTGTTAGGACCCATATTAGGGGTGCAAAGATCAATGGTCTCTTTCTTCAAAGTTAACATTTCAGTGCAAAATATTTAGGCATTGCTGGTTACAGTCCTTTCCAGACTATCAGCTAGATGGTGAAGGGGATACACCGACCCAGAGTGATATAAGGGAGCATATGAGGACACAGGGAGGAGGGGCTCGTAAAGCGCTATAGGAATTTGAAACCAGCACTTTGGGCTGATGTGGAGGAGGGTTAGAAAGGCTTTGCGGGGGTTGTATTAGTAGGGCCTTTCAAGGAGCATTTTGAGGGGGAACAGATTGTATTTAAAATGTTGTCTTTGCGTCTTTAGACCCAGCACTGCTCTGTGCATGTTGTTGGCATTTATTAAATGCTTATATTGGTTTGAAATGAAGCCGGTAGAGATGCAGAAAGCACACATCCCAGATATGGAGGTGGGGCAGGGGAGAAGAAGGCTAATCTTGTACAGAATGAGACAAGGAAATAGCTAGTAGTCCAGTTTGGCTGGAAGAGTAGGTTGGTGCCATATGATAGCAGACTTGAAGTGCCAGGTTGAGGAGTAGGGTATTTTATCCTATAGACAAAAGGAAGGCACTGAAGACTTTTATTCAGGGCATTGACAAAGTGAGATCTTTGTATTAGGCAGATTAGTTTGGCAATTCTGTGAAGGATGGATGGGAGAAGGCAGGGACCAATTAAGAAAACATTACACTAGACTGAATCTGGGGTAGTTGGTGGCGGTAGTGAATGAAAGGATGGAGCAGATGAAAGGTGTTCTGGAGTTAGATGTGGGACCTGAGGTTTCAAGCCTGGATGACTTAGGAAATGGATACATACATGCCATCATCAAACAAGTTGGGAAAAAAGTTTAATTTGACACATTGAGTGTGAGGTTGTGGTGGAACATCCCATTAGAGAGGTCAAGCTAACTTTCTCACTAAATGGGTGGGGGAGGGACTGGAGGGAAGAAAAGAATTTGGAACTCAAATAAAAAAAATTAATGCTAAAATAAAGTATATTTGAAAAAAGAGATGTCAAGCAAGCAGTTATATATTAAATATTATTTATATATATTATATCCCTTAATGGGGAGAGTATATGGAGAAGACTGATGTGAGAGCCTTGGGGACTTCCCATTCCTTGTTCCTCCTAATCTCACCTTCTGGGCTGATATGATAACTGTTGTGGAAATTAAGGTGGAGAGTAAGAAGGGAAGGCTGTCCAATAGTATCAACACTACAGAAAAGTTAAAAGAAGATCTTTCAGAAGGAGTTTAGGGGAAGGGGAGGCCTTGAATCTAAGCATTGAAGTTACTGCTTATACTTAAGTCTTTTCTTAAACAACTTCAGAGAATTTCTGCACTGAAGTTGTTACTCAAGTGCTTTTTCCAGTGTAATCTCCTTACCTTGCTACTTTAGAATGTTGAAGTGGGTTGTACATTGGGTGAAGGCATCCCTCCTTCCATGATGTGACCATGATGCCATGTCTTTAGAGAGAAGGCAGTATGGTCTGATGGAAAAAATTTATGGTTTTTAGAAAGATGGAGGTTTTATTAAGGCTCTGGAGCTAAATCATATGATCCTGGAAAAAAATCTCGATGTTTGGGCCTTGGGAGATTTGAGCTTGATCCGTTCTTTGGTTCCTTCTAAGTTTCTGTGGTATGTACTACTCTTTCAGATGGCATTAAAAAAGTGCCTACCTTGAGCAGAGTGCTGGGGTGTAAAGCACAGATTAAGTAAGCCCAAGTTTCCTGCCCTAATGCGATTTATGGGGGATATATGACCATACAAATAACCCAATGCCTATGTGAAATTCTTTATGAAGTCTGTTGGGCAGAGGTAAAAGATGTGTTTTTACTTCTTCGTTGGTCCTTTGCACAACCATCTCAAGGAATCGGGGTAGGAAGCATGGCAGTCCTGGACATTGGTGTGAAATGGGAAGATAGGAATGATGCCATTGGATTCCTCACTAGTCACTTGCCATCAAATCTGAGATATGACCAGTCAAAAACAGAAACTGGAACATTATATGATTGTCCTGTTTTTATTGTACCTATCATAAATAAAAAATACAGCTTACCAGTTTGTCCTGGTCAATAGCTAAACATTTAATTTATAATTGGGGGGAGGGATAGAATACTGCTTGTTTGGAAGATCCAGGTCTCATTAAAAATTTAAAAAAAGCCTTTCTAGAGAAATTCTTCTTTAAAAACTCCTTTGCTATCAGGCTGATCTTGAAGCATGATTATGATCATGGAACTCCCTTGTTCAGAAATTTTCATCAGCTCTCCCTCCTTGCTTACTGAAATAAAGTCCAAATGATTTAGGCTGGCATTTGCAGGCTTTCCAGCTTTATCTTCTACTCCTCCTCAGTTTGGACTCTCCAGTCCAGACTACTGCCTTTCCACAAACATTTGCTGCACTTACATACCACTGAATGCTTCCTTTACTCTCAGCTTTCCAGGCCAATCACAACTGGTACCACTTCCACAATGCTTTTCCTGACCAGCCGAGCTGGAAATAGTTTTCTTTTTCAAGAACTTTGTACTACTCATGGCATTTATCATATAGTTTCGTATTGCTGATAAGCACATGCCCTCTGCCCTGTTACATGGTAGGTTCTTTGAGGCAGAAGCCCCCTCTTTGGAAGACTTTCTATCCACAGGACTTCTAAAACAATGTTTCACATAGAATCTGCTCAATAAAAATTTGTGAAATGAATGGAAATCATCATTTTATTCACTTCATATCCATTTTCAAAATCAAAATTACTGGCACTATGGTCAGGGTAAAAAGTCTGAGATGACCTTAGCCCAAAGATTGTTATTTAAAAGCTGTAGATTTCCAACAAAAGAAAAATGCTTTTGAAACCTTGGAAAAGTTCTACATATATCAGTTGAGCCCTGAATTAGACTGAGCAGGGTGGGAAACCTACTATCTGATGTTCACAGCAAGTACAGTAAAATCATTGTAAGGTATTTGCAGGTCAGATTAACTACATACACTCTACTTTAACCTATTTCTTTCTCATTTCTGTTTTCTTACCTCTGTAGATTCAATAGTCCAGGTTTATTCAGGAGATATAGAGGCAATATGAAATTTACTGGGTTTTTTCTTAATCACTAATTTAATACTATTTAACCAAGTACTTTATAGTACCCTATTGCTGTTCAGAACCATTTCTAGCTTCTTATTTTCTAATTACTTTATTTGTTAGATAACTTATTTTTTATTGACTAATAGAATTTTCTACACAAAGCTTTGGGGTGGAATAACCTTCATTTTCTTTCTAGATCCATTATACTTAAATCCTAGAGACAACCTTAACTTTTATTTTTACCATTTCTTAAAATAATAGTTGGAAGATCAAACAGAAAACCATTTGGGGACCACCATACTTCAGTGGTTACCAAAAAAATCCCTTCCTTTATAGTGGAGATTCTTATATGGAAGTTTAACTTCATACATGGATTGATGAGCAATAGTTAACATGAATATTTGGTTGAGCAGATCACCATTACCAGACTATGCTGGATCATAGATCTAGTTTCTGGATGGAATCTCAGTTTAGTCCAGCTCTCTCTCTCTCTCTCTCTTTTTTTTTTTTAGTAGATTGCGGAAACTAGGATCCAGGGAGGTTGTGACTTGTTCAAGGACAAGGTCACAGGTGGGATATGACCCCAGGTCTTCTGACTCCAGAGTCAACACTCTTTAACAAGCACGGTTACCCCCATCGGCATTTATAGACCTATTAGAAGGGAGGATTATAGGGAAAGATATCGGAGGTGGCACTTGCATGCACTTATAGCTCAATCATGCAGTATGGCAGAGCCAGGCCTCGGACTCAAAATCTAATGCTGTCTCGTACCCAAATGAAGGTAGAAGTATTATTCTAAAATAACCTGTAGAGGTTATAGCCAAGTTACCTACTATTTCAAAATGTAACACAAGAACATAAGGATCTGATGGTCCAGAACTATAGTGGTATAGGATTGATCTTTTAGTGGGAGAGGTGCAGGGCCACTCTTGGGAACTTTTTTATTCCCTGAGAAAAGAAAGGAATGACAATAAGCTATTTCATTTGCTGAGTTCTGAGCTTTTAACTGGTTATAATGTATGTGTAGTTTTAGGTGTTTTTTCTCCTCCTCTTATGTTATCACCACCCATCCATTGATCTTCCTCTCTCCTTGAGGAAATAGTCTTAATTTAAGGTTGCATTAGAAGAAGGTGAATGTGTCACAAGCAGCTATTGCAAGTGCATTTGAGCTTTTTTTGTTGCATGGAAGTAAATGCTAACTTTCATTTCTTACCGCTCCTTTCAGTTTCCCTGGAAAGACTAAACCCCAAGATGGCAGATGAGACAAACACCAGGGATTGCATGTCCTTCAGTGTGCTGAACTGGGATCAGGTCAGTCGGCTGAATGAAGTTTTGACTGAGGTTGTACCAATCCATGGACGGGGCAACTTCCCCACCCTGAAGATCACACTGAAGGATATTGTTCAGACTGTCCGCAACAGGCTGGAGGAGGCAGGAATCAAGGTGCAGGATGTTCGACTGAATGGCTCTGCGGCTGGTCACGTCTTGGTCAAAGACAATGGCTTGGGTTGTAAAGACCTGGACCTAATTTTTCATGTGGCTCTTCCAACAGAGGCAGAGTTTCAGCTTGTTCGAGATGTTGTTCTGTGTTCTCTTCTGAACTTCTTGCCAGAGGGAGTCAACAAGCTAAAAATCAGTCCAGTGACTCTTAAGGAGGCCTATGTCCAGAAGCTGGTAAAGGTCTGCACCGATACTGACCGTTGGAGCCTGATCTCCCTCTCCAACAAGAATGGAAGGAATGTGGAACTCAAGTTTGTAGATTCCATTCGCCGTCAGTTTGAGTTTAGCGTGGACTCCTTCCAAATCATTCTGGACTCTTTGCTTTTGTACTATGACTGTTCAAGCAATCCCATGTCTGAACACTTCCACCCCACTGTGATTGGGGAGAGTGTGTATGGCGACTTTGAGGCAGCCTTTGACCACCTCCAGAACAGACTGATTGCTACCAAGAACCCAGAGGAAATCAGGGGCGGAGGACTCCTGAAGTATAGTAACCTTCTGGTGCGGGATTTCAGACCCACAGACCAAGAAGAAATCAAAACCCTGGAGCGTTACATGTGTTCCAGGTTCTTCATCGACTTTCCAGACATTCTGGAGCAACAGAGGAAGTTGGAGACCTACCTCCAGAACCACTTTGCTGAAGAGGAGAGAAGCAAGTATGACTACCTCATGATCCTTCGCCGGGTCGTGAACGAGAGCACTGTGTGTCTTATGGGACACGAACGGAGGCAGACCCTCAACCTCATCTCCCTCCTGGCCCTGCGTGTGCTGGCAGAGCAGAACATCATCCCAAACGCCACCAACGTCACTTGTTACTACCAGCCCGCTCCCTACGTCAGTGATGGCAACTTCAACAACTATTATGTTGCTAACACTCCAATGCCCTACAGTCAACCATATCCCACCTGGCTGCCCTGTAACTAACTAATCTCTTGACTTGAGGATTTCTGAAAAGGAAACCTCAAAAGGGCAAGGGCTTTCAGGAGATAGGGGAGCCTTTCTAGATGCAGGTGTTTGGCTTTTAAAGGGGAACTCAGCTCTGATTCTGCTTATTTTCTTTGTGTACCCATCGAATGGGTCTACAGTCTAGCATGAGAAAACTTTAAAAGGGACCCTTATTACAGTGCCACTGTGGAAGCTGACCTGTCCGAAACACACTTACCACTTCATGGTCCCGAGCCTTCCGCACTTGTGGATTTGAGCCCCGTTGCAGTGCAGTTACTTAGAATGGAAAATAACTTGGGCAGTGTTTGAGAAGCCTTAAGCCAACTGTCTTCTCACATCAATCTTGCATCTAAACTAGGCTGTGTTTTAGCCCTTGTCCTGAGTCCTTAGCAGCTAACGCTTGGGCAAAACTGTTTTCTTGAATCCATGCGGCATGACAAAGGTGAGGGTCTTCTTGGGTGCTTTTGTTTTTGTTCCAAGGGGATTTTGAGTAAAGGCCAAATTGCTTGTGTTTGCTGACTTATCCCCTTTCAGCAGAGCTGAAGGTTTCCTTCAACAATTAAACCAAAGCCAACAGCCTTCAGAATTGAGCTCTGGTTAGAAGTGGCATATGTGGCTTAGATGCTGTGCTATCCCAAAGAATTGTGAGAGGTTACTGCTAAAGCATGACCTAAAAGGTTTCTTGGAAATGTAACTCAAAAACAAAATAAAATGTAAGACAATGTTAAAGTAGAAAAAAACAATTGGTGGTGGTGGGTGATGGTTGTGACTAGAGACTTAATGTTCAAATGACACTTTCTTTAAGGCATTTTTAATGAATGGAACTTTTGGTTGTTTCCCCCGTTCAGTCTTTTTCATGGCTGACCTGTTTTGTTGTCCTGTTCTTACGATTTAAGTTGGGCGGTCTTGTTTCATTTTGTTCCTATGATGACCCATTCAGGACTTCCCCCGTGTCTGTGTTGTAGTAGGATGAGATGCCCCTTTTGATCACATGCCAAATATGACAACTTAATTTATTTGCAATATGTTGAGTGCTAATGTTTTTTCCCCCCTAAAAAAAATTGTCAGTAGTGTAACTACTCCCCTAACTTTCTATTCACAGCAAATGAGTTCATGATGCTTACTTGGTTAGGAATTTGGGCTAGTAGGATAGCTTCTTTTGTAATTTTAAATGATTTGTGGAAAGATCCCCTTGAATGGAGCAGGCTGCTTGAGCTAATGCTTATGGTTTCAAGGAACTGCATTAGAATACAGACTGCTATTCTGAATCTTTCTCATGTTTGGATGAAGGCTTGGGTTAATAAAAAGTCTGTCATGGGAGTGGTCAAAGCTCTTAATTTGGGTAATATTTTGTAAAGGAAGTTCCCAATTCTCCCTTCTAGCTAAGGACTGGCTTAGTGAATGATAACTTAGCCGTTCCGTTGACCTGACCCACTGTACTTATATTGTATTCTGCACTTTAGGGAAAGACTGTGTTAATTTTAGTGAGTGTTCTGTTGCTCAACTTGGTTAAGAGTTCCAGGGTCATCTAGGTGTAGAGACCACTGCAGATTCTTCCCTACAGAGAAGGAATTTCATGTTGCAGTTTCTTATAGGGCCTCCCACTTCAGAGAAACAATTTTAGTTGACTAGGAAAATGATAGCCCAGTTCGCAGATTTCAAAAGAATTTATTCAAATCCAAGATCCTGAATTTGACACTGCTATGGCCATAGAAATCCTGGGCCATGACAAAGCTCAGTTAATGAAAGAACACTTGAAGATCAATGACTTCTCTATCTAAGAGAAAGCTAAGAGATGTTTGGTGTGCTCTGTCTGGAATGTGATATTTTGGCCCCTTTTTCAAGTGAAACAGATGGGTGAGCTTGGTTTTGTTTTCCTCCTTGGGTGTCACTCATAATGTATTAGCTTTAGCAAGGTGAATAAAAAGTCACCTTAGCAGTAGAACTTGCATTTGCTTCTTTAGAAGACCTTGGAAAATTATGCTGAACTCCTTGCCTTTAAATCAAAGCTAACTTATACTCAGGTGTGAATGGAATTGGTTTGAGATCTCTTGGTAGTATTTCAGGTGTGACACAGACTGAAAGTGAATTTATCAAACCACTTGATTATCTGTGATTTATGATAAGCTGTCTTTGGAGGGTAATGGCAATACATCCGCACTAAAATTATTCATTTGTGGCAGAATGTTAGCCAAAGCTTTTGCAGTGGCTGGTTTCTATTTGCTTGCCAGATAAGTTTGGGGGTGAGGGTGTTGGGGGGAGCTCAGGACTACACCCTTAGTTTAAAAATAATTAAATTCCCAGTTTGGCCTTTTTGAAAACTCATCCTGCTTATTATAACTTCTTGTTTCTCTGTTTATTAGTGTCCTGACGTCAGGGTGGTTGGAGGGGAGGAGGGAGTGAGGAGGAGATAGGATGACTACTTCCACCTGCAAAAGTCTCTCTTTACTCCACCCCCTTGAAGGAATACCAACACCTTTAGATTTGTATTTTAGGTCATTTAGAACGTGTGCAGTGTACCACTTTAGATAATGTAGAACATGTAGGAGTTTACTTAAAGTTAACTATTGGGCTCTATTTTGTCTCAAAATAGTAAGTGTCTTGGAGAGGCCACAGGGGACAGAAAAGTAGCCAAGCCAGGGGCCCAGATAACATTTCTGGAGCTTTTGGCTTCTCTTTGTTCCTCGACCCTCCCCCACCTCCACACACCTTGGGCACCCCCTTTGTGCAATTACCTTCTTACCTGAGATTATTCTGATCCAACTCTTTTTTAAGTTTGCAAGTAGATGCCTATGCAGGAGCTAGCATAGCTGCCTAAGCTGCAGCTCCTCCACTCCAAGTTAAGTGTGCCGAGTGGCACAGACTGTGTGGATGGTGAAGCGCAGAACTGGGTCACTAAAACCTAATCCCTGGCTCTCAGGTATGTAGTTTACCAGCTAAGGTAGCTCTTAACCAGCTTCACGATGTGCCAAGTCACCTCTAAATTCAAGCGTCTGGACATTCTACTTAAAAATGTGCCTTTGGGGGCCATAAGAGTGGTCTCTGTAGTCTGCATTTATATCCAATCCAGGGGTTCCTTTTTTTTTGTCTTTCTAGTGTTGAGTAAAAGGAAACTTTGGTAGTCACCAAGGGGAATTAAAAGTTCAAGTATAAATTCTAATCTAAATTTAAATAGTACCTCATTTATGTTGGGTCCCTAAGATGTCCTTTTTTTCTTTTTCTTTCTTTTTTTTGGCCTTTTGCAAACATGCAGTGTACTCTTAACTTCTTCCTCTGAATCGGCTTTGAGTGGTCTTCATGTTGGCAGAGGTATCTGCACTAAATTCCTGGGCTTCAAGTTTTCAGATTTTATGATCTTATTTGGCAGATATTATCTCACATTCAAATTCACTGGCAAACATTTAGAATAAAACATTCCACACGAACACCCTCTCAATCAGTGTAGCTCAAATTAATTAGGCATATGTGGGGAAACTGGGTATGGTTCACAGCCTGTAAGAGGTAAATTTCCATTTAGGGGTGAGGAAAGGAAGAAATGCTTCTTGGATTGTGGTACAGAAGCAATTGGGCAGCTTACTGTTGGGGCATGAAATTTCAAACTTGGCTTTCTTCTGAATTGTTTGCTTTTTATGGTTATCTGGCATCCAATGGCCAAAGACCTGAATTGAATTCATCCTTCTCCATTGTGGTAGCCCTCTCATTCACGCATCTAGTCTTTACCTTTGTAGTAATAGCAGAAATAGTAGTAATAGTAGTAGCACTAGTGGTGGTGATGGTGATGGTGGTAGTAGTTGTAGTAATAGTTGGATAGGATTTTCAGTAGTATCACTGTGTTCTTAGCTAGAAGTGCCACTCAAGGTATCAGGTATTCTTTTTCTTTTAAGAACAATAATTCCCTTTTGGGTAGTGCCTTTCCCCCCCATGGACTAATCTTTGGGGCCCAAGTTAGATTCTTCAAACCTTTTCTTCCATAGGGTGATGGTGACATAATTAAAACGTTACCACAGGGTGGGAGAAAGCATATATTACTATGAGCCATTACCATTCACAGTGGTTATCTGATTATCAGCTCTGAACCAGAGAGAATCTATTGGTGTGTGTATGTATCAATTTAGGTACAAATCTTCTTTTCTTAGAAGTTGAGAGAAGAAACACTCAGATTTCTAAGCTTAGAGCCAGATATCCTTACGCTGGCAGAGACCAGAACATTGTATCTACTCTGGTCATAGCTGGCTTTGGAACAAATTTCAATTCTCCTAATTAACATTCAGAGGACCAAAGGAGGCCTGGGAAGATATTAGGAAACTTTTTAGAGGGGTGTAATGGAGCAAATTAAGAAAAGGAAAGGCCAATATTACTGAAACCAGATATTTCAAGTGCCTAAATCTTATCACTTATTTTTCTAATAATTTAAGTGTAGTGTAAAAAAAAAAACAAAAACCAAACAAATGTAGTTGGAACAAACAAAGGTACAGAGCAGTCATCTACTCCTATGTATGTATGGGAAGGTTAAAAGACCATTCACTAATGAAGTGGATAAATTAAATGATGTGGGTTTGTGTGGGTTTTCTTTTTGTCTGAACCTTATTTTATTTAAAGATAAAGAAACTCCTAACTTTTTAAAAAGTAGTTGTTTTTTTTAAATTTTGTTTCCAAAGTAATATATAGCTAAGAAAAAACCCACCTTTAGTCTATTAGGCAAAATAGGAAATTCTTTTCAGTTTTCTAAATTTGCATAGCAACTAGCCACTGGAATTCTTGATTTGTTAGCAAGTCAAGATGTGTGGGATTACTTCTTTGTTAATGGTCACTAGCCTTCTCAGTCCATATGGATGAAATCACTTTCTTTTGTCAATGCAAAATGTGTTAAAACTTTATAAGAAAAAAGCTTTGAGTTTGAGAAATAAAGATATATTTTAAAGACCTTTGTCTATTGTGTTTTTACTGTTGTGAATACCATGGACAGTACTAATATGCATTTTTATTGTGGCTAAATCAAATTTTCACATTCAGGTCATTCTAAATCACCAATGCTGTACTTCATGGATCATGTTGCTAGTAAGGCACAGGGCTGGTGTAGTTGAATCCTAGATATTTTATCTCGAAGGCGGCATACTTTGGCCAGCAGAATTTCAGAAATAAATCCCTTCCCTGTTAACTAGTTAACTAGTACTATGTTAATTAGCACTGTTAGTTAACTAGTAATAACTGCTATGTACTGGTACCTAAGTGTTGCTGGCAAACCTGCGGTTATGTTCTGGCAGGAGATTTAACAGCTTGCTGCCACTAACAAAAGCTTTTATGTGCATCTTGTGTGACCTCTCCAGAGAATTCAAGCTGGCCAATTCTCTGACTTTTTTGTTGGCCCTTTTCTTAACCATTGTGTAGAATGTGGTGATAGCCTATTGACTTGCTCTTACTGTGTTGGTCAGCAACCTCTACCCAACAGCCAATTTACCTTGTATTGATATTGGGGAGTTAAAAGTTTCCTAAAGTCTCTCATTGACATGAGACGAAAAGGGAGAACAGATTCTTATGCTCTTCCCAATGTTAGCAGTTCAGGCCACTTGAAAACTTCCAGATCATACTTCCAGAAGCCATTATTTCAAATCATCCCAAACTAATATGAGGATACGGGTATTATTATGTCCTCTTATCACCTTCAAACTGACTTGCTAACGATAGCAGGAGAAATCGGTCTGGAGCTTGGTTCGTTCTTATCTTTCTGATGTTGACCTGATAACATGCCTCCAAATCCTTTTTTTAGGAAAAACAGGCATGAGCCTGTTTTTAAGGTAGCATAATACCTTTCTTTGATTAAATGAGTTGATGGGCCCAAGGACACTCACTAACTTTGCTTACCTTAGAGCACTATGTAAACGCTGTTATTATGATTTTTTCTATAATACTTTTGAAAGCAGAGTGATTTTCCTGTCCCTTTTCATTTGTTTGGTGCTCCTACAACCTTGTATAGCCATTATCTCTATTTTACAGATAAACTGAAATGGGGAGACTTTAACAAACTTATTCAAACCCAAATTATGGTGTTCCTTTCTCTGCACTTCAGTGAAAAATAAAAGGCAGATGAAGGCCAGCTATTGCCTGACAGTTTTGACAGTATGATGGCTGCTGCCTTTTATCATCCAAACCTGGGTGGTTCAGAATGCCCTAAAATGGAGCAGGTATCACCTGCCTGTTCTAAATGCTCATATTGTATTAGTCATTCAGGCTAGCATCCTGCTAGTTGTGATATGTATATACACACACACATATATGTATATGTATGTGTGTATGCATGCACATATTTATATATACATACACATGTATATGTATATTTCATATCTACCAGCACATCCTTTCCAAAACCTTCCCCGCCACATGTATCAGAGTTGTGACAGATCCAAGAACAGCAAAAATTCCAGAGGTGATGTCAAAGATGGAATAAGTTTTTTGGAAATGATAAAATTGTAATGTACAAAAAGTTGAATCTCCCAGACTTTTGTCCATTCTCAGGGTAATTTATGGTCCACATGGGCTGCTTGAGGAGAGAATGAAATCGTTACTAACTCATGTTAAACATTCTACAAGAATTTCCACAGACCAGCAGTCTCCTCAAACAACTGTGACTTTTGGGATTCTCTATCCATCTCCATAGGCTGCAATGGGAAGGAAGAACCCAGTGAGTACCTTCACTCCTTCTGCAAGAAGGTTTAAACAGAGCAAAGACATCTCACATGTGTCAGTAGCAGAGCCCAGTGTTTAAAGACTATGAAGGGCAAGTGCTAAGATACATCCAAACTGATCCCCTCTTCAATTGCTAAAAATGATAATTAAAAAAAAATAATGTAAATTTATATAATACTTAACAGCTTACCTTGTGAGAAGTACAGTACTTTTTCCTGGAACCACCCTTCCTCCAAAACAATGTTGGCAGCACGAAGAATGTGAGGAGATGAGGCATCAGTCAATTTACCAGAAGCCTGGTAACCCAGCTTAGACTCAACTGTAAAACAATGAGATCGAGAAGGGAGGGAGCTTAGCACCTGACCCAGTAACAATGTCCTTAGCAGTTCAAGTAGTAAACAGCTAGGATTTTTGATGCGCTAATCTAGCAAACTGATCTCAATCATCTTATCCTTAAATAGTGTTCAGGACAGATGCCTTTAGAAGAACAATTCTTTCCATGTCCTGACACACGCTCAGGCCTGCTGACGTTACCAAAGAGACTGAGCGAGAAGAAGCGTCCTTTGGTCAGCAATTGTTTGCTCCACTGTGACATGCATGCCCTCTTGCTTCTGCCACCTAACTGACTCCTCATCTGTTTAAAGTTCCCATTCAAAACTTCCACCCTGATGTGTTGTGAAAAGTCTGCCTTGGATTTGGTCCATGCAGAGAGCTCATTGTTCTTGGGCTTTCCTTCCTTCCCTCCTTGTGAAGTATCAGGTTTTTTTTTTGGCCTTCACATGATTTAAACATGGACAGGACAACGTCCTCTTTCTCTTACAGTTTCTATTGGTCTCCTTATTTTCTAGATGACTTTTCTTACATTATAATTTTACCATTTCCAAAAAAGTTATTCCATCTTTGACTTCACCTCTGGAATTTTTGCTGTTCCTGGAACTGTCACAACTGTGATACATGTGACCCTGGGCAAGTCACTTAATTTCTTTGGGCCTCAATTTTTCAATCTGTAGAATGAGAGTGTTGGGCAAAATAGGCTGGAAGTCCTTGCCAGCTCTAAATCCATGATCTAGTGGTCTTATTTCAACAAATGTAGAGTGGAATAAACAGCGTTTGGTAATAATGCTGTAGTAGGTATGCTATATGAATGATGAACTAGGAAGCAGCACGGTGAGGTCCCATTTCCCTATCAGTTAAAGACTTACGAACAACCCTATACATTCATTATAGGATTCTTGATTTCATTAGCGTGAATACTGCTTTCTCCTATGCAAACTGAAACCCTTCCAGTCCTTAATAGATGGTTTAATGAGTTGCTAATGAGTTCCACTCTTACAAAAAAAAAAAGGCAACAATTTGGGGCCAACTCTTTCAATATTCATTCAAAAAACATTTATTCAGCACATACTACATTTCTGGCACTGTGCTAAGTGCTGGGGATACAAAAAGAGGTGAAACACAATCCCTGCCCTCTCAGGAGCTTATTTGGCCTTCATTTTAGCAAAGGATGGAGTGATGTCTTGACTTGCGTGTGAATTGGATTTAAACGAGTTGCACAGAGTTGTCAGCATCACTCTGTTCTTAGTCGTCCAAGTCTAGTGGGAGGACAAAACTCAAGACACTGGCAATGGCTTGGGATGCAGCGGATGACCTTTGATGTCTGATCAAGCTCTAAGTGCCCCACAGTCAGCCGCCACCTTCGTGGCCATTGGAACAGACTGTTCTCATCCGTCCATTCCACCCAGGGAAGCCCTCACATGTTTGGGGTAGATAACCCCCTAAACTCACCTCTGGGTTTGGGGCCCATCAGTTACCCTCAACCTAATTTAGCCCTTCTGTGGAGAGTTTTACCAAGGTATTGTCACTACGCATGCTACAGCTTCTTGGAGCCACAGATGAGAGTTGAGTGCCAGTTAGATGCCAAAGATGGATGAGCAGCCCTGAAAAAGGCTTGGCAAGCCCTCGAACCAGAGGTGCTGGCTAGTCCTCCCTGAATGCCCCATATACCCTTCAAGGAGCTTATACTCTAAAGGGAGAGACAACATGTAAACAATTATATACAAAGCTCAGGAGGAGCTTCTACTTCCATAGGTCTAGTAGGTCCACAGACCCGGTCTAGTTGGCCACTAGATTTGTTTTCTGGGCCCTTCTAGCAAGAACTTGTGTTATGGTGGCACAGCTTTCCCAAAACCCCTGGTGTCACTTGGACTTAGAAATAGTAAGTGCTTGGGAAGTGTTCATTGCTTGGATGCCATTACAGCAAACTTTTCATTTGAGATCTCGTAGATCTGGAGATCTGGGCACCTGCCCAATCCTAGCATGGATTTGAAGATCAGAGAGAACCTAGTCTGTGCCCTTCAGTTGCCCCAAGTCTGGGTGGGAAACATACCCATCTATGCATGAAACCTCATACTTCATATAAAGTTTGTAAAGCATATTGATATCATCTCCTTTGAGATAATGTATGTAAATGCGAAAACCTGTAACCTTAAAAGTGCTATCCAATACTAGTTATTGTTATTATTATTTGATCCTCTCAACAACCCTTTGTTGACAGAGTTATCATTACCATTTTACGTGTTACTCTCCCACCTCGAGGCTTCAGAGAAGTAATTTGTCCTTGGTCACCCAGCTAATGTCTGAGGTAGGAGTTTGAACCCAGGTCTCTGAAACTCCAAGTCCAAAACTTGCAGCCACTATACCCCATTGCCTCACTATGACACTGGTATGTATATAAGACAACAAATAGGTAAGCCCTAAATTATATTGTTCAGTCTCTGAAACACTACGGTAGATCAGCAAAAGAGGAGACCCACTTGAGGTTAGCCACTATCAAACCTGGAGCAATGATCTGGGTCGGGGGTGCAGACGAGGCTTGTCCTTGTTGGGGCTGAAAGCCACATGCATCAGAGCTGTCTGAGGGTTCAAGTTCTGTTACTGGCAGCATGCAACACTCCCCATTGGTCAGTGGAACTGTGACAGCATTATGGCCACCGATAGCCAATCGGCACCCCTGGGGAGGTGTTGCCAATCTGTGCTGCCTGTTGTTCCCCAGTGGTTTGGATGGGTGGGCTGCAGTGGCTGTGCAACGTAAGTCAAATGGAAGATCTTGTTCAGGACAATGATAGACCAAATACACTAGAATCATTTATTTATTTTTCTTTTGTGGAGCAACTTTCTTTTGCCAAGAATTACAATGGACGTATTGCAAAAACCACTCTACTGATTTGTGTGATGGGCTCCTCTGTGGTTCTGAGACCAGCTGACTTTGCTTTCAAGTGCATATTTCTAGTAATGACAACAATAAACAACCACCACTTTGCATTAGGAAAGACTTATTTCCTTCTCAAAATTCAATGTTCAGTATCTCCTTCCTCCTTGCAGTCTCAAGTCAAATATCAGAGCACTGGTCCAGAACTGCCTGCTTTGGAGCCAGAAGTTAGCCTTTTAGCTCACCAATGTAGCTGACTATCAGAGGGGCAAAGGTAACGAGCAGTTGGAACACTCAGAAATCCCAGATTCGGGTGGGAAGATCTTGCAGTCTCAGATCAGGGTCATTTTCCAGAACTGGAGGGAGGTTTTTGGAAAGTGCTGTTTCTCCTTTTACCCTCCCATCAGTACTGAGTTGGAGCCAGCACTAGTTAGAGAAAACTGTTAAATTTTCAGTATCAGCATTTACACTGAATAGAATTGACAATTGCAACAGATCAGACCTTGATTAATTATGTTAAGAAAGTGATGGAGAAAATGTGAATAATGCAAGATTAAACTTCAAATTGTGTGATGCTCCTTTTTTTTCCTGGAGATTGAGTTGTTAAACATTTACCAGGATGCCCTTGCCACCCATTCCTTCTCAGTTTATTACTTTGAAATGAAAATCAGGTCACTGATCAGTGGTGAAAAGGAGAATGGGAAGGGATGTTCTGCTCTGAGAGAATGATACTGAACCATCTATGCAATTCATTGATGTCCTCAACCCCAGACTATAAACCATTTGAGAACAGCAACTGTTTCATTTCTTTCTTGAGTCTCTTACCTCCTCTCTCCTGCCCCTGGAAATATCTAGCAGGGTAGTGCATGGAAGATCAAGGCCATACCTTATTGAGATTTCTTCCAGTGGCTTCTAGAGAGACAGCAGAGAGACTTTCTTTGGACAATCTCCTACCTCACAAATGTGAAGGAGCCTGCGGAGGAAAAAACCCAGCTGTTCTACATAGGACTGTATTTTCCTCCTTTAATTATCTTAATTATAATTGTAAATAATATAATTATCTCAATCAAAATTCCCCTTTTAATTATCATAATCAACAATACACATTTTTTGAGATTCTGCTATATGGAGGCATTAGAGCAGGGATCCTTAACCTAGGGTCTGTGAGCTTATTTTTTAAGAAATGTCAATAATTATATTTTAATATAATTGATTTCTTTGTAACCTTATGTACTTTATTTTATATGTTTAAAAACTGAGAAGAGATAAGAGGTCCAAAGACTTCTGCAGATTGCCAAAAGGGTCTATGACTCACAAAAAAGTTAAGAACCTTTGGGTATACAAGTAACTACTTTGCACATTATAGGAAATTAATACATATAACTTGAATTGAATATAGAAGCAATGGGAACCTTAGGGGAAAAAATGGACATATCATCCTGAGATCAAAGAAGAGAGAACATGGGGCATGGTGTGGTATAAATCTTTGACTTTAGGCAAAGCGATTTTCAAAAAAAATCTAGAAATTATATTACTATTACGGCTTTCAAAAAGGAAGAGAGAGTAAGAGGAATTGGTGATTCTTAAAAATGAAATTTCTGCATCACAATGACATATAATCGTGATGAAAGAGAAAAGGGTAGGCATCTAAAGAGACTAATGTGTAGAAACATGGAGAGCCAGCCCTCTGAATATATACATGCACATGGAGTTATATACACATATATGCATGTGTGTATGTAAATTTATATTTTAAAAGGGTTTATGTGCAACTGATGGAAGTAGAAACATGTAGTTAAGGATGAATATAAAATAGGGACACAGATTTCTAAGAAGAATATCATGAAACCCGAGGCCCAGGACAAACTGGGTCTTTTGAAACACAGTAAAGATGACAAAAAAATTTTATTAACTATGTCCAGAACAAGAAAAATAAGGAAGGTATGGGCCCTTTGCTTGGGTGCTGTATTAATAGATAACAAAAAGCAGAAGTACTTACTAAGTTTCTGTCTTGTTTTAAGACTTCTCTATCAGGAAAACCAATCTTCAAACTTGGGAGGTTAGAAAAAACACAATTAAGAAGCAAAAAAAGGAAAAAGAAAAAGAAAAGAAATTTACATGATAACCATATATATATATATATATATATATATATATATGAAAGAGATGTTAAATTGTACATAATAGATCTGCAGTTTCATGTGCAATCATCTTTTTTTTAAAATCATACCATGTTATAGAAATTCTTATTTTATTCTGTAAATTAAAAATAGAATACATTTTAAAAAAAAGTAATTGAAATCAAAGTTGGGGAAATAATAGTAAAAGCATTTAGCAGCTTTTAATATGTTCACATCTCTAGTCCCAGACAAATACATCCCAAAGTACTCAGAGACCTTGTGGAAGAAATTTAAAAACCTTTGACAGAAATCTTGAAGAAATCATGGAGAATGGAGAAGTAGAAGATTTGAAAAGATTAAAATATCCCAATTTTTTTTTTTAAGGAAGGCTACGAAGCTTTATGTTGATCTCTGGACAAAATTATAAGATGAATTATTAAATGAATGGTTTGTGAACACTTAGAAAAGAGAACCCTGATTGCTAGGCACCGGTTGGGTTCTCTAAGAACTCATTATCCCAAACTAGCCTTGTTTCCTTTTTTGATAAGTTTCCTACATTAATAAATTGGAGTAATTCATTAAGAGGATATCTGGACTTTAGAGAGGCACTTAGCTAAATCTTTTCAAAAAATCCTCGTGGACAAGGTGGAGAGAAGTAGACTAGGTTGTATAATAAAAGTATGTGCACATTGGCCGGGAATTGAACTTAAGCCTTATTAGTGAGAATTCTACCACTGAACCATACTCGTCTGCTCTGCCTCTGATCATGCACAAACTTACAAACTTCTTCTCTTCCCCTTCCCCCCACCCACTCCCCTTTTCATCTTAGAGTCCTCCACAGACCCATTAAACACAGGCATACTTACCAAGTTTCAACTCCTGAAGGAAGTGAATTGAGGGGGGAAGGGATGGAACTGGTGGAATCAGGGTCCTGAGGAGCTTACTTCCTCTTTCTGGCATCACCCTCAGGTAGAACAAGTAGGTGATACAGTAGATAGAGCACTGGGCCACACCTCAGGAAGAAAAGTTCAAATCTAGCCTCAGACACTTGCTAGATGTATGACCCTGGGCAAGTCACTTAACCACTGCTGGCCTCAGTTTCTCAACTGTTAAATGGGGATAATAATAGCACTTACCTCCCAGGGTTGTTGTCAGGATCAAATGAAATAATATTTATGAAGTGCCTGGCACATAGTAGGCACTACATAAATGCTAACTCTTATGATTATGAATACTAGTAGTTACTAGTACCCAATGATTGATGATTAAATGGATTAATGTCAGAAACATTTTTGAGCCCTAAAGTGCTCGATATTTGTCCCTCTTCTATTAAGCATTTTTGAAAATGATTTGGAGGAAGGTGAAGAAAATATTTTTACCAAATTTGTAGATGGCACAAAGTTGGGAGAAACAGCTGAAAGAGGAAATGACAATCAAGATTCAAGAATTTCATACCCTAACTAAACTAACTAAACTGACTAAACTGAAGCAAACAAGATTAAACTCTCCCATCTTCCTTACTGTCCTATTTCTTCCCAGGGCACTATTGTCCTTCTAGTTACCCAGATACACGACCAAAGGATCCTATCCAACTCTTCACTCTGTTACCTCTCCTATCCAATCAGTTGCCAAATTTTGGGGATTCTACCTCCACATCAGATTCTGTCTCTCATATCTGCTTCCTCCTGTCCCCTAACACGATCACGACCCTAGTTCATGTCTTCATCATCTCCTGCCAAGACTATGACAATCATTTCCTAATTGGCCTCCTTGCTTCCCCGTCTCCAAATCACCTTACCCATACCCTCCAACCTGATATTCTTAAAGCTATCGGTCCACTCATCAGCAGTCATCAATGTCTCCTTATTGCATCCAGAATAAAATAGGGTCTCCTCTCTGGGTCTAATTAACTTTTCTCACCCTCTCCAGGCTATACAATGAATTTAATGGCCCAGCCTAATTGGCTGGTTTGCTCATTCCCATACATGGTATTCCATTTCCTAACTCTACATGTTTGTACAGGCTGCCCAAATGTACTCTCCTCACAACCATTTCATAGAATCCTTAGCTTCCTTCAGGGTTCAGAGGCTCAAGTTCCAGCTGTACATAAATCTTCATTGCTATGCCTGCCCTCCTAGAATTTACTCTGTATGTATTTTGTATTGACTTCCTGGGTACACGTTGTCCCTCTTTACCCCTTTCCACTTCCTCATAGAATGGTAGCCGCTTAAGGCTAGAAACTAACGTTTCATTTTTGTATCTCTAGTGCTTAACACCACATCCCATGCATAAATGGATAAAATTATATAGTATACCATTACACTAATTATATGGTAATTATACATTACTACGATATGTAAATAGTCCTTCATTTAGTTTTTTAAAAATCAATTATGCAAGTACAGGATGAAGAAGGTGTAGATTAGCAGGAGTATATGTGAAAAAGACATAAGTGATTGGTTTAGGTGACTATCAGCTCCATATTTAAAAAAAAAAGCACCGTGACTGCTATAAAAAAGCTGTACGAATAAACATAGTGTGGATAGATCAAGGAAGGAAGGTGTTATTAGTTCCACTGTAGGTATGCCTGTAAACCATGTCATATTGGGAATGATTGCAGGAACTGAGGATATTTAGCTTGAGAGGAACATGATTATACGTCATCAAAATATGTGAAGAGCTGTCAAGGAAAAAAGAGATGGTAAGCCAATTCTGTGTAATAATTCACCTTTATACAGCTTTATACAGGCACAAAGCTCTTTACCTACAATATCTCACTTGATCCTCCATACAATACTTCTCCCTCCCCTTAAAGTTGATAATGGAAGTATTGTCATTCCTATTGTACTGAAGAGCAAATGGAGCCTTAGATGAAGTAACTTAACCAAGGCTGAATATAAGTCTTCTGACTTCAAATTCCATGGTTTTCCCATGATATCACTCTTTGGAGGATGATGGAAATGTAGCTTTAGAGGTAGAAGAGACCTAAGAGGTCCAAAGTCCAACCTTCTCATTTTAGTGATAAGGAAATTGAGTCCTAGAGATGTGGAGGGACTCCCCCTCAGTCACATAGGTAGTACGTGTTCAAGGGGATTCCAACCCAGGGCTTCCTGTCTCCAAGTCCACCATGCTCTCACTCATATGATACTGCCTTTCAAAACTCTTGCCCCTTAAAAGATCAGAACTAGGACCATGGGTTAGATTTTGGCCTGATGATGAGGAAGTACTTGTTAATAATTAGTGGTGTTCATAAATGAAATGGGCTTTCTTGGTTAGTAGGGAGCTCTCCATTCCAGGAAATATTCAAATAGGGACTGGATAAGTATCTTATTAGAATTTTGTAGGAGGAATTCTTGTTCAAGGTAGGAAGGTGCACAAGAAGACCTCTGAGGTCCCTTTCATTTTGAAGATTTTATGGTTGCCTAAAGTGTGGAACAGTATTTATGCCTTCAAAGCGTTGTCATTAATGTGACTGGCGAGACTGGACAATTTAGGATTGTCTTAATCCCTGGGATTTCAAGCTTAAATTTAGGGTAGTGTATCTTAGTTCCCTACTTATCACACAGTATATTCTATTCCCCTTGTCTTCTTCTTGAGATTAATTATGCAAGAACTGGGAACTCCAGGAAAATAGATGCCAATCTAGCTTCATGATTTTTTCTTAAAATATCAATGGGAGACGTTTTACCCCTTGGTTCTGGTTCTTTGTCATCTTGGTGAATCCTTGTGGTAAGTCCACCCCACTAATTCAGATCATAACTTCTGTAGCTTCCCATCCTATGTTAATTCTTATCCATGTTTTCCCATTAATCCTCCATAGGGGATCCACTTAATGCTTTGGAGGTCTTTTTTGTTCTTTTAACATCTCAGAAGTACCTGGGTGCCACTGGGGCTAGCCATTGTCACTTTTGTTTCTTACTACATGACCAGCCCAATTCCCTTTCTACTTGTGCAGCGTGGTGACTTTTATACCGTTCCTGGCACACAGGTCAACTTTGAGAAATGTTGTGTAACCACAGCAACCCATGAAGCAGATAAAAAAAAAAAAAGGCCTACAACTCAAGAGGTTTATATTAACGTGAGAAATCTGGTCTCTAGCAATACATGGTCAACCTGAAAGGACATTTCTTGTGTCAAAAGAGAGGCCAACCTAAACAAGGGTGCTATTTACTCGTGATTGGCTAGATCCCCAACCAGAGAATCACAGGATTGAAGCTATGATGGATGAAGAGAAGAGAGGAGAGGAGAAGAGAAGTGCAGCATCTGGGAGCACATCTGGGATGGAGCAGAAGAAAGAGTAGAAGTGAAATTATGGAAAGGGGAAATAGAATGGATTATAGTGGGAAAGTAAGTGCTCACTTCGTTGGAAAAAAAAAGCCACCTGTTTTCATGGGTCCCATTTCATATCATCTGAAAGTTGAATGAGCACCAACTAGGCTAGGGGTCAGGAGACCTTGGACAAGTCACATGGCCTTACTGAGATGTTGTTTCTTGGACTGAAATGTTCCCTAAGATCCCTCCCCAGAGCTAATCATCCATGGTTTGAGATATCTTGGTGCTTAGCTGACCACTGTTGCCCAGGTGACCCTGTGCAATGCCATAGTGATCTTTGTGACTCATGGACCTTGACATAGGAGATTATAGCCCAAGAAATTCCCCCTTTCCCCTCACCTCCATTATCTTCACACACACACATGCCCCTCAGTCTCATTTGATCCCCCCATTAGTATACTGTCCCTGAGACTTTGAAAGAACCTTGATTTCATCATACTAATGGGTACTCACTCCTTCCATAGAGACAGACTGAAACCTTTGCATGTTTTCTAAGTTGCTGTGACTGAAAAAGAAAAAGATCACTTGGCATGCCACCATCTAGAGAGGGGCCTTCCTGAATCTATCTAGGGTTGGTGCTTGGACAACAGACTATTGCTTGACCAACAATCCATCCCTAGTCTCTTCCTGGATGTCTTTCCTGAACAATTTAATGTAAACTCCTTTAGAACAAGTACTAGTTTCATTTTTGTCTGTATCCTTAGCACCGACATGGTGCCTGGCACATAGTAGGTGCTAAATAAATGTTGATTGGCTGATGGTAGAACCTTCCAGAGCTTGTATTCCACTGGAATAGCTTTGGATAGCTTAGTCAACTCCATAGCAGGTCCATTGGAGTGTTGATCATGAATCCTCACCAATTATAAGGCAGGAAAGATATCAATAATAACAACAGCTAGCATTTATATAGTGTTTCAAGGTTTATAAAAGCACTTTGCACCTATTATCTCATTTGGTCCTCAGAACAAATCTGTGTGGTTGGTACTATTATTGTCCCCATCTTACAGTTGAGGAAACGAAGACTGAGAAATAAAAATATATTCTGTGTTATAGAATCACTGGAATGTAACAGCTGCTCCTTTGAATCATCAAAAGACAAATAAAATTAGTGATTTATTAATGTATTAATTATCAATACTTGTTATTAATTAATGTATTAATTGCTAACATATTTTCCTTCCTCTTCAATCATCTCAACTCTATGTAAAGAAAGTCTCTGTCCTTTGTAGGTGCCAGCTGAGTATTAGGTTGAATTGTTATGATTTGAGGAGTGCTAGGAATGTTATCTAATTTCCTTAATTGTATTTCCTTGTTTGCACCTTGAAGGCAGTACAAACTGACCCCTCTCCCTCAACTCAAACCTCATACCAAGGAAGAAAAGTAGAAATTAACTCAGTGATTATAAAAAGAATCTGGGCCCAATACCCTAAAACTGGTCTATAATGAAGAAACTTTCTGATGGGCTGATCTGGATTGTTGAGGGACATAGGAACAAATCCTGGTTTGGCATTGGGTGTCCTCTTCTAGGCCATGAAGGAATGGACTTCTAAGATTGTGAAGAAATCATGAGTCATTCTAAGCCTGTGGAATTAGAGCTAGATACAATAGTGTAGATGGCAAATACCCAATCTAGACTGAGGACATTGGTTTGTTTGCTTATAATTTCTACTTCTATGCCATTATTCACATATCCATGTCACTAGAAAGCACTGGAAGATGATTTATCCTCTGACTTCTTCATATATTTGTATTTCTTTCCTTCATATATATTGTATTTCCTTTTTCCTTATAAATACTTACTACTTCCAGGATGTATGTCAGTACCCTATCCACCAACATAGATTACAACCTCTCTATGGTTTAGTGGATGAGATGGCTCAGAGGAGTTACTATGACCAAATATAATGAGTCACCTCTTGGCCAACCTGCAGATGAATGAGCCAACCCCCAATTAGACTGTACATTTTTTGAATATAGTTTGTCTTATTTTAGCTTTGTACCTGTAAAGGAGGTGGATAGGATGTAGCAAGGACCCAAAGATGTCAATTGGAGCAATGACCCAATAACAATGAATATTTTTTTAAAGATAGAGCCATCCTAAGATTTGGAACCCTATGATCATTGGGAGAATTGTAGAAAAATAAGGAATATGTAAACCAAATTGGTCAAACATGACTAAGGAACTAATAGATTTGGGCTTGCCATCACATTAGTGAACTTTTGCAGAAGGCCTGGTATTTGTGATAAGGCTATACGAAGCCTTCGGCTAAGTCTGCCAGTTTCTCCTTCATCTCTGGAAGCACAGATAAGTGGGTAACCCACCCTTTGGGACCCTATAAGAACTCAACCAGACAGAGAGGCAAGATGTGATTCATTCTCATTTGGCATAAGGGGACACACTCTGAAGCTTCTGATCCAGTCAGACCCTCACATTAGGACAATCAGATCAGCAGTTGAATAAAGAAGGGACTGGAGAGAGGAAGAAGAAGATCAATTAGGAGGCTGTTGCACAGATCCAGACAAAAAGTGATCAGATTTTAACTAGAGCAGTTGTTTGAGGAGAAAAGTGAAGAGGAATGGGACTGATATTGAGGAGGTGGAAATGATGAGAAAGTAATTGATTGGATATGGAAGTGAGGGAATGTACAAAGCTGAGGATGATTCCAACAGTGACCGGAAGAATAGTGGTGCCTTCCACAAGAAAAAGATCATGTATTACCAAGGTCTGTCCAGTTACCTTAGCAATATTTCTTCTCTCTCTCTTCTGTGACACGGCGACTTCCCTGGTGTTGGCCCTCATCACCTCATACTTGGACTACTGGAACAGCCTGTGTGTTGGTCTCCCTGCCTCAAGGGTCTCCACTACAATCTATTTTCAACTCCACTAGGAGCTACCACAGTTGATTGAGTAAGGTCTATGTTATCCCCCTACTCAATCAACCCCAGTGGCTCCCTATCACCTCCAGGGACTCAAAGCCCTACATAATCATTAGTTATTATCATCATTACTTTTTCACTAGTAGTTGTAGGGTTCAGGAAAGAGTTCAAAATAATAGCTAGTGTTCATATAATGCTTTAAGGTTTACAAAGAGCTTTACCTATTTTCTCACTTGATCTTAACAACACCATGAGGTAGATACTATTATTGTTCCCATTTTATAGATGAGAAAACAGTCTGAGAGAGGTTAAGTGATTTACCTAGGGTCATAAGCTAGTAAGAATCTGAGACAGGATTTGAACTCAGTTTTTCCCAATTCCAGGTTAAACACTCTTTGCTAACTAGCTGCTTCATGTAGAAGATAGTACTTAAGTTAAATCCTAGGGGATTCTAAGGATCTTAAGTGATGGAAGTGAGGAAGTGTGTTCCAGGCACAAGGGATGGCCACAGCAAAGGCACAGGTACCACAGATCGAATGCTATGTGTGAGCAACATGAAGAAGTCCAGTTTGCCTGGACAATAGAATACATGAAGGGATGTAATGTATAATAATTCTGGAAAGCTAGGTAGGGTCCAGATGGTGAAGGACTTGAAATTCCAAACAGTCACTTGAGGTAACAAGGAATGCCTGAAGTTTATTGATCAGAGGAGTGACATGGTCAGACCTATCCTTTTGGGAAAATGGCAGGTGTGTGGGTGTGTTGGGGGTAGGGGATAAATAGGAGTAGGGAGAGATTGAGGCAGGGAGACCAATTAGCAAGCTATTGCAGTAGACAAGGTGAGTGGGCAAAGGAGGTAGAGGGAAAAGAGCCATGTCTGTAACTGGTCCCCAAATTCTTTGCCTAGTTTGACACAAAGATGGCATTGACCAAATCCACTTCTTGGAAGTCCCTACCTCTGTACTTGCTCTTATGTTGTTTCACATTTTTATTAATGATTTGGATAAAAACACAGATGGAATGCTTATCAGATTTCCAGATGACACAAACTTAGGAGGGAGTAGCTAATCCATTGGATGACTCAGAGAGAAGATGTAAAAAAATCTCAATAAGTTAGCATGTGGGCTTAATTTATTAAGATGCAATTTAATAGAGACAAGTGTATAAAGGTTTGGGTTCATAAATTCAACTTCTTACATATGAGCTGGGGAAGGCATGACAAGACAATAGTTTATCTGAAAGAGATGGAGGGGTTGGTGAACCAAATTTAATATGAGCCAAAAATGAGATCTGAAAGGCGCCCCCTTCCACCCCAATCTCAGGTGACTTAACCTGCATTGAGAAGACAGGGTGTCCAGAACAAAGGAGGTGATGGTTTTGGTGTACTGTGACCTGGCCAGACCACATGTCAAGCATTATGTTCAGCTCTGGATGCTGCCTGTTATAGGAAGGACTTAACTAAGCTGCAGAGCATCCAAAGAAAGGCAATGGGGATGGTGAAGAGCCTTGAGACTGGTCAGACGAAACTCAGTTGAAGGAATGGATAGTTGGATGAGATCCTAGACTTGGAATCTTGGCTGTATATGCTGTCTCTCCTGTCAGAATGTAATCTGCTTGAGGACAGGCAGGGGTGGTTTTTGCCTTTCCTTTGTATCCCTAATGCTTAGCATAGTGCCTTGCATATAATAAATCTCACTGATTGATGATTGAGTCAGAAATTCATTGGTTCAAATTCTACCACAGATATTTATTGTGTGATCCTGGGCAGTCACTTAGCCACTGCCTGCCTCAGTTTCCTCAACTCCATTTTTTTCAGTTGAAATCAGAACTTTATTACAGTTATAGCATCTTAGAGTTCTGGAGCTTTACAAAAACCTCATGATATATTTCTTTAACTTTAAAATGGGAATGATAATAGCACCTATATTGCAGAGTTACTGTAAGGATCAAAGGAGATAGTATTTGGGCAGCTAGGGAGCATAATGGATAGAGTCCTAGCCCTGGAGTATGGAAAACCTGGGTTCAAATTCAGCCTCAGACACTTACTATGTGTGTGACCCTGGGCAAGTCACTTAACCACTCTCTGCCTCAATTTCCTAAATTGTAAAATGGGGATAATAACAGCACTTAATTTTCAGGGTTGTTGCAGGGATCAGATGAAATATTGTAAAATTGTAAAATGCTTAGCACACTTCCTGGTACATAGTACTTGTTCCATTCTGTCTTTATCCCTTTTCTGTAAAACAGAGGGTGAAATTCAGTGACTGGTCAGTTATTTATTAAGTTATTATTATTATTAAGTATTTATTAAGCACCTACTGTGTTCCAGGCACTATGCTAAGTTCTGAGGATACAAAGAAAGGCAAGTGACAAGTCTCTGCTCTCAAGGCACTCACAATCTTGAGCTGTCTCTGGGCATGGTGCCCTCTCCTTCTCTGTGGGTCTTTGAGCTTGGCTCAAAGCTTAGCCAGCCTTGGCTGGGTGATCACTTGTGTTAGGGATGGGGGAGAGCAGATTCTTGTCCGGGTGAGAATTGGACCAGGTGGTCTCCAAGGTTCCTCTCTCTGAGATTCTGCTGTAAGGAATGGAAGTGAAATGGGTTTTGTGAAGTTAAAAGGTAGAGGGAATTTATGTCTGGCTTAATGAATAGTCCAAATTAGAGAATATTTTAAAATAAATGTAGTTTTATAACTTTCAAGTTGTCATGCATACTCTAATTAAGATTTACATGACACAGTCCTCCTTGGTGCCAGCAGGTTCTGTCAGTGCCTCTGTGGGATTCCAAGTAAGTCACAGAGAGATTATTTCAGTTGCCCAAGGAACTCAAAGACAGTAAGTTGCAGGACAGTTAATGCTCTCCATGGGAGAGAGGATTTCTTCACTGGAAAACCCCTAGACCAATGAATTTAAAGGTTTGGACCAAAAAATTTTTTTTTAATGAATAATATAAGAAATGAGGCAAAAAGGGCATTTCACAATGAGTCTTTTGCACAATGCACCATAAACAACAGTCACAACTATTATTCACTTACATCTTTTTACTTGGAATCATTATACTGTATTTGAATTACAACAGGTGTTTTTTTTTCAGTCCAGTTCTTTTTATGATGAGGTTTTATTGCATTTTCCAAGTGAATATAAATAATGCCACTTATATTCTATATTCTTATATATTGATAAGAGCTATTCTAGGGAAAGAATGATTGACAAGAGCCATTCTAGGGAAAATATAATTGATAAGAGCCATTTTAGGGAAAGTATGATTGATAAGAGCCATCCTAGGGAGCATGCTCAGAGCTGCCCTTTCTGGTTCTAGTGACCCCTTGTGCTAGCTTTACTGATTGGCTACATTGGGAGATGGGAACTCCTTGGCTGCTGAGAGCCATGAGGTGGCTCACCACTGAAGTACATGTGTGCTTTGAAATGGTGGTGTAAGGCTCTTGTTTGCTTCTGGGGAAGAAGAATTGATCACTCAGTGGATCTTCATCTGGCTCAGTCACTTGCTTTGGGTCTCTTATGGAACAAATAGTGTGTTTCGTCTCTAGACTCCCAGGGAGGGAAGTAACAATACCAAAAACAACAACAACAACAGCTAATATTTGTATAGCACTTTCTAGGTGTCAAGTACTATGCTGAGTACCTTACAATTAGGGAGGGAAATGGGCTACATTCCTTCCCCCACTTTCCAACTCACTGTCTTTTCCAAATGGAGGATGGACTTGACTAGCCAAGCTTGTGAATGACCCTTTGTGTGCCTTTACCACTTTGTGTTTCATTTCCCAAGTAGGTGATTGAACGTGATTCCTGTGGTGGATACGCTCCGGCTTGGAGATGTTCCTGTGAGTTTGAGGATCCCAGAGTTCCTGGATCCAGTCAGAGCTGATTGTAAGCAAGGGGAGAGTGCCTAAACTCTCCAGTGCTCTTGGAGAAGATAACCACCAAGATTGGCTCAAGCCTGTCCCGTTTTATAAGATATAGACTAGGAGTTGTTTGAACAGTGCAGAGCAGAGGGGAAATGTAAAATGCTTATTCAGTAGTCCTGCAGATTGCTTTATGTCCCAGTGAGGTTTAAGCATCCACCACCTGAGACAGGCTAGTAATGGATATACGTTGTTACCAACTCCTGTTTTAAGGACTCATGTGAGTCTTTTTAATTTATTAGCATTTCTTTTGTGTGTGGGAAATAATATCTGCACCATATCTGATTCATATTGTACACTGAGTACCTTTTGGTTCTCCTCTTTGGGGAGACCTAAGTATAAGGCAAAACCTACTCTGTAGCATTTTTTCCCAGGGTGTATTGGTAGGAGACACACCAAGCTAAAAAGTTCAAGACAAGAGACCTTTCAAGGAATTAGGCTAGGTTCCCCCCCACCCCACCCAGTGTGAAGCACTTGCCTGGGGGCGGAGTAGGGAGAGGTGCCAGCCCCCTGAGCCCTGCGGTGGATACTTATGTTAGAAGTTGAAAAAAAAAGCACTAGATTTAAAGTCAGAGGAACTGATTTGACATCCCAATTCAGCTGCTTACTAGCCATGTCAGCGGGTAGAATTCATCTTATCTCTGTGCATCAATTTCCTCAACCATAAAAATTGAGAATTGGACAAGATCAGCCCCTATGGTCCCTTCCAACTCTCAGATCCTCTAACCCTATGCCATCCCTGGCCCTCTGTATTTTTTTTTTTTTTTTTTGCGAGGCAGTTGGAGTTAAGTGACTTGCCCAGAGTCACACAGCTAGTAAGTATCAAGTGATCAAGTGATCAAGTGTCTGAGGCCGGATTTGAACTCAGGTCTTCCCAACTCCAGAGCCAGTGCTCTATCCACTGTGCTGCCTAGATTTCTTACTGGTTCCGGAACCACTTCAGATTTGGAAGGTCAAATCCTTTGGCTTGCTATAGAACTAGTATTGGGGAATAGGGTCCAAACTGTTCTGGAGCCAAAGTCAGCTGCCCCAACTCCTAGGTTGCTAGAAAGAAACCCACTTACTTGGGGACAGGCAGGAAAAGAGAGAGCAGAAGCTGGGAAACCGTGGGTAACCAAGCAAGGAAGTAAGAAGAAATCCAGAATTAAAACAAACTCCTATTGATTGAAACACTCTCTTCTGGGAGTACAGCCAGGGACCTGAAGGTGGCTCTGGGAGGGAAGGAACAGGGGTCAAGGCATTGTCCCTTGGTTTACTGGAGGGTAGAAGAGAGATGACCACAGTGGCCCACTTGCACATGTAAACTTTGAAAGTGATACAGCCAGGGGAGGGATGATGGAGCCAAACCACACAGTGTATATCTCTTGTGATTCTCACAGGGCATAGTGCCAGCTCTGGGTGTTCCCTGGGTAAGGGGACAATGACGTGCAAACAGAGTGGTTTCATGTCAGACCGGTTTCAGCCAGGCAGAAGCTGCCAGCAGAGAAGTTGGGTCTGGTAGTTTGTTAGCTGGTTTAACGTAGCTCCTGGTAGGGAGTGCTAGGGGAGGGGGGGACACCACATTTACTTCTCAAACTCTATACCCCCCTACCTTGGAAATAGAGGATAGAGCAGGGTATTCTTGTGTACAGAGCTGCCTTGCTGGTGTATGAGGGTGTGGGGTAGAGCTAGAGATTGTCAGGGAAGTGCAACAATTTTCCTCTGGTTGTGCACCACTGACTTCCAACATCCTAATCCCCTTCCATGTGGGAGTTGGAAGAATCACATTTCATGCTTTAGATGTTCACACTCCTGTGTAATAGACCTGAGAGTAGTTAGTGTGCACACAAGAATGAAGGGAAGAGCAATGAAGAGTTGGCTTTTGTACATGACATGGTTAGTGCCACTGTCTGGGATTTTTCTGGGATTTTTCTGCTTCTCTTGGTTCTTAGCTCCCATACCCAGGAAATTGGGGAGAATCTAGACATGGCATTGCCCTCCTCCATTATGGTAGAACTGACCCTCTGCTTGAAAGCATACAGTTTACAATATTAGAGAAGCCAATGTTGTTATAAAGAAGATATCTATCTATCCATCCATCCATCATCTATCTATCTATCTATCTCCCCAGAGTCATTTATAGTCTGGAATATGAGGGCTTTATAGGCTGAGAAGTACCAAGTTTTCTTTCTGCCCACTGCTTTCTGTGGATTGAGGGATGAAGATGGGCGGCTCTGTCTCTCCTCTCCTCTTCTCCTTCCTTCCTTCCTTCCTTCTTTCCTTCCTTCTTTCCTTTCCTCCTTTTCCTCCCTCTTTCTTCTTCTTCTTCCTCCTCTCCTCCTTCTCCTCCTCCTCTTCCTCCTCCTCCTCCTCCTCCTCCTCCTCTTCTTCTTCCTCCTCCTCCTCCTCCTCCTCCTCCTCCTCCTCCTTCTTCTTCTTCTTCTTCTTCTTCTTCTTCTTCTTCTTCTTCTCTCTCTCCCTCTCTCCCCCCTTCCTCTCTTCCTCCTCCAGTCTCTCATATCTTTGCCTGCCTCTCTTATCTACCTGGTTTGTTAGGCCAGGGAAGGCAAAGACAAGTCTGCCCATTCTTCCAGTGCCATTTCCCACTGGACCTGAAGAGTTCTCTTCCTCTCAAGGGGTGTCACCACTTCTTTTTATTCTTCTTTTTCCCCTTTTACTACCACTAACTGGCCCTGTTGCCACTCTGTGCGCCTTCTAGCTGACATGGTCACCATTCATTCCCCCTAGGCTGAGAGAGGAGAAAGAAGAGAGGATCCCATCCCTTGCTCTGAGC
The DNA here is from genome assembly GCF_900497805.2 of Vombatus ursinus. Lineage (NCBI taxonomy): Eukaryota > Metazoa > Chordata > Mammalia > Diprotodontia > Vombatidae > Vombatus > Vombatus ursinus. The sequence continues at coordinate 3,122,627 of NW_020954560.1, read as the reverse complement.
TTTTTAAGCATTGTTGTTAAAGAGGATACACTGATCTAGACATTCTTTCTAGTCTCCCCTTGTAACCAACAGTCTACACTTGTAATAGGCCTGACTGTGCTCAGGGTTGCAGTTTGTGGTCATGGTGTGGAGGTTTTCTTTATATGAATAATAGTAACATTAATAACATATTACATAGGACTTTATGGTTTAGTACTCATAAATGTTTTCCTCATTTAGTCCTCACTACAATCCTTTTATAGGTAATAGGCATGTTATCATCATTTTACAGATGAGGAAACCAAGGCTAAGAAAATTAAGTGAATTGCTCCAAACCACATTGCTAATAAGTTGTAGGACTGAGAATACAATCCACATTTTTCTTACTCCAAATCCTATGCTCTTTCCATTGTGAAGCTAATTGGATTGTGCCAGGGCTCAACATCTCTACCTTGGCTTCCTTAGCCCTTTGTTTGGGATACTTCTGATAGGATCCAGGACAGGCACCCAAAGGGAAAGTCCAACCTTGCAGTGATCTGTTCATAGGGTATCTCTAGCCCTTCTCAGGCTCTGGATCATTGTTCTCTTTCTCTGGAGATTATCCTTTGTTTGACAGAGAGGGAAACTCGATGGGGGAGGGGAGTGAGAAGAGTAAAGTTGATGGTTTTTCAGATCTCGCCTAATATACTCATGCAAATAATCCCAGTTCCAGAGGCTCATGTTCCTCCAGCAGAAACCAAGCTGTGGCCAGGTGTGACTTTCAATACAAACCAAAAATAATGATCCAGAGGTCATATGTAGTACTTCAGGATGTGGACCCACTTGATATGACATCATTCAACCCATGTAGTATGACTCTAGTAAGTGCCAATGAAATAGAGTGGTTCTGTAGAAATTTCGGGAAGGAAAGACTGATAGATTTGAAAATCATCTGTGAGCCAGGCTGATAGAGATTAGTAGCTGAGCTTGTGACTCTGGGCTCCTATTTTAGGGCCTTCCAGATAATACCCTTAGCTCATAGGGCTCCTCAGAAATTCCAGGAGCTTGACTCTAAGCAAAGAATTGCACAAATAGATAACTAAAGAGTGGTCTGTGTGGATTCATATACATCCCATCATCATCCAAGATATTTGCAGTGTACATTAATTATCAAAAAATCAACAAGTATTTATTAACCATTATGTAACAGGCATTGTGCTAAATGCTAGGCACAGAAAGACAAAAGTGACAGAATCCCTGCCCTCAAGAAGCTTACATTTTAATGGGGGATATAGCATGAATGTAGATAGCTGCACAGGCTGACACTATCCCACATATGTATGTATTCAGAAAATAAACACAAGATAGTTATGGGAGGGAGTCTACAAATAGCTGGGGGGGAGGGGTGGAAATTGGAAAGGCTTCCTGAAGTACACACTTGACCTGAATCTTGAAGGAAATGAGTAATTTCAAGAGGCAGTGCTTTACAGGCCTAGAGTACAGTTAGTCCAAACAAATGGAGATAGGAGATTGAATGCCACGTATGAAGAACCTTAAGGCCAGTTTGTCTGGACCATAAAATCCATGATGGAGAGTAATGTATAAGAAGGCTAGAAATTATTTGAATCTTACAAAAATCCTATGAGGTGAGTACTAAGGGTGTCTTTTTTTTGTCCCCATTTTATGGATGGAGAAACTGAGGTTCAAAGAAGGTAAGTAACTTGCCTGTGGTCACACAGCTAGTATTAGAGATGTGATTTGAACCCATGTCTTCCTGATTCCCAGTAAGTTCAGTATTTTATAGATTCCCAGCTGAAACTTCATTAAACCATCTATATTAGCTTCACTGAGACCACTTAAGTGTCTAAAGCTACAGAGCACCCTGAGGGAGAGATAAGAAGCACCATGTTCCAGGCAGGTTGGGCCATTGCCACCACCTTGACAACCATTTTGGAACCTGATGGGAACAGCCCAGCACCCTGAACCCAAAGAGCCTTTGGAATAGCTGTCCTTCTGGCCCCTTACCTGAAGCCATCATCCTGAGAAGCAACACCTGTGGAGATGCAGCTTTGAAACTCTTTTTGCAGGTGCTACAGCCATATTTTTAAAAAAATAGCTTTTTATTGATTTTTTTTACACCACCATAATTTCTCCTAGTATCCTACTTCCCTCCCAGAGAAAACCCACCCATATAACAAATGACATTTTAAAAATAATTTTTAAAAATCAATAAAATGAAAAAATGAGCCCACTCATATAACAAATAGTATTTTTAAAGGGGCCATCTCCAGTCATCCTGATCTATATCTGGCCACTGGAGGAGAAAATGAGGTTGGTGACTTTGCACAACCCTCCCTCACTTAAATCCAATTCACTTGCAAGTTGTGGCATCATCTTCCTAATGTCATGGTCCTCTTCCAGAAGGAAGGACAAACTACAACCTGTGAGTAGTCTGAGCTGCCCCACTGGGGACCCAACGAGCCAGTTCTAGTCACTCACCACAGCTCCTCCTCTCCCCTCCTCTGCTCTCTCCATATGGGGTATCATGCCCTTACTTGATGGCTTAAATCTATCATGATATCTTGAGGTTTACTGGTTACATTCCTTTCTTTCTTTCTTTTTTTTTTTTGGTGAGGCAATCGGGGTTAAGTGATTTGCCCAGGGTCACACAGCTAGTAAGTGTCAAGTCACTGAGGCTGGATTTGAACTCGAGTCCTCCTGCTCCAAGGCCTGAGCTCTATCTACTGTGCCACCTAGCTGTCCCTACATTCCTTTCTTAAAGAACATGCCTTAAACCCAATTCATTCTGGCTCTCATTGATTGACAACAATCGGTCCCTGCCCAAGTACCACTTAATGATTATTTTTTGGGCCCAGATGGCTCAGTGAATGTCAATAGCAATTGTTTTTCTTTTGGCCAGAAACCCTGAGGGTCTTCCCCTTCCAGTTTGATTTTTTTTTTTAATTAAAGGGGTCATTCCTTGGCTCATTCTTAAAGAGCACTAATCACTGAATGGGCGTTGCCTTAGTCAAAGTGAGAATTCCTGAAAGACCTTAGCTTAAAAAAGCCAAGGTCTCTCACTGGTCATCTCCAGTGGTCCTGATGGCTCCAGAAGAGAAGAGGCTGATGACTTTGCACAGCCCTCACTCACTGAAATCCAGTTCACTTGCAAGTCATGGCATCATCTTCCTGATGTTATGGTTCTCTTTAAGAACAAAGGACAAACCACATACAAATATTTTTAAGATAATCTTAAAAAAATAAAAGAGGAAAAATAAGCATAATTAATACACTGAAAAAGTCTGAAAATATGTGCAATGTACAACACTTGTGGTCCTACCTTTGCAAAAGAATGCATGAGTGTGTGTGTGTGGGGTGTCTTCTTATATCTTTTCAAGACATGTTGATACTTTATAATTTTGCAATATTCACTCTTGATTTTTTTGTGGTCCTTTTTGTTTACATTGTTGTAATCACTGTATATGTTGTTTTCTTGGCTTACTTAATTCTTTATCAGTTCAGGCAGATAGATACACTGCATTCAAAACACTTGTCATTTCTTACAGCACAATAATATTTAATTACATTCATGTGCCACAATTTGCTTAGTCATTTCCCAGTCATTGGGATTCTACTTTGTTCCCACTGTTCTGCTATCACAAAAAATGCTGCTGCAAAAGTTTCAGTATTGCATGGGGATTTTCTTCTTGTCAATGGCCTCCTTAGGATACAAACTTAGTATTGAAATCTCTGTGTCAAAGCGTGTAGACATTTTAGTTATCTTATTTGTATGATTCCAAGTTGCTTTCCCAAGTGCCTGTCCTAATTTATAGCTCTACCAACCATATACTACTGTCCCTATCTTCCCACAGCCCCTCCAACTTTTGTCATTTTTGTTACTTTTCAGGTTGTGAGGTGAACCCTTAGGGTTGTTTTGATTTACATTTCTCATATTATTAATGATTTGCAGTATTTCATATGGTTAATGATTTGCAATTCTTTTAAGAACCTTCATATACTTTGACCACTTCTCTATTGGGGAATGGCTTTTGGTCATATGCATATATACATACATATACGTATAGGTGTATATACATATGTTATATATATATATCTGTTAATTGTATGTGTGGATAGATAGATAGACATAGATATAAATATATATCTTGGATACCAAACCCTGCTCAGAAAAATTTGATATAAGCATTTTTGCTCTATTTATTCTATAAAAGGAATCTGGTAGAGTACTTTCTTTCTCAGTTTTTGAGAATAATTCATGTAGTATTACTATGCAAACATAGTTCTGATTATTCTTTAAAAGTCTGACAGAATTTAAAGTATTTATTCAATGCCATCCTTATTAAATTACCAAAAATTATTCTATTGAGCTAGAAAAAACAACACAATTCATTTGGAAGAACAAAAGGTCAAGGATATCAAAGGAATTAATGAAAAAAATATAAAGGAAGGAGATTTAGCAGTACCTGATCTTAAAGTATATTATAAGGCAGTAATAATCAAAACTATCTGGTACTAGCAAAGAAATAGAAAGGTGGATTGGTGGAACAGAATAGATATACAATACACAGTATTAAATAAGTATAGTAACCTTGTGTTTGATAGATGTAAATATATAAGCTTTTGGGATAAGAATTCATTATTTGGTAAAGATGCTGAGAGAACTGGAAAGCCGTCTGGCGGAAATTGTGTATAGACCAATATCTGACACCATTTACCAAGATAAGGTCAAAATAGATACATGACCTAGATATAAAGGGAAATATCATAAGTAAATTAGAACGTGGAACATATTATCTATGGATGGGAGAAGAATTTGTGAATAGATAGGAGATAGAGAGCATTGCAAAATGTAAAATGGATAATTTTGATTACATTAAATTAAAAAGGTTTCATACAAATAAAACCAATGTAGCCAAGATTAGAAGGAAAGCAGAAAATTGGGCAAGTTTTTTTTATAGATAGTTTCTCCAGTAAAGGTCTCATATCTCAAATATATAGAAAACTTGGTCAAATTTACAAGAGTATGAGTCATTTCCCAATTGATAAATGGTTAAAGGATATGAACAGGCCATTTTTTGATGAAGAAATAAAAGCTATATATAGTCATTTGAAAAATGTTCTAAATCCTTGTAGATCAGAGAAATGTAAATTAAAACAACTTTGAGGTATTATTTCACACCTATGAGATTGGCTAAAATGATAGAAGGGGGAAATGACAAATGTTGGAGGAGATATAGAAAAATTGGTACACTAATACACTGTTGGTGGAACTGTGAATTGATCCAACCATTCTGGAGAACAATCTGGAATTATGCCTAAAGAGTTTTAAAAACTGTCTATACCCTTTGACTCAGAAATGCCACAGGAAAAGGACCTATATATTCTAAAATATTTATAGCATCTATTTTTTGTGGTGGCAAAGAACTGGAAATTGAAGGTTTGCCTGTCAATTGGGGAATGATTAAACAAGTATATGATTGTGATAGAAGACTACTGTGCCATAAGAAATGATGAGCAGGTTGATTTTAGAAAAATATGGAAAGACTAGCATGAAATAATGAAGTTAAATGAACAGAACCATGAGAACATAGTATACAGCAACAGCAATATTACAAAAAACAACAAAATCATTCTGATGATTATAAATATTCAAATCAACTACAAAGGACTCATGAAAGAAGATACTGTACACCTCCAAAGAAAGAACTGATAATATGGTGTTGTGTGTGCGTGTGTGTGTGCGTGTGTGAGAGAGAGACAGAGAGAGAGAGAGAGAGAGAGACAGAGACAGAGACAGAGAAATGGTAGCCTTCTCTAGTGTGGGTTGAGGAGGGAGGGAGGGGGACAGTTTGAAACTTAAAATGTAACAAAAAAAAAGTTCCAAAGAATTTATAAATTCGTGAGGACCAGGAAGTTTATTTTTGGTAGTGACTTTACAGCTAGTCCTATTTCCTTTCTTGATATTTTATTATTTAAATCTCTATTTGGTCTTCTGTTATTTTGGGTATTTTTATATTTTTAGAGGTATTCTATTTCTTTTGTGTTTAGTTTTGTTGGCATATAATGGTGCAAAATAAGTTCTGAACATTCTTATCTTCTGGTTTTGTTATGACTTTACCTTGTTTATATTTTGTTGATTTGCTTTTCTGGCTTTTTAATCAAATTGACCAAAGGTTATCAATTTTACTGATGTTTTCAAAAAACCAGCTTTTAGTTTTATTTATCATTTCTGTAGAGTTTTTTGGCTTCCAATTCATCAATATCTTGTCTAATTCTCATTTTTTCCTCTAATTTTAGTGTCTTCTTATGTGCTTATTTTAATTTGTTATTTATTATAATTTTCAAGAATTCACATCTAGTCCATTAATCCTTTTTTTTCTATTTTGTTAATGTATGTTTGTAGGGATATGATTTTCCCCCCTGAGAACTATTTTAGCTGAATCCCAAAAGTTTTACTTTACTGTTTCACTATTAGGATTTTCTTTCACATAATTGTTTCTATGATTTGTTCATTGACCTCATTATTTAAGATTTCATTGTTAAGTCTCCTTTTGGGTCTTTGTCTTTTGTTTGTGGCTCCCTCAACTGATTTCTATTTTTATCATGTTATGGTCTCTAAAGTATATGGTTACTATTTTGCTTTTTTACATTTACCTGCAATGTTTCTGTGCTTTAATACATGACCAATTTTTGTAAAAGTCTCACATGGTACTAAGATATGTGTATATTCTTTAGCAGTCTTCTTCAGAAGATAACATGTCTTTTAGCTCTAGTTTCTCCAGCAATTTGTTCACCTCTATATTTTCCCTTTTGTTTATCTTTCTGTCAGACTTATCCAAAACCGAGGAAGGGATATTAAAATCTTCCACAACTATTATATTACTGTCTGTGTCATCTTGTAGTTCATTAAAATTTTCCTTTATGATTTTAGATTACAGGCATTTAGAGCCTGGAATTTTAATAATGATATTAATTATTTGTCTGTGGTTCCTTTCAGCATAATATAGTATCTGCTTATTCCTTTTCAAGTTGTGAAAGTTTGCTTCTGTTTTTCTGATAGCATGATTGTAGGTCCTGATTTTTTAGATTCACTTGATGCATAATAAATATTTTTCTAGCTTCACATTTTTATTCTGTGTATGTCTTTGCTTTTTAGGCATTTTTTTGGGGGAGGGTAAGGAACAGATTATGGAATGTTGTTTTCTTAACCAATCTTTCACCCTTTTTCATTTTATTGGGTTGTTTAATCCATTCACATTTAGTCATGAGAGGTATATATTTTCTTCCATTTTTCTTTAATAATTTTTTCTGAATTAGGATTCTTGCCTTTTTCTTCTATAAATGATACATTGTCTCTAGTCATTTTAGCTTAATTTACTTTAAGGCAACTCTGTTTCCACTGGCTCTCTTTTCCTCACCATCAAGTCCCTCCCCTTCTGTCTGTTACTTTTCTTTCTAGTTTTGGAACTTGTTAGTTCTTTTTTCTTTCTGCTTTTCACATATTATTTAATTCTTCTCTGCTTTTCCACTCTTCTCTCAGTCCAGTGACCTTCTTATGCAATTCTACTTTCCTTCTTCTCTCACGTTTGCACTCCAATTATAATCCCCATATCCAGGTATGCCTTTTGGGACTTCCATACATGGAGATTTCTCCCATGAATAGCAGTTGTGTTGATTCACAACTATTGGCAACTGAAGCAACATACTGGAGCATCCACAAAGGTCATAAACACTGTTTGCCAATATTCTGTTCTCTCCCCAGCAAAAATTTTGAAATCACCACAAATCACTCTGACTACCCAGATATATCCATATTCACACATGTGATAAACATTTATGAATAGGCATATAGCAGAATCACTGACAGAGAAGGACAAGCTTTCTGCCAATCTGTTCATTTATTGGGGTTTTATTGTAGAGAGTTTTGATTATTTTTGGTGGTGGTGGTGGGGGGGGTGAGATATCTATACACCAGTTGAGAAATCCTTGGAGTCCTGGCTAAGACATTCTAGTATCTCTGTCAAGAAATCACCAAAATGGGGGTCATGGAGAGTCAGACATGACAGAAACAACTGAACAACAACATTTATGTGTGTGTGCATATAGTGTGTGTATATATATGTATATATGTATATATATACACACACATACACAATATATACACACATATATATGTCTTTCTGTCTTTCTATCTATCTATCTATCTATCTATCTATCTATCTATCTTTCATCCCACATATCTCTCCTGCATGGGACATTTACTTCTCCCTTTTCTTTACCCTCCCTCTCCCAACCTTAGTATGCAAAAGGCCTGGCATACATTTACCAAATGTTTATTGACTAACTTTCCAGTTACACTGCACATATCCTGTATGAAAATAGTTACTTTTATGTTATTTCTCCCTATAGAATGTGAGCTCTTTGAAGGCGGAGACTGTGGGGTTTTTTGTGTGTGTGTGTCCCCAGCACTTAACACAGTGACTAGCACATGGTAAATGTTTAATAAATGCTTGCTGAGATATTGCTGTTGTTTATTCTTTGTTTTCAAAGAGGACCAATGACATCATGGGGTGATGTCTTGACTTATGTGTGAATTGGATATGAGGCAAAGTTGCACAAGGTCATCAGCCTCACTCTCTGTTCCAGAGACATCTAAGTCCAGTGACTAGACTAAAGTCAGGATGACTGGTGATAACCTGGGATGCAGTGAATGAACTTGGCATCTTTGATGCCTGACCAAGCTCTAAGCACTCCACAGCACCTGCTTCAGCTGCCTTTATGGCCATTGGAACAAATGGTTTTCGCCTGCCCATTCTGCCAGGGGAAGTCTTCACATGTTTGGGGTAGACATCCTCTTAACTCAGCAACAGGTCTGAGGCCTGTCGATTACCCTCAACCTGGTTTTGCCCGTCTGCTGAGATAGTGTACCTGGGGGTGGCTGCTGTGTATGTTATAGCTTCTTGGAGCCAGAGATGAGAGTTGGGTAAAGATGGACACCAAAAGGTGGATAAGCAGCCCTGAAATGGGCTCAGAAAGCCCTCACACTGGAGATGCCAGGCCTCCTGAGCATCCCATACACACATACAAAAGCAAGTGTGTACATATGTATATGTATATATACATATGCTTAGTGCCTGGAATAATGTTGTATACGTCATTAGGAGTCAGTAGATAGTTGAGGAATGATGTTCAGATAAACCAAGTTCTTGGTCACAAAAAAACAAAACAAAACAAAACAAAACCTAAAAGATTATTCTCTTTCAGAATCTCTATCTCACCTTGGGCATTGCTAACAAGATTAGATAGGCCAGGGTGATGAACCCAGGCAGAACCCTTCTTTGCATGTTGTTCATATTTCCCATGTGCCCTGAAATGGAAACCATGGGAACCCAGAACACTGCTGTGGGACTTGATATGCCGCTATGGCTCAAGGACTCAACATTATCTCTGGGAAGGCTGAGTTGTCAAAGTGCAAAGAACAGGATGGAAAGGGAACCCTGTGGCCACTCTGCATGTGGCTGCAGAGCCACTTTGGGACCGTAGCTTTCAGGAAAGGAAGCACAACCAGAACTGAGTAGCTACAGGAACTTCTGGGCCCTGAGAAAGGAGGGAAAATGGCACCCCCTTGGAGCATGGGGGAAGTGGGAAATTACTGCCCCAGAAGGCTCTGAACCTTGGCTTATGGGTCAAGAAGAACAGACCTTTCTACCATTAAAATATCATTGTAAGAATTGTCTTTTGTCTTGTGTGCCCTCCCTTTGTTCCCCCTTCCCTTCCCTCCACTTCCTGTCCTCCATGGTGACCATTAGGCATCTATCTGCTTTGCCTGTCCTTAGTCCTGGCTCTGCCTGGTTGGAATGTGCCAGCTCTCAGTCTGGAATCCTGCTCAGACTTTTCTGAGTGTCTTTGTAAAGGATTTGGGAATTTGCAGTTGCTGACGGATCTTTGATAGCATCTAGTCTCACCCCCATGGAAGGAGCTTATACAGATGAAATGAATTACCTAAGGTGACATAGGCACGTTACAACCAGCATTAGAACCTGGGTCCTTAGCATTGGTAGGAACATAGAGTTAGACCTGGGAGAAACCTTAGAGCTTATCTAGCCCAACCTTCCTATCTCCTAGGCAAGGGACTGAAGCCCATAGAAATATAGTTGCTTGTCCAAAGGCACTCAGATTGTTCCTGGCCAAGCTGGGATTTGAATCCATGTCATTTGGGTTCATATTTAGTCCTCTTCTCTCTGTATCATTCAGCTCACTCTTCTAAAGTCCTAGGGTGTTGGAGGATAGTTCCTGACTTGTACTCTCATCACCAGGCCTGGCAGGAGAAGAGGCAGCAATCATCAATGAGAGAAGGGGTGATGTAGACTAATCTCTCTTTCAATCCCCTAAAACTTCTCTTAATGGCTTCCACACTCCCCTTGGTGGTTAAGGAAGTGAAAAGAATGATGAGGAGATCTCATTTTATAGGTTAAAAACCAGGAGAAACAAACTAGTTTGGGCAAGGCCGATTGGCCTCCAGTCTTCAGTGGAGCTGAGAGTAATGGCTAGCTAGCCTTTTTATGTTGCTTTTAAGATTTGAAATCTCACTCTCTCTTTCTCAAAAGTGAAATAACTTCATTTTCCATTGGGCTACACATGCCAACATAAACATTTTATCTCTCTTGATCTTCAAAACAACCCTGTGAAGTAGGTGCTATTAATATCACCATTTGACAGATGAGGAAACTGAGGCTGAGAGAGGTCGAGTGACTTGTTCAGGGTCACAATGTCTGAGGAAGGATTTGAATTCAGGTCCTCTTCATTCCAAGTACAGCACTCTATTCATTGGACCTCTTAACTACTTCAACTTTCAGGGCAGTGTCTATTAGATAACAGAGCACAAGACCATCAAGATGTCTCCCAGTGAAAAGTCTCCCCACAGCCACCAAGGTTAACATGAAAAGCCCCATCGTGGGCAGTGAGCATTCCTTCCTGGGAACTCCTCTGACCCAGGGTCTTGAGCACACGCCTTCACAGAAACTCCTTTGCTGCCAGGTTTTATTTACGGCAGGCGGTTCATCTTCTGAGTATTCTTTCTCTAGTCCCTTACGGCTCATTATGGCATGTTGGAAAGGTGCTCAGAGCCGGTAAACCCATTCTGTCCCCATGTGCTTTTTAAGAGGGAATTGGACACCAAAAGGGCCCGAGACTCGAATGCAAGAGCAAAACCCTTGTGGCCAGGTCACGGGGAGAGCCAACCGATTGGAGGAAGACATGAGCTGTGTCGGCTCACTCTGCCTGTTCCCATCCAGAAAAAAGAAAAGAAGTAGAAAGCAGATAGCTTTGTAATCTCTTCTGCTCCTCCTCCTTCCTTCCTCTGTCTCCTCCCAGCTCCCCATAGGTCAGGTCTGGATGCTCCTGGCTCTGAACATGTGCGATCCTAGATAAGCATTTCCAGTGAACTTGGCTGTCTGGAGCTCGGCTACTGACCCAACAGGATGGTTGTGTAAGACCTGAAGGGTATTTCTCGGCAATCAGGCCTGAAGTACTTAAAATTTGCTATTTCACATGACTCTGGAAAGTGTTAAATACATATATTAAAAAAAAACCAAACAAACAGTTTGAGGTCCAAGGCAGGAACAAGTTAAAGTAAGTTCCTTCTGGTTTTTGAAGAGACTGTTATGAATGAAAGGCGGCATTTCTCTCTCCCTCTTGTCTTCTCTCGTCTTGTCTTCTCTCCTCTCCTCTCCTCTCCTCTCTGCTCCTCTCCTCTCCTCTCCGCTCCTCTCCTCTCTTCCTCCATCCCCCCTCTCTTTTTTCTTCCTACCTTCCTTCCTTCTTCCTTTTCTCTCTCTCTGTCCTCTCTCCCTCCCTCTCTCCCTTCCTTGCTTTTATCTCTCTGTCTCTCTCTCTGATTTTGAAGAGTGAATTAACTTCATTTTCTGTTGGACCACACATGCCCACACAAACCCACAGTACTTAACAACCTGGGTGCTGAAGCAGCTGTCAGATGGCAGTCAAATTTGAACACCCATGCTGATTCATGCGTTTACGCAAACTCAAACATCCACCCAGTGCAGGCATGCATGATAAGCTCTCGTTCTGCAAATTCTAGAACCCCAGAGCAGAAAGGCACCCCAAAGGCTATAAACATCTGCCTCATGGGTATTTACCCATTTGCCATTTATAAAGCTCTTTCCTCTTGAAAACCCTGTGAGGGAGGCCCATGCAAGTGTCAGCATCTCCATTTTTGCTCCAAATGAGTAAACTGAGACTCAGAGAGATTAAACATCTTACTCATGGTCATAGAAGCAGAGATATAAGACTACAATCCAAACCTTAGATTCTCACATTTGGAAGGAAACTCAGTGTCAATCAGTCAAACTTATTCCTGAACAGAAAGAATCCTACACGCTATCTCTATAAGAGTAGCTCTTTATTCATTCATAGAGCTCTTTAAGTTTTGTAGAATGCTTTGCATATTTTTTTCTCCTTTGAGCCTCATTACAGCCCTGTGAGAGAGCTCCTATTATTATCTTCCTATTACACATGAGGAAACTGAGGCTGAAAGAGGTATGATTTGCCCAGGGTTACACAGCTGGGAAGCATCTGAGGCAGAATTCGAATTTAATTCTTCCCAGTTCCAAGCCCAATGCTGTTTCCCCTGCACTACCAACTGCCTTGCGAATGGTCATTCAGCCTCCCCTGGACCACCGCCAGTGAGGGGAGCTCATTACCTCCTGAGCTAGCCTAGTCTTCTGCGTCTAAGTCCAGTTGTCCCCTGGCATCACCCCTGCCAAACCTCAAATCTCTCTAGAATAGTCAATCAGTCAGTAGGTCAGCAAACATCTATTAAGTGCTTACTAATGTACTGGGCATTGTGCTAAGGGTTAGAGATAGAAAGAAAGGCAAAAGACAGTCCCTGCCCTTAAGGAGCTCACTTCTAATGAGAGAGACAATATGCAAACAACTTTGTCCTCAAAGAGATAAGCTGGGTTAATAGGAGGTAATTCTAGGAGGTGTCTGGGAAAGGTCATTTCCCCAAGTCTTCATTGGGCTTCTCCTTGAAAACTCCAGTGATCTGGAGCTCACAACTTCCTGTGTCAGAAACAAACCATTCCATTTCACACCAGTTCCAATTATTAATAAAAAGAGGCAGCAGAGCTTTAGTGCATCAGAAAACTGGCCTCGAATCCAGGAGGACTTGGGCTTAAAACTCACCTCTGACACATTGATTATTAAACCTCTCAATGTTCCAAGGAGCTCTGGGACTCTCTCAGTTGCCAGACCACATTGGTAGAGAGTATTTCTGCATAAGAAATTTCCTCTCCTAATAAAATCACAAATGTCTCCTTCTTCTAGAGAGGGAAATTTATTAGAAGGTTTTTCTTTATGTGGAGCTGACATTTCTTCTCCGTCTCCCCCTAAGTAACTTCCAGCAGCTGCTATCCCACACCAAGCAGGAATACTCCTAATCCCCCTTTCACAGGAACACATTAGTGAGAACAAACTCCCTCCCAAAAAAAAAATATACACGTAATACTTGCCCGTGAGACGAATGCTCTTACAACATGTACTTTATTGGAGTTCCATGGAATGATTTGATCCCAGACTCCTAGTTTATATATATAACTCATAGTTCAGAATAGCAGCTCTCTCACAGACTGGGTTCAATCTTTGATGGCATCTTGTTAATGACTCTATGTCTCGTTTTTTTTGCTAGGGAAAAACTCTGGGAACATCTGAATTTGGTTCATTTCTCGCTCTTTGCTACCCCCTTTCTCCAGTTTCCCCTATAAGCACTTTGGGGCTTAAAAATATTTAAATGTCAAACAGGTTTATTAATTATATATGTAAATGAATAGCAAGTTATACATAATAGATTTTCAGTTTCACCTGCAATCATTTTTTAAAAATTATGCTATGCTATGGAAATGCTTGTTTTATCCCATAAATTAAAAATAAAATAAATTTAAAAATAATGTTTTTAAATGCACAAAAGAAAAATAAGAGACCAGTACAGGACAGAAAAGGGACTATTACCCAGACTTGGTTAGGAAGGGAATAGTTATAATCCTACAAGGCTCACAGTACCTCATCATTTGCTTCTGGGAGTGGCCCCTTCCCTTGCTCCAGGGCACTCTAGTGCTTTCAGACAAGTTCTTGGCTGCTGCCAACATCTCTCAATATGGTGCCCCCTAATTATCCTGATTCCTCAAGTTCCTAGCTTGGTCTGAGAACTCCTAGGGGCTCCCCTCGACAGTTCCTGTGCAGTGTAGGCCACCTGGAAGCTCCTTCTTCCTCCTTCCATAGCTTATTTGCCCCAGCCTTGTGGCCCAGGCCATTCAGTTACCCTTAGAGCTGCTTGGGCCCTTTGGCCCAGCAACTACAGCATTATGAGAAAGGGCTATTTAGCTTATTTCTGGGCTGTGCACTAAATAAATATAGATGAGGAAACTGAAACTCGGAGAGGTTAGGTCACTTACCCAAGATCACATAGCAAGAAAATAGCAGCGCCTTCTTGTCTTGGCAACAAAATGTTTTGCTGACCCTCATTTCATTTGACCATATGCAGAAGGGCCTGCTGTCCTGACTAGAGGGGAAAGAATTATAGAATCTTAAGAGTTGGAAAGGCCTTTAAGAGGTCATCTGGTTTAACCTTCACCCAATGCAGTGATATCTGTAAGGTCCATGAGAGTAAGGATGTGTCTTAACTAACTTCGCATTTCTCCCAGGTGTTTAATAAATGTCGGTGGTACTGTGTTATAATTATAATGTTATGCAATATTATCATATTGTATCCCTCTAAAGCATCCACGGTGTACACAGTAAGCACTTAATGAATATTTATTGACCAATCCTGACTAATCTAGCCTCTGTTGTAATACTTCCAGAGATATGGAGCACGTTACCTCACAAAGAAGGCTGTTCTGCTGTCTGGCAGCTAATCACTGGGAAGTTCTTTCTGGTGTTCAGAGCCATAACTAGGGTGGGAGAGTACAGGATGTTGCTCTAGGGCACTGCCATTTAAAGGGGCACTGACAACACTCTGACTCCATCTGCAGCATGGGAACAATTGAGTTAATTAGTTAGAGGCAATAATTAGTTCAAATAGCCTACTACCCAGATGGTTGCTTCCTCTCTCCTCCCTGCAAGGCTGCACGCCAGCTAAGTTTCTCCTTGGCCTGAGTCTACTTGATTCTCTCCTCAGGTGGTATTCTCCTCAACATTAGCCTCCTAGTGTCCTGGGTGGACATGCAAGCTGGGTTTTAGGTTTTTCTTTTCTTCTCTACTTATTTGTTTTCCCAAAATGCTCCGGGGGCAGCTAGGTGATTCAGTGGGTGGGTAGAGCACCAGTCCTAGAGTCAGGAGGACCTGAGTTCAAATCTGGCCTCAGACACTTACTAGCTGTGTGACCCTGGGTAAGTCACTAAACCTCAATTGTCTCCCCTCAAAACATGATCTGAGGGTATGTTTCATACTAACCATCTTGGGTATGTTTTATGACTCAGTTGCCAAAAATTGCTTGTTACAGCTTTGGTGATGTTAAGCCAAAATCTGGCTCATAAACTTTCTTTCCAGGATCTCACCCTTCAATTCACCAGCACTTTGGAGCAAAAGAATATGGTTGTTCAGATTTAAAGTGGTGTAATCCAGTGCTGGGTAGGGGTGGGGCTAACAGGTAATGGTGGCTACTGAGTAATGGTGTAGCTCAGCCACAATGGCTAATGGGTGCTTAGGTATGCATGGGTAGGCATTC
Source organism: Vombatus ursinus (assembly GCF_900497805.2). Lineage (NCBI taxonomy): Eukaryota > Metazoa > Chordata > Mammalia > Diprotodontia > Vombatidae > Vombatus > Vombatus ursinus. Next base: position 3,106,906 of record NW_020954560.1, on the reverse strand, counting down.
TGTGGACAACATTCATGTGTTCGGGAGGGACATGTCAGTGATCTCGTCCACTCTATGTGCTACCTGCTTCCAATATACAAATACCCTACTCTCACATAGTTGGTACCTGGGGAAAAATCAAATCAATACCATATTTACATAGCTATGTTGTCTTTTGTACTTGAGGCTAATACCATGAACCTCTACAGGGAAGAGGGCTGTATTTTGTGTGTGGTTTTATATGATCACGCAATTCAATAAGCATGTATTAAGCTCCTACTATATGCAAAGTACTGTGGTTAGGTTCTGATGATCCAAAGATTGAAAATGAAAATCCCTCCCCTCAGAGTTTAATTCTATTGGGGGACTGGGTGGAATACAACATGAGCACTGATTCCAAATAAATACAAAGAGATTGAGCAGGGGAGTCACTAATAACTGGGAGCCTCATGGAAGGCCTTGTATAGGAGGTGGTGTGGGGGTGGATCCCCAAATATAGGATGTGATTCTACAAGGTTAAAGTCAGGAAGAAGAATATTCCAGGGATGGAGGAATATCCTCTTTAAAGGCACAGAGGTAGAGATACCAGTTTAACTGCAACTCAGTAGACCAGAAGGTGGAGGATTTTTTGGCTACAGTGACTTTGGCAATCATTCACCAAATAAGAGAAGGGTTATGAGCTAAAATTCTGCAGAGTTCTGGGTTTGGAGTCAGAAGGCGTGAGTCCAAAACCTGCCTCAGATGTTTTCTAGGCAAATCACTTAACCACCCCCAGCCTCAGTCTCCTCATCTGTAAAATGGAGATAATAGCACCTCCTTCCCAGAGTTATTGTGAAAATCCAGTGAGATAATATTTACAAAGCACTTTGCAAACCTTAAACTCCATATAAATGCTAGCTATAAAAGGACAATTCCCTAGGAATGAAGAATTCTCCAAATCCATCCCCCCCCCCCCGCCCGATGGCATCATACTCTCCAAGAACCACAGAATTTTAGAGTTTGAAAGGACCGCAGCCACCACTAATCCAATCCAGACCTGAAAAAGAATCCTCACTATGACAGTCAACAAGTAATTGCCTGGCCTTTGCTCAAGCCCTCCAATGCAGGGAAATTTACCACTCCCCAAAGCAGCTCATGTCACTTCTAGACTGTCTTGTCCAACTTTCCTGCCATGAAATGTAAGCTGGCCTGGCTGTAGCCTTCCCCCACTGCTGCTGGTTCTTCTCTGGGGGACAGGTAGAACATACTCCATCCCTTTTGCACATGATGACTCTTTAAATATCTGGACAAAGCCAGTATATCGAATTCCCCAGAGTCTTCTATTCACCAGGCTAACCAGCTTTCGGTTCCTTTGATTGGTCCACCTACCTCACGGGGTTGTTGTGAGGATCAAATAAGATAATATTTGTGTTTAACACAGTGCCTGGTACATAGCAGGTGCTTAATAAATGCTTATTTATTATTGACTGTTATTATATTTCCTTCCCCTTCCCTGAAAGGCACTGTGCTAAGAGCTAGAGAAAAGGAGAAAGGCAATAGTATAGATGCTTCCTTCAGAGAGTTTGCAATATAGGATAGAGATTACCATGCATTAACAAATAAAGTGATATGGTAGTCTAACAATCCACACTCAAAAAACAAAGTGGATGAAAAATGTATATTAATCAGATTATGATATGCAGCATTGTATTTGGTCCATATGTGTGTGTGCATACACTCACAATTCACATATAAGATGCAGAATTTCTCTTCTCCATATAACGCTCTGCTTTACATAGGCACTAAATGTGGAAAAGCATTTGAGTTGGCAGAAGTAGCTACTCATAATGAAATCTGAATCTGCCACCACTGAGTGGTGCTCTCAGCTGGGGCTCTTTGGGCCCCTTCAGTCTTTGTCACATATTCAAAGAGAAGGACCGCCTTTCTGGACCTGTACGTAAGTGGGAATAGAGCAGCCTCAGGCTACCCTCAGGTCCCAGCTTAGTGCTCTTTTCTAGGGTAAAAAGTTTCAAAAATTAACAGCAATTCATGACTTTATCACAACAGCAAAACCCCCATCTCATCAAGATGCTTATCTCCTTCCCAACTACCAGTGACCCTTGAGACTTTACACTCGTGTTATAGATCAGACTACATTTTTTTTGAATGAATTTGAAAATAAAAATGAAAACTCCCAAGTGGCTGATAACTCAGTTCTTCTAGTTGGGTCTGACATTCCCCACTCATTGGAAACCCATTTGAAGAGTGAACACACTGGTGTTCTCTCTCCAAAGCTAATCAAACTGTATCAAGTGATCAAAGCCACAATCTTGGCTGTCTGAGCACCTGTGTTCCAAGATCCTACTCCCTCCTGCCTCCTCCCTAATATCGTTTCAGGAATTATCCACTTTCTCTATTATATTTTTAGTCTTTCCCTTGCTTATTTGTTTTATAAATATACTCAGGTCTCATCACTCCTAAAAAAGTTTCTTTTGATTCAAAATTTTGACTTGCCAGTACTGTTCCAGCTCTTCCTCCCTTTCACTGATAAATTTCTTGAGAAAGCTGTTTGCTTAGCTGTGTGACCCTGGGCAAGTCACTTAACCCCAACTACCTAAGCAAAAAAAAAAAAAGAAAGAAAGAAAGAAAGCTGTTTGCACCTGATTCCTGCCCTTCCTTACCACCCATTCCTACCATACTAATGATAATAGCTAACTTTTATATAGTGCTTTATATATATATGTATATACACACACACACAATCTAATTAGACCCTCACAATAACCCTAGGACCTAAGAATTATGGGGCAGCTATGTGGTGCAGTGGATAGAGCACTGGGGTTGGAATCAGAAAGACATCTTCCTGAGTTCAAATCTGGCCTCAGATACTTACTAGCTGTGTGACCCTGGGCAAGTTACTTAACCCTCTTTGCCTCAGTTCCTTATCTGTAAAATGAGCTGAAGAAGAAAATAGCAAATCATTCCAATATCTCTGCCAAGAAAATCCCAAATGGGGTCACAGAGTCAGACACAACTAAAAAATTACCTAATTATGTATTATAGGTTCATGGAATGGAGATAACCATTTTACATATGAGGAAACTAAGAGAAGAGGTAAATGACTTATGGTTGCTCGGAGGCCACTGGCCTGGAGCTAGGAAGATCTGAGTTGAAAACCTACCTCAGATACTTTTTTCCTATGTGACCCTGGGTAAAGTCACTTAATCTCTCTTAGCCTCAGTCTACTCATTTGCAAAATGGGAATAATAATAGCACCTACCTCTCAGGGTTGTGGTGAGGATCAAATGAGATGATATTTGTAAAATGCTTAGCACAGTGCCTGGCATATAGTAGGTGCTTAATAAATGCTTGTGTCCTTCCATGGTCACACAGCTGGTTGGGGTCAAAGTCAGAATTTGAACTTAGGTTTTTCTGACTCTAGTTCCAGTATACTACACGTGTCACTAGTTACTTAATCTCCAAATCTACAGTTTTTGACTATATTGAACCATCCACATTCACCAGATATTGGAGTCACAGAACACTGGTGAGCTAGTGAGCAGGCAGTCTCTCACACTCTACTCCTCCCCCTAACAATTACACCTTTATATAGGTTAAGCTACTTTTCCAGTTTTTGGTGTGACTTTCTCTCAAGTCATTGCTTGGCCCTCAGGACGGATGGTTTTCCTTTCAAATAAGGTGGTAGGGATGCCTACCCAATGCCATCTTAGCTGGTTAGTTAGCCTATTTGACTGCTGACTCATTTGACTTGAGAAATCCTGGTAAAAAGTATTCTTGTTGCCCTGGAAAGTTGTAAAATGACTCCAAGCCCCTAGTCAGAGATCATGGTTTGGCCGAATACTGCAGTTTTAAATCTCTCTATCTTCCTACTCCATGGTATTCCTATTTCCCTTCTCAGTGTTATATTCCAATAATAAATACACACAGTATAGCAATGTAGTAGTTAACAGCTGTATCACATTTAGCTTAAGAGAAGGAATAAATGGTTTTTTTAATGGGTAAAGGAACTTTTAAAAATTTTATTTTTTATTACGAACTCAATAAACATCTATACACATGAACATTTCCATAAACAAAGCACAGAAAAGGAGGATTGCATGTGAATATTTATGATGGATGGCTAGTTTCTTTTTCAAAAAGTATTATGTCTCCCTCTGAACTTTCTTTTATTATCTTCTATGCATTAAAAAAAAGTTTAATGGATAATGTTTTCTTTCTTTTCATATTTTTTTTTGGCATCACTATCACTAGCTACCCCAAACTGCACCCCCCCCAAGCCCTTTCTTCTTAAATAAGCATAGTCAAGCAAACTCAATCCACATATTGGTCTGAAAAGTATATCTCATTCTGTATCTCTAGTCTATTATTTCTCTGCCAAGAAGTGCCAAGCATCCTTTATCATCAGCCTTTAGGGGTTATGGTCAAGCATCGTGTTGATTGGAGTTCTTAAATCTTTCAACGCTGTTTTTCTTTACAGTACTGTAATCATTGTATGAATTTTTATGATTTTGTTCACTTAGCTCTTTGTCTATTCATATGCTTTCCTAGGTGGTTTTTTTTTTCCTGAATCTGTCCCTTTTGATACTTCTTTTGGAGCAATGATATTCCATTACATTCAAATGCCATAATTTGCCCAGCCCTTCCTCAATTGTTGAGAACCTACTCTGGTTCTAGTTTTTAGTTACAACAGAAAATGCTGCTATGCATATTTTTGCATATATAAGCCCTTTCCCTCTTTCTTTGATCTCTCTAGGGTATATACTTAGTAGTAGCATAAAAGGGTAGGCACATAAATCCAAGCATGTGCCCAACATGATACCTGAGCCCCATTCCTGTCTCTCTGGGCTGTTTCATTTACCTGCTCTCACAATTGTGTGTTTGGGAGATTTCCACAGAAGGGCGTTACCCCCATAGCCACCACCATATGATTACTACTTAAATTCTCTCTCACAGGGTTAGGGATAACCTAGGATGGGAGAATACACTCTTACTATTCACCAGTGACCCTGGGCCTCCTTTTTTGCTTCCAATTTATATAAAATCACCTGTGATGACATCATTAGCATTTAAAAATGAAACATTTATAAAATGATAAAGCAGAAACAGGACTAGTCATAACATTTACTCAGTAGAACTAAAATAATGGGAATAATTAAAATATCACAGTCCACTCTGTCTCACACTCTCCCAATTAATGCTCATGGTATTCATGGGGGACAATGGACACTTATATTTATAGAAACCCAGCACATTTCTACAACCTATATGCCAGGAACACTGCTAAGTGCAAGGGGTACAAAAACCAGATATACTTTCTAGGCACTTACATTCTATTGGGGGAAGACAATACATAAAGGTGAGGTGGAAAGTGTGGTGGGTGGGAACCCACATGGTAGGAAGGCTGGTGTGGAAGTGGAACGTACTGGAGCGTACTTGAGAGGAGGGAAGTGAACAGGGTGGCTGGGACTTCTAAAGATATGGTGGGGAAAATATATAGGGATATAAAAGATAGAGGGAAACTTGTGTGCCCCGGGCAGCTCATAACCTAAGAGGGCAGAATTTGGCATCCTTGGTCTTTTTAGACAACAGTCAGCACCACATCATCTGCTGGGCAAAATCACTTCTCTACTCCCCTTCTAGTCCTAGTTCTCCTGAGTAAAGTCACTTTTCTTCTGCTCTCAGACTGCTGAAGATTTGATAGTCTCTTTTTAGCATACTCTTAGTTCTTTTGGCAGGGTACCAAGAAAGTGCTGAGCTCTTTCAGTGACAGTTCACTTCCACCAAGAAAATGTCAAACTTCTCTGATCTTCATTGAAGCTCTGAGGAGTTTTTCCCTCTCAAGATTTTGAAAGTGATATGGTTATGCAGTCTTTTTTTTTTTTTTCTTTTGTGCAGCAATTGGGGTTAAGTGACTTGCCCAGGGTCACACAGCTAGTAAGTGGCAAGTGTCTGAGGCCAGAGTTGAACTCAGGTCCTCCTGACTCCAAGGCTGAAGCTTTACCCACTGTGCCATCTAGCTGCCCCTATGCAGCCTTTTTCATCCAACTCTTCAAAGAAGAGGGCATTCTGTTTCTCCAACCAGCTTTTAGCAAAGTCATACCTCTTCTCTCAGCAAAGCAGATGCAAAACTTATCTCTTCTCCCTCTGAAACCAGAGAGAGAAGTAAAGGGAAACACAGGAAAAGCCCTGAGGTGTTTCTTGTCTCTTGTGCTTTAGATGATGCTAGAGGGCAACCCTGCCTTTCTTCAGCCAATCAGCTCTCAATAAAGCTATGCATCTCTTCCATTCAGCACAGGTCGCAGCCTGCCTGTCAGCTTTGATCAGCTCCTATGACTTCTGTCCCTGAATCCTTCTGTTTTCAGCTTCTTCTCCTTTTTCTGTCTTTATCCAGTCATTTCCTTCCTTCCTATCTTCCTGGCTTCTAATGCCTAAAATCAGGACTTCCCTGTAAATTAGTTCCCATCGCTAATTTATGATATAAACTCGAAAGATCTACTTTTCTGTCAGACATGACTTTGGCAGTCCTTATTCAATTATTTAACCTTTCTATAGTTACGAAACACTTATTTGATTAATAGTTTATCAGTTATATTCTTCAAAAATCTGAAAACAGAAATGCAAATAAACTGACAAACTACAATGTAATGCAGTCATCTATAAATCAGTCAGTGCTCTATCTTCCAAAAAGGTCCTCAGAACAATTTATGTTTCTCCTCAATATTTTATCTGAGAGGCTGTTTCTCCTCAAGCTTATTTATTGGAGTTCCTTGCTCAAACGTTCTTTTCTTACCCCTTTCAGCAGCCAAAATGTCCACAAATGAAGGTGGAAATGTTTAAACAGATCTTGGTGACTTTATGGGCATAATGCTTTCCAGAGCATATCCTGGTTATTTTGCCCTACCACCTTAGACCTGGCATTGTACACTGGTGACCTTGTGGCTGTGGTCCTCCTCCTCCTTCCGTGGTGGCTGTCTTCTCCATGCTTTTCCCTCTCTCGCCTCTCATTACCTGGCTTCTCTTTTTTGAAGGTTCAAAGGAGGAGTAGAGACGGGCCTATGAGTAACAGTTATTTTTGCTCTACATAGCTTTCGTGTTCCCCCAAACCATCCATTCTTGATGCTGAACATCCACAATTCCTTGAACTAGTCCTCATTTAGTGAGTTCTTTCTAAGAACTGCAATATCATCCGAAGTCCTAGCCATGCCATGCTGCTTATTTCCCTCTCTATTCACTGTTCCAGGATGCTCTACCTTCACAGTGACTGCTTTACTTCCCCTTAGGATGGCTAGAACAGGAAACTGGTTGGATGACTGGTGAGTCCTTATCTTTAGAAGTCCCAGTCACCCTGTTCACTTCCTCCCTCTCAAGCATGCTCCAGTATGCTCCACCTCCACACCAGCCTACCTACGTGAGAGTTCTCCTCACCCGCTTTCCACCACATTTTTACATTGTCTTCCCCCAACAGAATGTAAGTGCCTAGAGAGTAGGTCCAGTTTTTAGCACTCATGGTGTTCCTGGCATATAATAAGTCATTAATAAATACTTTATCTACCCATCTGTCTATCATTTGGTGTGATCTCAAGGCTCCTCACCATCTTGGTTGCCCTCTGTTGGACACTCTCCAGTTTATCAATATCTTTTCTATAATGAGTTGCCCAGAACGGAACACAATACTCATGATGTGGACCTATCAAAGCAGATTATAGTGGGACTTCGACACCTCTAGTCCTACTCACTATGCTTCTCTTTGTTGTTGTTTTAGCTATTTATTGTTAAAGTTTTATTTGTATCTTTTACTTTTATATCACATTAATTCCCAAATATTTTTCCTCTCTCTTATACAGAGGCCCTTCCCTTGTAACAAAGAATTTTTAAAAAAGATCAGCAAAACCAACCAACACATCCACTGTGGTGACTTATAGCATATTCAATATTCCACACTCATTGTCCCCCACCTCTTCAACAAAAGGAGGAAGGTCCACTTTTTCATCTTTTTCCAGGGTTAAGCTGGGTCATTATAATTACACAAAATTCAGTTTCATTTTATTGTTCTTTTGTCTACATTGTAGTAGCCAATACATCTATTATTTTTCCTGCTGAAGTGTAGGGTCAGTTCAGGGAAGATTAGTACATCTGGTGTGAAGGCTGCTGAGCCCTTTTCAGAGCTGCTTTCCATTTTTGGGGTCCACCTGTTCCACCTAACTCTCACCTGTAGCTCCAAGAAGCTGTAACATGCATAGCAGCCACACCCCAGTAAAATGTTTTGGCAGATCAGTTAAACCAGGTTGAGGGTAACCAATGGGTCTGCAGAAGGTCAGGAGGTTGAGCTTCTAGGAAGTCCAAGTCTGTAGTGTATGCTGGGTTTTACAACCAGACAGTCCAGCACTGATCCCCTGAGGAACAACCTTCAGGACTCAGCTGAGCTATGAACTCATCTTGGGGCTACATTGCATTGGACAAGGGACAATCAACCTGTAGTAATTACTCTGGCCTCATTCTTCCAGAGTGAGTTTGGCTACATCTCCCCCTCAGGGTTCTAGGGGTATGGCTGAGGGGTTAGGACATCTCTGTTGGAACCAACAATGCTGTTGGTTCAAGGCTTCCCTTCACTGTGTTTTCCTCAGCTGTCAGTGATTAATGCCCCAGTTTCATTTAACTACATAGCATATGTACTTGAATTGTGTGGGGACCCATTAAGGTTAAGGCCATTATCCAAGGTATAATAAGGACAGCATACCCTTAAGAAAAGTCACTAAACTTCAGATTCTTCAACTATAAAATGAAGGCATTAGAACAGATGATCTCTCAGTGCCCTTCCAACTCTGTTGTCCAGTCATTTCAGTGCTGTCCAACTCTCCATGACCCCGTTTGGGGTTTTCTTGGCAAAGATACTGGGCTGGTTTGCCATTTCTTTCTCTAGCTCATTTGACAGATGAGGAAACTGAGGCAAACAGAGGGAAGTGACTTGCCCAGGGTCACTCATCTAGTAAGTGTCTGAGGCTAGATTTGAACTCAGGAAGAATTCCTTGATTCTGAGCCAAGTGCTGTATTTATTGCGTCATCCATGATCCTATAAGTTACCTGCTATGTACAAGGCACTGGGGACACAGAGACATAACAAAAAACAATCCCCACCCTCAAAGAGCTTGTATTCTACTAAGGAGATACAACCAGTGCACAGAAAACATATATACATATACACACATATATATACACACTTATGCACATTGACATATACATACACACTTATACATATATACTCTTTCTCTCACACATACACAATTCTTTGAGGTGAGAGAGAACACAGACAGCTTGAGTAGTCATGAAATGCTTGCTGTGGAGATGGCTCATGAACTTAGCCACAAAGAGATTCTCAGAGGCCCAGGTGAGGAAGGAGCACATTCCAGTCCTGGGGGACAGCCTGGATGAAGGTGTGGAGGCAATGATAGTCTGCAGAGGAAAGAGTAAGCTAATTTGGCTCTGGAGGAGAGTAACGTGACATAATCCTGGAAAGGTAGACTGAAGCCAGATTGTACAGGGTGTTAAGCGCCAAACCAGGGAGAGAATTTGCATTTTCCTCTATAGGCAAAAGGGAGGCAGTGAATTTTCTTGAATAGGGGAGTGACATGGTTAGTTTTGTGCTTTTGGAAGATTATTTTGGTGGCTCTGTGGAGGATGGAGAGGGGAGGGCCTGGAAACCAGGGATCTAATTAGGAGACTATTGCAATACTGAGAATTGTTGAGATGTGTTAGGAGGAAAGAAAAATGAGCAAAATTGTTCATTGCATTTTTATTTCATTTTCTAGGGTCAACACTGATTGTTTAAGTAAAGGCTTCTGACTTGCTTATACGCTAATAAATTAAGTGTGTCTAGATTTCACAAGTGATTTTGCATTTTATGAGCCTTGCTCTTCATACCAGCAAACTCAGCAAATATGTTTTCCCATGTTAAAAGTTCTACTTAAGGCAGAATCTTTTGCTCAATTTCATTCATTTTTGGCAAGAGAGGTGAACAAAATGTATTCATCAACTTGCTAATTATCTTTCCCTCATTTTGAATATTGACTTTCATATAATTTTGAGTCTATGCACATATATATATGTACATACCTGGGGCTAGCAGAAGACAGGTACCTGTAAGCAAATGATAATATGTTTGAATATCCACAATTATATTCCAGTTTTACACATCTTACAAGTTATAGCAGAAACCTAGGCTCCATTACCATTTCCACAGTGACACTTAATTATGACATAGACTCTTACTTTATAGTTGTATCATTAAAGATAATTATCAGGTGGCACAAAACTGAGAATAAGAGCTAACACTTTAGATGACAGAATCAGGATCTGAAAATGGTCTCTAGATGCCAGAACATTGGGATGAATCTAATAAAATTAAATTTGAGAGGCGTGAATGTAGAGACCTTCACCTGGTTTAAAAACAACCTACTTCATATATGCAGATAGAGGAATGACTAGACAGCTATTCTTATAAAAAAGGGATCTGGGAATCTAAGTGGGGCTGCAAGTTGAGTATGAATCAACACTGCGATATGCCAGCAATAAAAGCTACCTGGATCTTGAGCTGTGTGGAGAGGCATAGAATTCCAGAACAATGGGACTCAGTCTTACTGGGTACTCTACCCTGTTCATACCATATCCGGAGAATTACACGTTCACTTCTGGACACCACACTTTAGTGATGGAATCCTAATAAAGCTGCCTAACAGCCCCAATGTTCTAACTTCCTTATGGGCCTCACTGAATAGCAAGCAGGTCCTGATTTGACCACACAAGCTGGCTTTAACCGCACTACAGGGCCTCAGATCCAATATCCCAAACATGCCTCGGATGGAATCCGAGCCACTGCCCCAGCTAGCCACTGCCCCCAGACCCAATTCTCATATTTCTCACAGACACAGTAGGTGTGTCCACGAACTCATATTTCTCACAGAAATAGCAGGTGTGTCCATGTACTTAACCACAACCACATCCATCTAATCTCAGATAAGACTACAATAGCCAGCCAATCAAAAAGCAGCACTACCAGGATGCCTGAGCAGGATGTGGACCCCAAAACAATAGAAGAGACTTTCCCTAAGTAGATGCCTGTGCAGGAATAGTGAAAGCTGTCTTTTGGTGAACTTATGATGTAGAGAGAGTTATTATAATATTATCATACATGCATGTGCCCCACCTCCCAAGGATTTTTCTGTATTCATTGTGGGTAATTGCATGTGCAGTTCCATGGAAGCTGGAACCCCTCCCCTATTACTTAATCCCTTAACAAACTCCTTCTGTATTTTAATATTCATATATTCTGTTGTGTAGTTGCATCTTTTGCCTTATAAAAATCTGTCTTGCTTTTACTAAGCTGCTGGTCCTTTCTTGGAACTCAGCCCACTTCTGAGAGGTATGATGCTCAATAAATGCCTTTTCTTGGGTTGGAGATGGTCTGAGTCCATGAATTCTTACCAGACAACCCCCACAACACACCATGAAACTGCGACATTATGAACAATGTTGACAAACTGGAGTACATTCAGAGGAAGCTAAGTAGAATGATGAGGGGACCAGAAACTAGAAGAATTAATTTATAAAACTGATGGTGTTTATCACAAAGAAAATGACTTGGGAGAACATAATAGCTACCTTCAAGTGAAAGGTTATCTGTGGAAGAGAGATTATCCTTGTTGTCCTCTTCATACTATAATATAGATAATTATCTATGTACTATTGTATCTCCCCTAGTAAAATATAAGCTCTTTGAGGGCCAGGTGTATCTTTTGTTTCATCTTCACATTTCCAGTACATAGGACAGTGTCTTGCACATAGTAGGTGTTTAATAAATACTTGTTGGATTAGATGGTGTTGACACAGATTCAGTGAATTATTGAGTTACTCGTCAGTCTGACCATAGCTGGTGCACTATTTTCAGTTCTGGGCACCATATTTTAGGTAGGATATTGGTAAGCTTTAGATAAAGAAGTAGCCCTTCTCCTTAGCAAGACTGAGCTTACAAGTACCATTGATCCTACCCCATCTTGTCTTCTCCAGCAAATTGCCCTGACAATCATCCCTTCTCTATCTTGTTCTCAGTCTCTTTCTATTTGCTTGTTTCTTCCCTGTTGCTTTCAAACACACCCAAGCTTCTCTTATCCTTCAAAAAAACCTCTCTAAATCCTACCACCACTCAAGCTATCATCCTAGCTCTTTCTTTAATTTCTCAGTCAAATACCTGGAAAAAGACATTTATGCTTATTGCCTCGACTTCCTCTTCTCTCTCCTCAACTCTTTGTAGTCTGGCTTCTGACCTCATCACTCAACTGAAACTGGTGTCACCAAAGTTATCAATGATCTCTTAATAGCCAAATCAGATGAATTTTTCTCAGTTCTCATCCTTCTTGATACCTCTGCAGCACTTAGCACTATTAACCATCCTCTCCTCCTAGATACTTTCTTCTCAGTTGGGTTGCTATCACATCATGCTGTTTTGATTCTCATGCTATCTCTCGGATTGCTCCTTCTTAATCTCCTTTACTGAATTGTCATCCATGCAATGCCACCTAACTGTAGGTGGGCTCTAAGTCTCTGTCCTGGACTCTCCTCTCTCCACTCTCTTTGATCTGCTCACATGGATTTAATTATCATCTTTGCCATGATGATTCTCATATCTGGATCTTCAGCCTTAGCTTCTCTCCTGAGCCCCAGGTATTTTGAACTGGTTGTACCATAAGCATCTCAAACTCAATATGTTAAACACAAAACTCTTTTCTCCCCAGTCCCACCTTTCTTCCAAACTTCCCAATCTCTTTCAAGGATTACCACCATCCATCTAGTCATTCAAGTTTGTAATCTCAGCATTACTCTCCAGTCTCACTCACTCCACATACCCAATCTGTGGTCATATATGGTTGTTTTCCCCTCTACAGCATCTCTGGAATCCATTCCCTTCTCTTCACTCCCACCTCACCATTCCTAATTCAGGTCCTTATCACTTCTCATCTGGAATACTACAATACCCTTCTAAGAGCTAAGTGACTCAACATGGAGAGCATGGGAATTAGAGTCAGGAAAACCTGAGTTCAAATCCTGTGTCAAGTATTTACTAGTTCTGTGACCCTAGGTAAGTCACTTAACCTCCCAACCTCAGTTTCCTTATATATATAAAATAGGGATAATAATAGAATCAACTTCATATGGTTGTTGTGAGGATCGAGTGAGATAACCTATATAAAGTTCTTTGCAAAATATTATTATTGATCTCCCTGAATCAATTTTCTCTTCATTCCAGTACATTCTCTATACAACTGCCTAAGGGATTTTCCTAAAGTTTAGTTCTAGCCATATCATTTACCTGTGGGCAGCTAGGTGGTACAGTGGATAGAGCGCTGGGCCTGGAGTCAAGAAAACCTAAGTTCAAATCTGCCCTCAGATACCTACTAGTTATGTGACTCAGGGTCACTTAACCTGGTTTGCCTCAGGTTCCTCATCCATAAAATGAGCTGGGGAAGGAAATGGCAAATTACTCCAATATCTTTTGCCAAGAAAAGCCCAAATGGAGTCATGAAGAGTCAGATATGATTGAAACGATTGAATAGCATATCACTGCCTTACTCCTTAATACTTCTAGGATGAAATAGACATTCTGTTTGGCATTTCAAGCCTTTCCTACCCTGGTCTCATCCTACCTTTCTAGTCTTATTACACATTATTCCCCTTCATGAACTATTTGGTCTGGCCAAAATAGCTTTACCATTCCTCATACACAATCATCTATCTCCCATCTCTGCACCTTCACCGTTGCTGTTCCATTCCTTCTCCACTCTCATGGCTTAATTCCATGAGCTACCTTGAGAGGTGGTGGGTTAACCCCCCTCTAAAGGTCTTCAAGCAAAGGCTGGGCAACCTCTCATTGAGGATATTGTAGAAGAGAGCCCTGTTCAGGTTGGATTGGTAAGGTATCTGAGATTCCTTCCAACTCTGAAATGATTCTGTGATTCTGTGAATTTTAATTCATGAATTTGCTGGTAGTACTACTTTATGGACATTAATTTTTGCTTGGTGTCCAGCAGTTTTCTCCTACTTCTAAGATAAATCCACTGCTTAGTTTAAATTAAAAATTTTTTTTATTCATTTCTTTTGCTTTTTACGTTACTTTCATTTTTATTTCCCCTACCTAGCACTGAGGTATCCTCTGTAACGAAGAATAAAAAAAGCAAGAAAAAAGCAATTTAGTACAGCTAATCTGTCGTCAGCCAAGCCTGACAGTATGTGCAATGTTCCATTCCTTGAGTTCCCCACCTCTGCAAACAAGAGAGTGAGGTGCATTCTCTCATCTCTTCTTCAGGAACAAGCTTAGTTATTTAAATTCTGTCTTATCTTTTATATTACATGTAATGTCCTTGTGGACAAGGACTATTTCATTCCAGTCTTTGCGTTTAGTATGGTGTCTGGAACATAGTAGGTACTTAATAAGTGTTTGTTGATTGATTTTATCTTTTAAAAAATTTTTTTAAATTAAATTTCATTTTTATCAAGTATTTATATTTTTTTCTCCCTCCTACCTCCCTTTCATCCTTATCCTCCACCCACAGTGAAGAAAAAAGAAACACAAACCCTAGTAACAGAGAGGCACAATTAAGCAAAACAAATATACATATTGTCCATGTCCAAATATGTGTGTCTCATTTTACATATGTAGTCTGTCATCTCTCTGTCAGGAAATGGGTAGCATTCTTCGTCACCCATTCTGTGGAATCTTGGTTGATTATTACACTGATCAGAGTTCTTAAGTCTTTTAAAATTGTTTGTTTTTACGAAGTTATTATAGTAGAAATTGTTCTTCTAGTTCTGCTCACTTCATTCTGCATCAATTTATGAAAATCTTCCTAGGTTTCTCTGAAACCATCACCTTCATGATCTCTTACAACACAATAGTATGCCATTATGTTTGTAACCTTCTACTCAAAGTGTCAATTGTACAGGACTCTTCTTTCCTTATTAGCGGTCAGTGCCCAGTATGTGAGAAGCAGATGGAACTGGTAAGAGTGAAAGAGAAAGAGAAAGAGAAGAAATTTGGGCCCTTTTGGCTTCCAGCTCCAAGAGAGAAGACAGATAGTTCCAACATCCCTTTAGCCTGAAGTTGGACAAAAAGATTCTGGGAAGAAGCTGACATGTAGAGGAGTCAATACTTGGCTCATTTCTCTTTTCCCAGTTTATTACACTAGAGACTTCAGGAATTGCCCATTTGATGAAATCTGAAATACTCACTCTTGGTTGAGCTGAGTTATATCACTTCCAATGGGACAGCTCATTTGCTTTTTGTATTGTCTGGTATGTATTCTTCTACTCATACTTCCTTTGATTTCTGTTTTACTCTTGACTTGGATAAATGAGTTTATTTACTCTTTGTTATGCACGTTTGTTGAGGAACTGGAATTTGATGGAAAGAGAGTCAAGCCTTGGAAATATATAGCTTGGAGTACTCCTTTCCCATTAAAGAATGGAGGAGAGTAGTTTAGGTAGCTTGAACCTCAAAATTACTTCCCCTAGACTAATAATATTTAGTGGAGCAAATAATTCTAGACTGATACCCTGTCTCTTTGAGGTGAACATAGTGGCCCCAACTGGCCCCAACCTCCTGATTCTCTTTCTAGCAGGCATCAAAGTCTTCCTCAGAGAAAGTGGTAGGAGGAGACACTAGAAGTGTCTATTCTTATTTCCCTGCAGACTACATTTAGACAGAACCATGCAGACAGAAATATGCAATCTTCGTGGGTCAAAACCAAAACAATAACGAAAATCTGCCACACCCTACCCATCCATAATACCATCATTTGTTTAACCATTTCCCAATTGATGGAAACCCCCTAGTTTCCAGTTCTCTACATCACTTCTAGGTCATTGGAATGGGGGAAAGTAAGCCAAATATTTGAAGAGGGACAAAGCTAAAATCCTACCTTCCAAGAAGCTTTCCCCAACCCCTTTTCCTTTCATTGTGTGCTTATTTATAATTCGGTAACATAGAGTCATAGGATTTTAGATCATGAGGTGGAAGCCATCTAGACCAACCTCCTCCTTTAGCAGATGAGGAAATTGAAAACTAGAGAAGTTAAATGATTTGCCCAAGGTCACACAGCTATTAAATTGCAGAACTGGGGGCTCTTTCCATTATGACATTATTCTTCACTTTGTGGCACCTACTGACATGTTTGTTTTATTACTTAACCATTTCACCTGCAAGTGTTTTGAAGTATCACGGAAAAAGCACTAGACTTGGAGTCAGAGATTGTGAGTTTTAGTTTCCACTCTGCTATTTTTAAACTGCTTGACCTTGGGAAAAATAACAATTCTAAGCCTCTACTTCCTTATCTGTAAAATGGAGAAAATAATATTTCACTGCCTCTCTGACAGGGTTATTCTGAAGGTCAAATGCAGTGACGGATGGAAAATGCCTTATAAGTGATAAATTGCTATGTAAATATAAATTAATATTATATGTTACATAATGTATAAATCATGATTAATAATTAATTATATGATATAATTTAATAATAACAGTTGGCATTTCTATAATGCCTTAAGGTTTGTGAAATACTTTATATATTATCTCAATGGATCCTCATAACAGCCTTGTGAAACAGGATTTACAACTATCCTCATTTGATAGATGATGAAACCGAGGTTTAAGCTATTTTTTCCAGGATCACACAGCTAATAAATGTGTTGAGGCAGGATTAGAACTCAGGTCTTCCTGATTCCAATCAGCACTCTCTGTGGTCTACCATGTTACCTCTCACACTTCGGAAGCCTTAAAGTGATAAATAGTAATAGGAGAGAAACATTTACCATGTGCCAGGTATAGTGTTAAGCACCAGAGACACAAACACAAGCAAAAAGAAAGACAGGCCCTACCCTCAAGAAGCTTATATTCTAATGGGGAAAGTCATTCACAAAAGGAAGCTGAAAGGCAGTGGAGGAGGGGCAAGGAAGGATGGATGAAGGTACCCTATAAGAGAGAATAGGACTCGGGGTGTGAGGCCACAGGGGATGTTCCAGGGTGAGGCAGGAGTAGAAGTCTGGAGAATCAGGAATAGGGCTAGGAGGAGAATTCCAAAGAATGTTAATGCAGGGGATAGCTAGGTGGCTCAGTGGATACAGCACCAGCCCTGAAGTCAGGAGGACCTGAGTTCAAATCTGGCCTCAGACCAAACACTTGACATGTACTAGCTGTGTGACCTTGGGCAAGTCACTTAACCCCGATTGCCTCACCAAAAAAAAAAAAAAGAAGAATGTTAATGCAGTTGACAATTTATATACTAGTACTTTGGGAACATGATCTAATTTGGTCCTTACAACAACTCCATGAGGCCAGAATCATGGGTGTTACCCCCATTTTATAAGTGAGGAAACTGAGACTGAGAGAGTTTAAGAGTTGTGTCCATGTTCACACAATAAATGTCTGAGGCAGGATTTGAACCCAGATTTTTTTGACTTCATGAGTCCAGAACTCCATTCACTAAAACATGACATTGAAAACTTCAGGAAGATTCTCTCATCTGTCTCTTGTACCCCTGCTAGTATTCAGCAGCACCAGGCACATGATAGGTACTCAATAAATACTTACAAAATTAAGTTGAATTGGACTGAGAAGTCTCCTGAGAGCCAGACAGAACTCAGTTGTGTATTTTGACATGTTGGACAAGGGCCAACTGGAGTCCTCAGAAATTTCTTATGTAACATCCAAAATGGCCCTTGTGGACCAGTGCCAGGCTAAAGAGGATTGTGGAAAGATTTAAGGAGGTGAGGATGGTACATGCCAGGCACCTGGCAATGCCTGCTTTCCACCCCATCCCCCCAGCAAGCAGACACTCCCATCTTGTCTTTGTGTAGGCTTAAAGCAATTAGTCCCGAGATGAACGGCTTGAAATCAGGTGCCAGACACTTCCCCTTGTGCTACCAACGTCCCAGTCTCCGGTTCCTCCCTGAGTGTTTTCTATTTTCTGCTCTGTCTGGACAGAGCCGATTGTCTGGCCCTGTCTATTCCCAGCCTTCCTTAGGAAAACTATGCTCCCTCCCTCCATGCTGAGGAGTGCCCTGGCTGTCCCTCCTGCTCTGGGATGGATTCTTACATGTGTTGGGAAGCTAACAGGACGAAGAGAAACATCTAATTTCAGTGACCTGATGGCCTGCCAGGGAGAGGAAAACCCTTGGGCTTTCACTATTCAGGTCCTACTTAACCAGAGTCAGGCTTCATTCATGTCTTCCTGCCCAGAGACTTATTCGCTCACTGCTGCCAGGAGCCGGGAGGGAAGGAGAGATGGGGAAGGGGCAGGGAGGGAGAATTGAAAGAGAAGATGGGAGGGGTGGGATGAGGAGAGAGAATTGACAAAGAATGAAAGGGGAGGAATGAGTGAAGAACTGGCAGAGAAGATGATGGGAGAGAAAGAATTCACTGACAATGGGAGAGGAGAGATGGTTGAAGGAGGGCTGATGGAGAACACAGAAGGGAGAGGGGAAGGAGGAATGATGAGGATGAGAAGGCAGGAGAGGGAAAGAGAGAATGGTTAGATTGATAGGAAAGGAGGAGAAAGTCCAGGAAAATTGACAGAGAAGATTGGATTGGAGGACAACAGTGTTTCTTTTGACCTGTCTGAATTTGGGCCAAATGAGCATAGAGATCTATCTGGGGAATATAACTGATGATCCCAGGTACAACAAAAACTGTAAGGTATGCTGGAAAAAGAAGTGAGGAAATTTGGGCTTTATTTCCACCTGGCTGTGTGGCCTTAGTTACCACTTTTCATTCTCTATGCTTCAGTGCAGTCTTGGACAAATCATTCAGTTTCTCTGCACCTCAGATTCCTAATTTGTACAAGGAAGGTATTGCACTAGACTGTTTGGTTCTTTCCAGTCCTGACATTGAGAATTCATAGGATTCAGAGCTTCAGCTAGGGACCTAACTGATCATTTAGTCCAAGCCCATCAGAGTGGGAGTGGCAGTCCAGGGGTATGCCGATTTATAAATTAACCACCAGCTATCCAGAAAAAAAAATGTGTATGCACCACACCTTTAAATTTAATCTTCATCATTAACATTTTTCCTCTCACTTTCTCAGGTCTGGACCATCAACAAAATAATAAATCAAGCCCTGATTTGTAGTGCTTGCCAATTTCCGAGGTCTAAATGTGCGCACTCAAAATTCAACCATCAGCTCTTTGGAGCTTGTAGGAGTTGGCTCCAGCACACCCCTGGGAGGTACCTCATTTCATAGATGAGAAAAATGGGGCCCATAGGGGTGAAGTGATTTGCTGAACATCAGAGCTGGGATATAAAACCAGGTCTTCCAACTATAAATCCAATACCTTTTCCATTATATTCCTAGTTGTATGTGACGGTGACCCTACAGGATGATCTAGGAACTATAGGAAGAATTACACAGGGAAGTGACTTGAAAGGTGATTGAGAGTGAACTCAGGACCTTCCAGAGGAGGGGAGCAGGGAAGAAATGCATAGACTCTTTCCTGACAGTATCTTCAACTGTCACTATTCTTTGTAAATGAGACTTTGCAATGGACTAGGTTATTTTCTTGGCCCAATAAGAAACAGTTTTGGGGAAAATTTTTATTGTTGTTTTTGTAGATGCATCAGCTATGGACACAATCCATGCATCTTTGAGCCTAGAATCTGCATTAGGGAGCCATTTAGCCTCACAGTGCCTCAGTTTTGCCATCAGGATAAATGGGATCATAAAGACATTGGCCCTATCATCTCACATCAAAACTGAGAGGGTGAATATTTTAATATTCTTAGAGAGAATAAGAATGCTTTAGGGAGGTAGTTTTTCATATGTAAGGTGGCAACCTTTGAAGCAGCCACCGGATTAGTATTTTTATTATCTTCCACAAAATGTGCAGCATGACTCAGTGTAATAAATAAATAAATAAACATACCTTCTGTTGACTGAATAAAAAAAGTCTCACAAATGCTATTGTTGTTCAGTTGTTTTTCAGTTATGTCCAACTCTTCGTGACCCCTTTTGGGGTTTTCTTGGAAAAGATACTAGAGTGGTTTGCCATTGCCTTCTCCAACTCATTTTTACAGACGAGGAAACTGAGGCAAATAGGGTTAAATGATTTGTCCAGGATCACACAGCTAGTAAGTTATCTGAGGTAGGATTTGAACTTGAGGTCTTCCTGACATCACCCTTGGTGTCCTATCCGTTGCACCACTTAGATGCCCTCATATAATGTTGTCGTTGTTCAGTTGTGTCCAACTCTTTGTGAACCCATGGACCACAACACGCCAGGCCCTTCTATCCTCCACTATTTCTCAAAGTCTGTCCAAGATCATATTCATTGTTTTCATGTCACCATGCATCTCATCCTCTGCCATCCCCTTTTCCTTTTGCATTCAATCTTTCCCAACGTCAGGGTCTTTTCCAAGGAGTCTCATCTTTTCATTATGTAGTCAAAGTATTTAAGCTTCAGCTTCAGTATTTGACCTTCCAATGAATAGTCTGAATTAATCTCTTTAAGTATTGACTGTTTTGATCTCCTTGCTCTCCAAAGTCTTCTCCAGCATCACAATTCAAAAGCATTGATTCGGAGGTGAGATTCTCATGGCCATACGTTGCTACTAGGAAAACCATGGCTTTGATTACACAGACCTTTGTCAGCAAGGTGATAACTCTGCTTTTTGGTATGCTGTCCATATTTGCCATACGTATACTACTGTTTTCCAAACGTATGTCAATGCTTTTATGATGAAGAAAATACACATTCATTTAAAAGTGTTACTAGTGTTAAAAGCATAATAGTTTCTCATCATCATGAATTTTCTGAGCCTGGAGTACTCTCCCTCCTGATCTCTGCCTCCTGGAATCCTTCAAATTCAAAGCCCTACCTTCTGCAAAAAGTCTTTCTCATTCCTCCTTAATTTTTAGGGCTTTGCCTCTATTGATTATCTCCAATTTATCATCATCACCACTACCACCACCATCATCATCATTATTTATCTAGTACCTGCTATGTGCCAGGAGCTATGCTAAACACTTTACAAATATTTTCCCATTTGGTCCTCACAACAACCCTGGAAGATAGGTGCTATTATTACCCCCATTTTATAGTTGAAGAAACTGAGGCAAATAGAAATTAAATGACTTGCCCAGGATCACACAGGTAGTAAGTGTCTGAGGTTGAATTTGAACTCAGGTCCTCCTGACTCCAGGGCCAGTGCCCTATCCACTATGCCACCTAGTTGCCCCTAGTTGTATGTATCTTGATTATACATAGTTGTCTGCTTGCTATTTCCCCCCTCCTTGAGAGCAGGGACTGGTTTTTTGTTTTGCTTTGTTTTGTCTTGCCTTTTGGCCTTTCTTTGTTTTCCCAGTGTTTAACACAGTGCCTGGCACATAGTAGGTGCCCAATAGTTGATGACAACGCACACACACACACACACACACACACATATAGTTAGTATAACTGTTATCATGGGGGAGGGAATTCAAGAATGTTTTTTAATTAAAAAGAGATGCTCATGCTTAAAAATACTGGGAATCACTGGGGTAGGTTTTAAAACTGTGCTCACTGCAAAGGGCTGGACAAATATTTGCCTTCTTTTCTTCTCCAAGAGATTATAGAAATTAGAGCTTGAAGGAAACTTTCCCATCTGACCTATATATTTCCCCAAGGGATAGAAGAATGTTGTTAAGGGGGGGCAAGGAATAGTTGGTAAATAACTATATTATCTTACTGAAATATTCTAAAAGTAGGAATGTTAGTGAAAAAATGTTATATACTAAATAAAGTTCTCTTTATAAGAAACAATTCAAATCTTTATCCTATTTCTTACATGCATATGCACAATAAACTCTAGAATTTTTTTCATTTCATATAGAATGTGAGGTTCTTGAAAGCATGAACTTGCTAATTTGTGTGTTTGTAACTCAGGCACTGAACAACTGCTTATTCATTCATTCATTCATTCATAGCCTACCTCATCCTTGGTAAGTCATTTCTCATTCTCAGTTTCTTCATCTGTAAAATGGGGATGATAAGAAAACCTGTAACAACTTAAAGGGTCAACACCTTTCTCAGCTCCAATTCTCTCATCCATAAAGTAGCAAATATACCAATGAGAAACCATGGGGATCAGTGAGTGGCGAGAGAGCTGTCCTCAGAGTCAGGAGGACCCTAATTCAAATCCTGCCCCTGACACATACTGACTGTGTGGCATTGGACAAATCACACTCTCAGGTCCCAGTCAACCCTCTAAGACCATAAGTTACAGAGTAGATCCTTATTGGACTAGTAGAGGAGAGGTTCTAGACCGATGACATCACAGGATCTAGATCACCAAAAAGGTAAGGTCCCTGGAACTCTTACCTCACAGGATAGGTGGAAAGTTCAATTAAGGTAATGTAGGTAGAATGTTTTGCAAACCTTAAAATGCTATGTGAATGTTGGCGATGTTCAATATTATTACATCAAGGCAAAGGCTTGGGATATGCATTGACACTCTGGGACCCCAAGCAAACAAGTCAGAAACACACGTCTTTTGTGTGAATTGCAGAATCCAGGATTTTCAGCTCTGGCTCAAATCCTTGTCTCCCTCTCCCTCCCTCATCCAGAATCTTGGGGCTGCTTGGGCAGTTATATGAGCCATGGATCTTCCAGCTGTTCTCCTCCCGCCTTGTATTTATTTATTAACAGACATATTTTCTCCCCTTCCTACAGAATGGAATAAATTCCTTGAGGTCAGGGTCTGTTTCATCTTTGTCTTTGTATCTCTAACACTTAGTCTATGACTTGGAATCCCAAAGGTGCTTAATAAAATGCACATTGAATTGAATTGAATGACAGGGGTCATTTTAATTCCAGCTATATGGCCCCTTATAATTGCAGAAGTCTTTATAGCCGCTTGATTCTTGCATCAGCCCTGTAAGGGAGGTAGTGCATCTGACTACTTTTATCCCCATCTTTCAGATGATAAAACTGAGGTTCAAAGACAATGAAGTGAATTGTTTAAGCCCTTACACTTAGTCTTGGGTGTTTTTTGTGCCCTTCACTTCCCTTGTAGTTCTTTATCAGGGAGGGGGGGCTAGTATGGAACGAATGCTGAATTTGGAGTCAACATTTGAACTCAGGTCTTTTGACCTCGGGCCAGCATTCTTTCCATTGAGCCACATGATTATGGAAAGCCTTCTGTTTTAAGTTGCAGCTTTCTCAGGAATCTTGAGAGATTCTTAAAATGAGTTATGAGGTCCCTGTGGAGAGATGAAAAGAGAATGACCCTCGTTGCTAGCATGCAGATACACACAACTTCTGTCATTGGGGGGGGTGAGGAGAGGCTGCAGTTAAGGGGTGCAAAGCCAATTTCTCTTGTAGGCAAGAAGCGTTGTTTTCAGGTCAAGTCTGGGATATATACTTCAGGGGCCTCCCTTTTCCTCTGATGGTGGTCCCTCAGTCCTCTCTCCCTGGCCCAAGCTCTATACGACCCTACTGGCATGCCCCAGGGAAGTGTATACAGCCCTGGCACCTTGGTCATCTCCCAGGGGTCACCAGCATCAGCCCTGGGGCAGAAATCAGAATGGCAGCCAGGCTGACCTCTGGAGATTTTCTATCTTCTAACAGCCTCGAGATGGTTGGCTCAGATGTGAAGACTCTGAACAAGGACAAGGAAGACAGTGAAAAATGTGTGTATATATATGAGGATGGTAGGGGCTCGCAGAAATATTTTTCTATCATAGATTTCCTCATAAGCGGTAAGCAGCCTCCTCCTATCATCCTCCCCTAGGGTTATGGCCCCTAGGACTGGCTCAGTTGCTGCATTCCCTAGCTCTGACTCCTCGCTAGTATTTCTTAATCTGAGGCCTCCCAAATCCCAGTCAGATATGTTTTCCACCTCATTTGGCACTTGTCAAAGGTACTTGGTTGATACAGCCCCTAGCAGAGCAGAAGGCCTCTCTTTTCCCCAGGCTGGTGCCAAGAATTGCATTCCTGGCTTCCTGGCAGGAGGAACATAAAGAGAATATTCTCTCTGAGTCACCAAGGACCCCAAGTTCTTGTGAAGATGGCCCTGCCAGAGACCAAGGTGACCTTTTGTCTGGTTAGGAATTATTAGGAATTACCCAGGCAGACAGACATCCCCTGTGCTCCCCACCCAGTACTTAAAGCATCAGCCTCGTTACAAGAGAATGAAGCTGCCTGAGAGGTAGGGCTTGGATTGGAAGCATATGGAGGGGTTAGGGAAGAGCAGACTGACATTTTCAGACAGAGATGTGCTGAAGTCAGCTCATACCAGCTCAAGAAAGTCAACTATTAAATTTTCAGCATGAACATTTTTGCCTTGGATATTGGCAAATGCCGCAAATTGGAGTTTATTTACTGTTTTGTTGATTGTCTAGATTTAAGAAAGTGATGGAGAAAATGCAGATTAATGCCGATTATAATCTCCAGTATAAATAATGCAAATTAAATATTAAAACATATGCATATATGTTTTAACATTTAATTTTAATTTTAAAATAGTAAAAATGTACATCCATCTCTCTCTCTCTCTCTCTCTCTCTCTCTCTCTCTCATATATCTACCTGTCTGTCTGTCTCTCCACACTATTTTTTTTCCTGGAGAGCTGGTCATTGAACATTGACCAGAACACCTTGATCTTCAGGTGGCCCTTTGGTGTGTCAGGATTCACATCTGATGAGATAATTTACGGAACTGATGATTGATAGTAGGAAGGTCCCACTTTATCAAGGAGCAGGCAGGTGCTTGCCTAATCCACTCTGGGCCACCAAACATGAAGCTCAAAAGTCTTGGACTTGCCAGGGTTCAACTTGGCAATTAGCTGATTTTAGGCTCATTACCTCTATGCTTCATGCTTTCATCTGTCAAACGGGTATAATTCCACCAACCTTAATTATCACATGAGGTGAGGAGCAGCCAAAGGCACAATGAAAAAGTGATATTCCAATATAAGGGGAAATTATTGTTTTATTGGTTTATAGAAACAACACAGAGAATCACTGAGGCATAGTGGATAGAGTGTTAGACTTGGAAGCAAGGAGACTTAGGTTCAAAATCTGCTCTTTGTGACCATAGGAAAATTATTTAACCTCTCTGAGCTTCAGGTAACTCCCTAGGACTATGAGTTACAGAGGATTATGATCTAAATTGTTTGTTCAGTTGTTTCTTCATGACCCTGGTTGGGGTTTTCTTGGCAGAGATACTGGAGTGGTTTGCCATTTCTTTCTCTAGCTCGTCTGACAGATGAGGATACGAGGCAAACAGGGGTAAGTGACTTGCCCAGGGTCATACAGCTAGTAAGAGTCTGAGGCTGGATTTGAACTCATGAAGATGAGTCTTCCTAGTTCCAAGCCCAGTGCGCTATCCATTGTACCAACTAGCTGCCCCTTGTGATCTACATAGGTGGAGGAAATTCCCACATTTCATTGTGAGGTCCTTCAGGCATGGATAATAGCAACAATTTATTATTATAATAATTCATCTATTAATATAACAACTAAGAATTAGTATTATCATTATTATGATTGTAGCTAACATTTATATAGCACCTGCTACGTGCCAGGCACTATGCTAAACACTTTACAATTATTATCTCATTTGATCCTTACAAGAACCATGGGAGGTAGGTACTATTATTCTCATTTTGCCAATGAGGCAAATAAAGGTTAAGTGACTTGGCTGGGGTCACACAGCTAGTAAATATCTTAGGCATGATTCAAACTTAGGTTTTCCTGACTCCAATAACAGTCACTCTACAGTTTTCAAAGGTTAAAATCAACAATAATATTTTTTAAAGTATCCAAACAAAAATCTGGATAATATTAATGAACCACAGGGTACTCTAACTCAAGGCAGTTATAGAAAGAGGAGAACTTCCTTCTCAAAAAGTGGGGGGGAGGATTGAAAGCATATGATAAATTGGTTTAAATCCTCACGAAAACACTTCTGAAACAAAACAGACACCACTTTACCAAATGCTAGTAAAGACTGACCAAAAGACCACGTCACCGGGCTTGGCAAATGTGACCAATATTGCTTTATTTTTGGATGAACCCATGAAACAGCTAAGATGGAGGAGTAGAGCCAAAAAGTCCTCCATGGGTGACACCCACATGGGCTCAGCCAACAGTATGTCAACAAAGAAGGGTTGAATAAATGACTACATGACACAGATTCACTCACAGAAATGATGGAGTTTATGATAGCCAAGGAAGAATGAGCTCCTTGTTGCCATAAGTTACAGAAGGGTCATCCTCAAGGATCATGGACCTCTTGATTGAGGCAGATTTTTGTAAGGAAATGGTAGAAATCAAGCAGCAAATTGCTGCAAGTTGTCAAAATTTGCCACCTATAAATACTTACAAAGACACAATCAGAAGCTCACTGTCCTTCAATATCACTATGGTTCAAAAGCTTGGAAGGCCAAAGGAAGCTAGATGGTGCAGTGGGTAGAGCACTGGAGCTGGAGTCAGGAAGACTCATCTCCTTGAGTTCAATCTGGCCTTAGATACTTACTAGTTGTGTGACCCTGGGCAAGTTACCTCACCCTGTTTACCTCAGTTTCCTCATCTATAAAATGAGCTAGAGAAGAAAATGGTAAACCACACCAGTACCTTTGCCAAGAAAACCCCCAAATGGGATCACAAAGAGTTAGATGTAACTGAGCAACAACAAAAACACACCGTATCTGTAATTGAAGTCTTAGAGAGAACTCTGGAGTACTGAGAGATTAAGTGACAAAGAGTCAGACGTGACTGAACAACAATAGTAGTTCAAAACTATATCACTATCATTCAAAACTAATAGAGAGTAATACCCCATACTACAACTGCAAACCCCAACATATCTTGAATATTCAACAAATAAAACATTCTGGAACCACAAAAATATTGCCAGCAGTTACCTAGGCATGCCATTGACCCATACAAATTTGCCAACAATGTTTTTAATAGATGGTGCCATACTGAATGCTCAGGACTCCAATCTAGTGTAGATAAAATCTGTGACTGTAAGGGCCATTTGCATAAGACTCTCCTCATTCATGGAGATTGGGAAAGTCTTATGCAAATGGTCCCTTGAGCCACAGGTTACATAGAAAATAGTGCATTGTGAGTGGATCTCCACTCTATTAATCCAGTTGGTCAATGTCCTTCTGAAAATGTCTCATGTTTATTAGGGTAGATTTGATTACAAGGTGACAGATGATAGGATCATAGGTATATGTGGAAGGAACCTTTGAGGTCATCTAGTCCAACCCCCTCATTTTACAGATGGGGAACCTTAGGCACAGAGACCTCACTGGTACTGATCTATAGCAGAGTCAGGCTTCTAACTCAGATCCTCTGACTTCAAATCCAGTGTTCTATCCATCGGACCACAATGCCTCCCCATAAGTACCAAAACTCATTCTGATGATTGTTTCTGCTGAAAGGACATTTTTGATTCATATAGCCTTAATGGATGACTTTTAAAATTAAATATAGATTCATTATTAGAAAATATGACCATAGGTTTAGAATCATAAGGGACCCTTACAGGTCAGCTAATCTAACCCACTTCATTTTGCAAATGAAAAACTGACCCCCCAGGGAAATGAAGGGACTTGCCCAAGGCCATACAGGGAGTGTGTGGCACATCTGGGATTTGTGACTCCAAGCCCAGCCCATTTCTCAATGCACCATACTTTCTCTTTTAAAAGAATGATTTAGGGCAGCAGTTTTCAAACTTTTTGACTTCAGGCCATTTTTACACTCTTAAAAATTGAGAACCCTACCAAAGTTATATCTGTTGATATTTATCACGATTAAAAACTAAAATGTCATAGTAATATTATGAAAGTAGTTTTGACCTTGGGAATATCTTGGATCCCTGGACCACACTTTGAGAACTACTGATTTAGGGGAATGCATAAATTATGGGATATAAATGAGAGGGAATATTATTGTGCTGTAAGAAATGAAGAGATGCACCAGCCCTGAAGTCAGGAGGACCTGAGTTCAAATCCAGCCTCAGACCAAACACTTGACACTTACTAGCTGTGTGACCCTGGGCAAGTCACTTAACCCCAATTGCCTAAAAAAAGAAGAAGAAGAAAAAGAAATGA
Organism: Vombatus ursinus; assembly: GCF_900497805.2. NCBI lineage: Eukaryota > Metazoa > Chordata > Mammalia > Diprotodontia > Vombatidae > Vombatus > Vombatus ursinus. The sequence goes on along the minus strand of NW_020954560.1, from coordinate 3,078,789 downwards.
AGAGATGGTCAGAGAAACTTGGGAAAACTTGTGTGAACTGATACAGAATAAAGTGAGCAGACCAGCAGAACAATTTGTACTTTAACATCATTAATGTGAAAATGAACAATTCTGAAAGCCATGAGAACTCTGAATACCCCACTGATCAACCATGGTTCCAGAGGACCAATGATGCAAAATGCTACTCATCTCATGACAGAAAAGTAATGGACTCAAGAATAAGACACACATTTTTGGAGAGGTCCAGTGTGGGAATGTGTTTTGCTTGACTATACTATTTTTATTATGAGGATTTTGTTTTTCTTTTTTCCTCCAGAAGTTGAGGGGAAGGAGTGAAAGAGAGAAAAAAAAAGTGAATTTTTTAAAAAGGAAAGAAAAAGATAAAAGAATGGTTTGCAGAGACTATGCTTAGACTTTGGAATTATCCAAATATATATATTTGGATATATGGATATATAATACATGTGTATTATATATATGTATATATATGTGGAAATATTCTACTCAAAATATTTCTTTCCTTTCTATTCTCCCTCTCTCCTGGCACTTTAGAGTCCCCCTTCTTCCCCAGAAATGGTTAATTTATCTTTTTTTAACCTATTACTTTTTAGAGAGATAAGGGTAAGACTTATAGAGAGATAATGAAGTTTGATTTTATGTTATCACTTATCTCCATTATACATGCATAGACATATACATGTATGTCTGTATATGTGTGTGCATATATGTATATATACATTTAGGGTTACTTTGAGTCCCAACCTAAGAAAAAGAAAGGAATACATTTATGTGTACAAGTATATACAGGTGTGTATATGTATACAGACTTACATACATATACACACTTTTGAGCTGGGACTTGTGATTTCATCAATTAGGGCTCTCTCAGTGAAGAATTTCCTCTACCAATCAAGATTGTCACATTCTCTGAAATTTATAATCTTAGAGAGACTTTCCATGTCTGGGGCATAAAAAGATTAAAAGTCAGACAGTCAGAATGAGTGAGTGAAAGGCAGGTCGCAAACCCATTTCTTCTCAACTCCCTCAGCCAGCTTTCTATTTGCATTCCATTATCTCATCCTTTCTCTCATCTCTCAATACTGCTGTGTATGATAAAAATTCATTTCTGCACGGTGGATTGAAGTTAACAAAGGGTTTTCTTTTGTAAAAAATTATATATTTTTTCCAATTACAGGTAAAAATATTTTTGACATTTGTTTTTTTTAAATTTTGAGTTCCAAATTATCTCCCTCCTTCCCTCCTCCTTGAGAAGGCAAGCAATTTTATATAGATTATACATGTGCAATCATGCAAGACATATTTTTATATTAGCCATGTTGCAAAAGAAAATAGACTAAAAAAAAAAAACTCAGACAAACCCAACAACAACAACCTAAGAAAAAGAAAGAAAGCAAAAAAAGAAAATGCTCTGATCTGCATTCAGACTCCATCAGCTTTTTCTCTGGAGGTGGAAAATATTTTCATCATGAGTCCTTTGAAATTATCTTGGATTGTTGTGCTGCTAAGAATAGCTAAGTCATTCACAGTTGATCTTCTTTACAATATTGCTATTACTGTGTACAGTGTTCTCCTGGGCCTGCTCACCTCACTTTGCATCAGTTCATATAACTCTTTCTTGGTTTTTCTGAAACCATCCTGATCATCTTTTCTTATAGTACAATAGTACTCCAACACAATCAAATACCACAACTTGTTCAGTCATTCCCCAATTGACGGGCATCCACTCAATTTCCAATTCTTTGCTCTCACAAAAAGAGCTGCTATAAATATTTTTGTACATATAGGTCCTTTTCCTTTTTTCTTTGATCTCCTTGGGATATAGATCTAGTAGTAAGTAGTATTGCTGGATCAAAGGGTATGCCCAGATTTCTAACAACCCTGTGAAGTAGGTAGAACAAGTATTGTTACCCCACAATGAGGGAACTGAAAAATGAGGTGGTTAAGTGCCTTATTAGGAAGAGGGGCAACAGGTTAAGTGGAAGCCAGGTCTCAAACTCTCACCATCTCATTTCACTTCACTCTCCCTGCTCATTTCTACCTCCAGGCTTCCCTGGATCCCTTCGAGTCCCAGCTAACATTCTGCCTTCCACAGGAAGCTTTTCCCAATCTCGCTTAGATTTCGGGCTTTCACTCTGTCAATTGCCTCCTGTATATCCTGGATGTAGCTAATTGGTACTTGTTTGCATATTGTCTCCTCTGTTAGATTGTGAGCTCCTTGAGGGCAGGGTCTGTCTCTTGCCTTTTTCTTTGTGTCTTCAGCACTTAGCCCAGTGCCTGGCATACAGTAGGCACTTAATACATGCTTACTGACTGACTGTACTACATTACCAGCTGTGGATATGCTTATGACTGTCAAAAGTCATATTTTGAGAACTGAACGGACTGGTTGTCTGAGGCTTCATGAAATGTTCTAGACATAGAAAGCATTGACTCCAAAATCCTGGTAAGTCTTGCGTTCATTTTACTAAATAATGTATAGAGGTACTCTGGGACCATCTTAACATGGGATTCTTAAAATTTATAAAATAACCATAAAATGTATACTTTCAAACATATCAGAAAATGTAACTTTTCACTTAAAATTTACATGTTGTACAGCTTTGAGCCTTAATATATCTTTTTTTTTTCCTTTTTGGTGAGGCAATTGAGGTTAAGTGACTTGCTAAGGTCATACAGCTAGTAAGTATTATATGTCTGAGTCTGGATTTGAACTCAGGTCCTCCTGATTCCAGGGCTGGTGCTCTATCCACTGTGCCACCTAGCTGCCCCAAGCTTTAATATATCATAAATTAATAATAATAGTTAACATTTATATGGCACTTACTATGTGCCAGGCCCTGTGCTAAAGACTTTACAATTATTATCTTACTTGATCTTCACAACAACCTGGGAGGTAGATGCTATTATTATCTCTATTTTGCAGATGAGGAAACTGAGGCAGATGAAAGGTTAAGTGACTTGCCCAGGGTCGCACAGCTAGTAAGTGCCTGAGGCTGGATTTGATTTCAGGTCTTCCAGACTTTAAGCTCAGCACTCTATCCACTGTACCACCTAATTGTTCCAAAACTTAAAAAATAAAGATACAAAAAAAAAATGTTCCTTGAATAGACTCTGGGCTCTCCCACCCCCATGCCTTTGCTCAAGCTGTTTACCATGCTTGGAATGTCCTCCTTCTCTCTCTTGGACTGCTGAAACGTCTACCCCTCTTTGTTGTTGTTCTTGTTTGTTCTTTGTTCTTGAAGAGGACCATGACATCAGGTTAAAGTCTTACTCAAAGACAAATTTCTCTGAATTCTGATGTCTTCTGCTGGTAATGAATGACCTTCTTCCTTAGTGAGTACACAAGCATTTATTAATGCCAGGCATGCTTGCTAAGCCTGGGAAGACAAACACAAGTTAAAAAAAAAGATAGTCCCTGCCCTCAAGGAGCTTCCAATCTAATGGAGAAGACAACAAACAAATATGTACAAACGAGCCAAAACAGAAACTGGCCCCAGATGGCTCTGGAGGCAAGAGTGAGGCTGGTGACTTTGCACAGCCCTGCTTCACTTAAATCCAATTCACTTGCATGTCATGGCATCACCTCCCTGATGTCACGATCCTCTTTGAGAATGAAGGAAAAACCACACCCACAACCACAAACGAGCCAGATGCAGGACGAATAAGAAATGATTAAAAGAAGGAAGGCACTAAAATTGAGAGGGGTTGGGAAAGGCTTCCTGTAGAAGATGGGGTTTTAGTTGGGACTTAAAGGAGGCCGGGAAGCCAGCAGGCAGAGATGAGAAAGGAGAGTGTTTCAGGCTTGGGGGACAGGCAGAGAAAATAACGAAGATAATAGTCGTGGATGAAGAAGTTGAGGAAGAACAGCAAAGGGGAAAAGAAGAGGGCACCAGTAAGAAGGAGGCTGTGACTAGGAAGGACTACGTGGTGGTCACCAATATTGCCCAGGTTTCCGTGGGTTCTTTTTTGCCTTAAGAGAGATGCGGGGTGTGGAAGAGGGGAGAGAGCAGCCATCGAGATACTGGCCAGCTTTTGGGCTCTTTCTCAGTCTCTCCCCCAACCCCTTTAGATCAGGGAGGTTATAGAGGGACTACTCTTGCTATGTGGACGGTTGGACTGACTGCCGTCTGGGGCAATCCCTTGCCTCCCAAAGCGTCTGTGATTCTCCAGGCCCTGGTCCCCTCCCAGTGCCTGAGGGTGGCAGCCAGCCTAGTAGCAGCAGATTCAGAAGGCTCAGTTAATAGATGACAAGGGACAAGGGAAGCTGGATGTGAGGGACAGCAAGTCTCTTAGAGGTAGCAATAAAAGGGGTGATCCTATTCTTAGCCTCTGCATCACAAACAGGGCCCTGCCTAGAGAGTCCTGATCTTGGGGGGAAGAATTTGCTCCTGAGCCCCCAGGCCTAAGCCTGCCATTCCACAGCCTGAGGACATTCAGCAAAGGATCACACAGAAGGACCTTTGTCCAAGCAAATCCCCCACTGACTCACCCTAAGCCTTCCTCTGCTAAATTAAATCCTAACCATCCTTCTGAGTCAGTCAACAGGCGTTTGTTAAATGCCTACTATGTGCCAGGCACTAAGTACTGAAGATAGAAAACGCTCTGTATGCATGTGTGTGTGTGTGTGTGTGTGTGTGTGTGTGTGTTTGTAAACCAGTCCCTGTCCTTAAGACCTCAGCGTTTAATGGGGGAGATAATACGCAAACAACTATGGACCAACAAGATGTATGTGGGTTATAATCAGAGGTAGTCTCAGAGAGAAGGCACTAAGGTTAATGAGGATGGGGAAAGGCTTCTTGCAGAAAGTGGGACCTAGTTGAGACTTGAAGGAAGTCAGGGAAACCAGGAGGAGAGGATGAGGAAGAGGTTGAGGACAGAGATTCAGACATAATGGACAGACAGTGAAAATGCCTGTGGTTGGAAACTGTGGGGTCATGTGTGAGCAATAGTAAGGAAGCTAGAATCCCTAGAGGGCTGGGGTGAGTAAGGTTCAAAAAGACTGGCCCTTCCAAAGTGACACGTCCTCAGTGAAGTCTTTCCACTGCTCCAACTGACAATGACTCCTTATCTGACTGTCCACAGTCATTATGATCTGTTCTACACATTCTGCACTCTCCCACTCTCCCAACTCGAAGGAACCTCATTCTGAGCATTTTATTGTGTAAGAGACCTCATTTCCTCTGTCACATGTGTGTATGCTCACATCTCCCCACCATCAGAAAACCTCTTGAGGGCAGGGTTTGCCCTCATACTTCCTTTGGTGTCTCCCCCTGTAATAATAATAAGAAGAAGAAATATACCCATACAATATTAACACAACATGAGGTACATCACCCTAAGGAAGTCATTAAAAAAATCAGTACTTCTCAATCTAAAAACAAGAAAGAAGACTATTAGACATTCTTTTCTTTTTTTCAGCCAAAGACAAGGTTTATCAGAACATCCATCGTATTGGGCAGACTCTTAAGGAGTCTGAACATTAGTAAGCTATTGGCTAGATTATAAGAATCTGAGCACCTTAATGGAGACAAGATGGACCTTATATACAGAAAGACTACGGGAGGGATCTAGGAGTGGCCAAGTAGTCTTGAGGTGGGGCACTATTGTGAGGTAATAGTACACCAGGGACCTGGACTGTGGCTAAGGCAGAATGGAGCCTAGATAGGATTAAGGGTGGGAAGTAGCCATAGGGAAGTAAGACTAGGTTTATGTTAATGGTAACAGAGAATTGGGAGTTTGGGTGTAGCTACAATGAAAGGCCAATTGATGGGATTATAGTTGATGGGCCTCCAGAGATTTGGCCATGTGGGGAAGTCCAGGATTTTTCCTTTTGGGGGTCTAGATCCCATCCCATTCCTCCCTCAAACAAATGGGACCCAAATTCTTTTGGGGTAAGGGGCGAAGGTTCTGCTTCCTGCTGGTAAGGGGCATAGAGCTGTCCCTACCTTGAGAGGGTCCCAAAGAAGAGGTTGCTAAATGGAGCACAGGCTGCATCCAGGGAACGATGGGGGACATTGGTTGGTACCCACTGTTTGCTATCAACTATAGGGGAATGGCCCACTGCTAGATATTCTTAGAGCAAATAGTTAGCAGGTCAAAAACCCATAGAAATATTTTTGGAACAAATAGACACCATTTCATTGAGCAATAGTAAAGGATAATTGAGATTTTTTGAATATAACCTAATGTGACTTGCCTCTGAATGGAGCCCATGATATGGCTAAGATCTAATAATGGTACTAAAAGGCTCTCTGTGAGTGAGAGCTGCAAGAATTAGGCAATAACATGTTGACAAAGAAGCATTAGGCAAATAAAGCTGACTCATATACATTTTGTGTTTGTGTGTGGAAATGATGGGGTTTGTGACAGCAGTTCTGAACCAGGTCATTGACACCAGAAACTACTGAAAGTTGGCCCTTCCTTTAAGAGCCCAGACTTAGAGACCATTGTAGATGAGGCAAGAAAATCATTCAGGCTGTGGAAGTTTAAAACCTACTTAATACCTGATGGCTAGAATTATACATCACACTTACTTTCTTTCATGAACTTGCAAATGACATATTCTCATACTACCATCGCAGACCTCAGCATATCCTGGAAAATTCAACCGATAAATGCTATTAGAACCAGGTGGTGATACCATACAGAATGGTGTCATAACATTACTGGGTCAATACATTGATTTGTAGAAACTATGTTTTTAAGTTTAAAAGACAATTTTTTTAATAGATGTCACCAAATAGTCATAATCTCAAAGCTGCATGGAACAAAAGCTTTCAGAGTATTGAAACTGCTCAGAATCTGCTGAGAATCAAAATGAGCTACATGGGAGCCTGTTGTCCTGTCTGCTACTGGATTTATACTGCAGATACTCTCAGTAAACCTGCAGAAGATGACCCTACACCCTAATATTTTTATTCAACTATGATATAGACCTGTACCTGAGTCCATAGAATATTGAATTTAAAGGAATAATAATAAGAGAGCTACTTGTCCCAGGACAGTTTATTTCTGAACTCCATAAAAATAAGGTGGAGGGGGGTGGGGAGAAAGAGTGGAGGAATAAGCATTTATTTGTTTGTTTTTGTTTTTGGTGAGGCAGTCGGAGTTAAGTGACTTACCCAGGGTCACAGAGTTATGTGTCTGAGGCCTGATTTAAACTCAGGTCCTCCTGACTCCAAGGCCAGAGCTCTAGCCACTGTGCCACCTAGCTGTACCCTGGAATAAGCATTTATTAAGTAAAGTGTTTATTATGTACTGAGCACAGTGCTAAAGTGCTTTTTATAAATATTATCTCATTTGATCCTCTCAACAATCCTGTAATGTAGGAGGTAGTATTATCATCCCCATGTTATAGTTGAGGAAACTGAGGCAAACAGAGATTACATAACTCACCTAGGGTCAAATAGCTAGTAAGTGTTAGGGGTGGGATTTGAACTCAGGTCTTTCTGAGTCCAGGCCCAATGCTCTAAGAACTGGGCCACAGGCTACCTCTGAAAATAAAAAGACAATTATATTAAAAGGAGATCTATACATTTATGTTTGTCTCACAAAGCACATTACATTCGTTATTTAATGAACACAATTGTATAAGGCAGGCATTATTGTTATCCCCATTTTATAGCTGAGGAAACAGAGGCTCTCAGAGATTGTGTCTGATAAATGACCACACAGCCACTAACATGTGGAAGGGTAGATTCAAACCCAGATTCTTTTGACTCCACATCAAATCCCTCTCTCCACGCCATGACATTGTGCCTAGAGATGTGCTGCTTAAATTGAACATCTGTTGTTGGAATGTTTGTAGACATGTTAAAAGCCTCCCATTTTGGGGTTAAGTGCTTTGGCCACAGCTAAGCTGGTCACACCTTTGGCACCGTGCCAGGTAGTCAACACAACTTTGCTTGGGGCTTGTAACTTCCTAGCCTTGCTCCTGCTACCAGCTGCAGCAACAAATTATCTTTTTTTTATGGTGGGCCCCCATTTTATTCTCCCCCAAAGCATTTTCACATGTATTTTGTATGTCATCTGCATAGTCTGTCTCCTTGGACATCCTCCGTGTGCCCGTAGATATATGATGTTCAAGTCTGGAATTGGAGTGAAGACAAAAGCCCATTTCTGAAGCCTCACATCTATTTTTGGCTCCACCTGAGTCCTGTGCAGAGAGCCCTGGACTCTCAGTACATGTCAAAGCCACAAACTTCAAGCCCGGCCCAAATCAGCTCTTAAAATTGTTAAGCCAAAATTAGGCCGGGCACAAGAAGGCAGGATATGGGCCAGGACTGCATGGTGTGTTATTGGCCATAATAATCCCAAGGCTCTGTCTCTATCTTTTTCTCTTTCTTTTTTTCTTTCTTTCTTTCTTTCTTTCTTTCTTTCTTTCTTTCTTTCTTTCTTTCTTTCTTTCTTTCTTTCTTTCTTTCTTTCTTTCTCTCCCTTCCTTCTTCCTTCTTTTCTCTTTCTCTTTCTTTCTTTCTCTCTCCCTCCCTCCTTCCTTCCTTCTCTCTCTCTCTCTCTCTCTCTCTCACACACACACACACACACACACACACACACACTGCAAGGCCACTAGCTGGCTTAGATCAGCTTGGAGTCAGGAAGATCTGAGTTCAAATGTGAACTCAGATACTTCCTACTTTTGTGGCCCTGAGCAAGTCACTTAACCTCTGTCTGCCTTGGTTTCTTCAACTGCCAAATGGGAATATTAATAGCACCTGCCTCCTCATTGTGGGCATCCAATGAGATAATAATTATAAAGCACTTAGCACAGTATCTGAACCATGGTAGGTGTTTAATTTTTGCCTCCTTCCTTTCTTCCAAAGCACTTTAGATTCATTATTTAATTTGGTTTGCATAACAACCCATCTGGGAGGGCAGTACAGGTAATATTATCTTCACTTTATCAGCCAGGAAACTGAGACAAAATATTAAGTAACTTGCTCAGGCCACAAAGTTATTAAGCAGCAGGTCCAGAGCTCTTTCTCAGGTCTTCTGATTCCAAGGTCAGTGCGTTCATTACTCCAGCTGACGTTCACATTATACCTACAGTTTTGCAAAACACTTTGTACATTATCTCATATGATTCTCACTACCCTGAGAAGTAGGTATTATTATTGCCCTCATTTTAAAGATAAAGAAACTAAGGTTCCCAAATGTTAAATGACTTGCCCAGGGTCACACGGCTTCTAAATCTATGAGGCAGAATTGCAACTCACGTCTTCCTCACTCCAGGGCTAGCTCTCAGTTCACTCTGCCCAGCTATCTCCCACTTTCTCGAGTCACCACCTTTTGCTGGGATGGCTTTAGCCAGGTTGAAATGTTAGCCTTTCGAAGCTCATGCCAGGGCAGGAGGTGGGATAAAAGCGACATCTTTCCCTAGGGAGCATGAGGACCAGGCCTGGATACTCTCGTAAGTTATATGTCTCAATGCCATCAGAAATATGTATGTATTAGGCAATCACATATGCAGTTATCTCTGTCACTCCTGGTTCAAGATGCTGCTGCAGGTAGAGATATTTTCCACTGTGAAAATGCCTGGGGAGGCCACTGGAAGATGGTCATTCAAAACCACGTGGGTTCCCATGATGCACCACGCAGGTCACTTTCACTTCCCTTTGAAGGGCAGGCTATAGCACTTAAGAAAGTCCTAAGCTAGAAATCACAGGGTTAAACTTAAGAGCGAGAGTGAGAGCTGGAAGGGACCCCAGAAGCCTCCATCTTATAGGTGGGGCACCTGAGGCCCAAAGAGATTTAAATGGTTTGCCCAACATCAAGCATGTAAGTATCAGAGGCAGAATTTGAACCTAGGTTCTCTGACTCCAGAGTTAAGTCTTAGTGTCCTGGTCCGTGCCCTTCTCCTTGGTTCAGTTATTTAACTGATCTGAAGTATTGAACCGGATCCATAAAACACCATGGCTTCACCCGGCCCGTTTCTGTCCCTAGACTTACTGTATTTAAACCTTCACCAAGCCTTTGCAGCAAAATTGAGGAAGAGAGAGGCATGAAATAAAACACTGAGGGTGGAAGGGCTCGTTTAGGCCTGATGTCCCTTTCCCCCAGTCTTTACTTCCTCCCTATTGAACTCCATTGCTGGGCATGGTGTTTGTTTTGTTTTTTTGTTAATCTGCAGTATTATTTACAGAGTGCTATCAGGGCCTGGCATCAGCTCTCTGGGCTCCATAAATCACTGTCTGCCATGGCTAATTCAGCTGCTAAATCCTCTAAATTTCTAGAACGTGGCTTGGTACACTGAACTTAAAACTGGAAAATCTGGGTTCAAGTTCAGGCTCTCTGTGAAGCTAGCAATGGAGTCTTGGGCAGGACGTCTCTGAGCGTCACCTTTAAAACTGAAAAAGGATAAGGCACCACCTGCCCCTCACAACAGCTGCTTAGAGGAGCAAATGAGATAATGAAGGCAAAGGGCTTTCATAACCATAAGGTGCTCTACTACATTTTTTTCAGTCATTTCCAACTCTCTATGACCCCACTTGAGGTTTTCTTGGCAAAGATGCTAGAGTGATTTGCCATTTCTTTTTCCAGATGAGGACACTGAGGCAAACAGAGTTAAGTGACTTGCCCAGGGTCACACAGCCAGTAAGTGCCTGAGGCTGGATTTGAACTAAAGTCCTCTTGACTCCAGGGTCGGTGCTCTAATCCTGCTGCACCACCTCTATAAATGTGTTATCCCATTTACTTAGCCAAGAAAGGTAAAGTTTACTCAGGACACTGAGTTAGGCACAGGGAGGTAGCATTTATGTAAGATTAGATCTCCACACTCAAGTTTATGGTCTGGTTCGGGAATAAGATGTAAAGGCAGATAACTATGACAAACTATTACAGACATGCATAGGAGATTTGCAAAATAAAATTCTATGGGAATTCTTAGGAGGGAATTATTGCTGACCCATTGAAGGATAGACTTCCCAGATGAGATGACATTTGAAGGGGGCTTTAAAAGGAGAGCCAGCCTTAGGGCCAGGAAGAGAAAAAAAAATATTTGCTGTGTGATTCTGGGAAAGGTATTTGAATTCTCAGTGCTCTAGGCAAATCTATAATAATAGCTGTCATTAATAGAGAATAATTCATTTGATTCTTGCAATCACCCTGGGAGATAGGGGCTATGATTATTTCCACTTTACAGATCAGGAAACCAAGGCACAAAGATTAAGTGATTTCCCCAGGGTCACACAGCTAGTAAGTGTCTAAGGAAGGTCTTCTGACTCCAAGTTCACCTCGCTGCCTCACAAGTCTCAGAGAAAGCCCTGACTTACATTGGTAGTTTTCCTGTTTGGTAGTTCCCAACCACAGTCCAGTTTAAAGGGGGGATAAGAATACAGTAGTAGGCAGACCTGGTGAGGAACAGCATTGGCACTAATCTACCGAGCCTGTTGAGAGTCATTTCTTGCCTGGCTTTAGTCTGCGTGAGGAAAGAGCGAGAGGCAATGGAGAAGGAGATCGAAGCAGAGGGGCCTCATTTTTTCCTTTTCTCTAGGCTGAGACGCCAAAGTAGTCCAAATGCCCTATTCACTTGATAAGCAGTGCTTGGGAGAACCTGAGAATAATGCTGGATGTGAGCCAAAGGTAAGAGGGGCTTTTCTGACGTTTTCTAGCTGTGCTGGAAAGGAAGTTCATTTCTAGGCCATTAAGCACAGTCACCAATGTTCAGCTGAAGGCTCCCCTCCTCCTTTGGTGCAGATCTCAGCAGATTGGGGACAGTTTAGCCAGGGTTTGTTTCTATTTTAGCTGACAGCAATTTGCGTGCCGACCAGGAAACCAGGGGTGGGATGAAAATAGAGAATTGCTCATGGGCTTTTGCACTCATGATCCAACACCTGGCTGTTTCTCGGTGTCCATTCCTGACTTAAAAACAAGATAACAAAGGTAAAAATGAAAAAAAAAATGCAGAGTAGAGACTCTCCAATATGCCTGCTGCTGTTGAAAGACATGGGGACAGCTCTGCTGAAGGAGTGAGTATGAGTCTGATGAAATACTAGTCCCATCTGGAAAATATTTATAGGTTCATAGCATTATAGACTTAAATGTGGAAGGGACCTTAAAGGCTTCTCAGTTTACAGATAAGGAAACAGGCAATAAGTGATTTTTTTTCTCAGACTCACAAGATTTGAACACAAAATCTGATGCAGATTCAATACAGCAATTTTTTCTTTGTACCATCTGCTATTTTAGTGGTGTGGACACTCCTTGAATGAGACCACATACTCCCTGTGCCTTACTAGACAGTCTAATAAGTCCACCCAACATTTCTAAACTCCAGACTACCAGGACAATAGTTTTAGAAAATGTATACACTTTGTTCTAATTTACATTAGTTTTCTGGAATCAGCAAGTCATAGAATTTAAGAGTGACCTAAGATATAATCTAGTCCATGGGTTCTAACTTTTTTCTGTCATAGAGCCCTCCGGCAGTCTGATAGAGCCTTTCTCAGAATATTGTTTTTAAATATATAAAATGAAATATACAGGATTACAAAGGAAATCAATTATATTGAAATACAGTTACCTGTCTATATTCTATATTACATATATCTGTATAAACACAGGTTCATGGACCCCAAGTTAAGAACCCTGAACTAGTCTACCTCTCTAATTTTATAGATGGGGAAACTGAGGCCCAGAGAAGTGAAATGACTTCTCCAAGGTTGAGGTAGACCTAAAAACCTAGGTCTTCTGCTTCCCATTCCAATATTCTTTCCCTGTTACTGTTCTTCCCTGTTTCTCAAAAAAATGAAAACAGAAAACAAGCATCTAGATTTTAAAACAAATTAACTTGTCTGTTTTACTTCCTCAGCACCCCTTGATATCTGTCCCCTTCTTTCTAATTGAGCCACAACTACCCTAGTTTGGGCCCCGATCATCTCTCACTTAGACTATTGATTCTCGTCCTGTAATCAGTCTTTCTCCTTTCCAATTCATTTTCCACACAGTTGTCAAAGTGATGTTCCTAAAATACAGGTCTGTGTGTGTCACTATTGTGCTCCAGAAACTTCACTGACTCCCTCTTCCCATCTGCTGGAGCCCTTTCTGCTAAAAGTAGAAGAGCTAATAACTTCTAGACCCACCTCAAGACAATTTCATCCTTCAGAAGGTGGAGGAAACAAAAAGAGGGAAATTCAATACAATGTCTTAATGTGGTAACTAACAGGGAATAACTAGTTTCTGGGAGTGTAAATGATGATAATCATGGAGAAAGGCAGAGAGGGAGGGGGTCAGAGAAATGACCATTCCCTCCTAGGGTTTATGAAACACAAGGAGAGGAAAACTTAGATGTAGATTAGATGATAGTATGATTACATGGACTTAGACCCGGTTGGATGGTTAGACTGAAAGGTATTGTTAAGGGTTCAATATTGACCAGCAGGAGGTCTCTAGTGGAATGTCCCAGGGATCTGCCTTTAGCCCTGTGCCATTGCACATTTTTATTAATTACTTAGACAAAGGAATGGGTGGCATGCTCATTAAATTTACAGATGACATTCATCTAATGCCCTGGATGACTGGGTCAGGATCTCCAAAGATCCCATCACACTGAAATGAAATTTAATAGGGCTCAAAGGTAAAGTCTTGTACTTGGGTCAAAGAAATCAACCTGATGAGTGTAGAATAGGGGTGAGGGGGTGTGTTTTGAAAAGAGCTGGTATGAAAAAAGATTTCGGTCTTTCTCTGCAATCAAATATAAACTCCTCCATTCGGCATTTTATGGAGTTAAATGCTCAGTATGAGGCAGCAGTGGGGATGTGGCTGCAAAAAATAGGCCAAGGCAACCTTGGGCTGCTCGTTTAGTTCCATCTCTTCCAGAGATGAGATGAAGATTCTGCCACACTCTGCCCTAGTTAGACAAACTATGATGATTGTGTTTAGTTCTAAGCAGAATGGCTTGGGAAGAACATTGAGAGGCTGAAGCCCATTTAGAGGAGTGCAACTAGGACGGAGAAGGATCTCAAGCCGATGCTGTATTGGGATTTGGTGAAGGAAATGGGGAACAGGAGACTGAAGAAGGGAGGGGAGGCAAATGATATCTACATTCAAGTATTTGAAAAGCTGTCATGTACAAGATGAAATTGACTTTTCCTTCTTGCCCCTCAACGGGTACTCTCAGCAGCAATGTGTGGACATTGTAGAGGTAAACTTAGGCTTGATATGCAAGAAAAACTTCCTATTAGTTGTAGCTGAGCCAAACTGGGCTGCTGCTGGAGGCGGTGGGTTCTCCCCAGGGATGTGCTGGTAAATGTTTAACAACTGACTCTCTGAGGGAAAAAGAAAAAAAAAGATTGTACCTTGGAAACACTTTTAAATGTAATCTACATTTTAAGTCCTAAGTCTAGATAATCAACAAAACAATAAAGCAAGCCCTGATTTGTAGAGCTTTCTGATTTGCAAAGTGTAAATGCGCATGCTGAAAATTTAATGATTGGCTTTCTAGAGTTGGTAGGAATTACTCTGGAACACCTCTGGTTCCTTCTCACCAGACGTCTTTAAAGCAAGGCTATGTAACCACCTCCTGGATATATTACAGTCAGGATTCTTTTCAGGTATAGGTTGGATTGAATTCCTGCTAAGTGTGTTGCAATTCTAAATAAATTCCATTATTCTATGAGTCTGTCTCTAAGATAAAATACAAACCCCCGTTTGGCATTTTACATGCTACAGAATCTGGCTCCAGCCTAACTTTTTCCCTTGTGTATTCTATGCTTCAGTCAGTGTGGTCTCCTATTCACAGGCTGTACCCCCTCATCCCCAATTCATTCCTATAATGCCTCCCTCCTTAAGCCGGTTAAGCTCAAGTGCCATCTCCTTAATGAGAAGATACTGGAGAGAGAACCTCCTCCCTGTCCCTCCTCCTCCCCCAGGTTACTTTGTATTTATTCTATATATATCCTGTATTTATTTTCCTATGAACATGTATGTCCCTGCAGTGGAATGTAAACTCCTTGAGGGCAAGACCTATCTTGTTTCTGTATTTTTATTTCCTGATGTCTAGCACAGTGTCTAACACATAAGAAGTGTTTGATGCTGATTGACTGGCTCTTAACTCAGTAAAATTATTTAAATTTAGATTTAGCTTAGGAATCAGTAAATGAATAAGGTTGTTTTCAATTGGGAGTTAATGGGGGTAGCTAGGTGGTGCAGTGGATAGAGCACTGGCCCTGGAGTCAGGAGGAACTGAGTTCAAATTCAGATTCAGACACATGATACTCACTAGCTGTGTGACCCTGGGCAAGTCACTTAACCCCAATTGCCTTGCCACCAAAAAAACCAAACAAAAATACCAACAATTGGGGGTTAATGATAATTTTTTTTTTTTTTTGGTCAGGATCCCATGACCTGAGATAATAAGAAAGGGCTCAGTCCTTCAGTAGTCTCTATAGACCTCGGGCAGTTTATGGAAGAGAATGGCACACAATATTTCTCCAAGAATCTATGCAATACAGAAGAATACAAATAGAGATGGGAAAACAACCTGGGTGCCTAGTGAGCCTTACTTCTCTTTGTCGTCAGGGGGGTCTCCCCAGCTCCTTTTCCTGGCAAAACATGAATTCTGCTATTCTAGTACAATAATCATTGACTTCAATCTAGTAGGGACTGCAGAGGCCATCGAGACCAACATCCCCATTTTACAGATGAGGAAACAGAGTCCCAAAGGAAATAATGAGAATAAATAGCAGCACTTAGATTCAAACCCATGTCCTCTAACCCTAAAACCAGGACTCTGCTTCATGACTGCCAACCTAACACAGGTCCAATCTTAGAAACTGCTGGTTGCAGCTTCTGCTTTCCTGCTTCTACAGCTCAATAACTTTGCCACCATGATTGTGGCAAGATGGTTCTAAAGGGCTCCAGCCCCCCCTGGACAATTAGGATCAATAGTTGGGAGTTCCAGAGAGGAAAGTATCAAGGAGAACCTCCTGGATAATTGGAGCTGTCCAAAGGTAGAATTAACTGTTACATGAAATAATGATTTTCCTGTCCAATTGGTCAAGCAGAAACTGGACAATCACTTGATAGGAATTTTATAAGGTAGATCCATGTACTGGGCAGGGATTTAGAAAAAGATGATCTCTAAGACCCCTTGCAGCTCTGGTATTCAATGAGATTCTACTCCAAAGACTAGGGCAGACCATTTTTCTTTAATGACACCATCTACTTCCTGCTCCCTAAAAGTCTCTCCTGCTCTCCTGGCCCTAATGGAACACTATATGAAGAATAGGTCATATTCTACCCAGAGGTCAAGAGGGGAGAAATCTATTTTGTCATATGTTCTCCCAAAAGGAGAACAAGGCCAGCTTCCTTTCAGAGTGAAACAGCCAGCTGTGAATTGAATTTGGGTTTCCACAGCTGCAGACTTCTGGGGGATGTACCTGAGAGTGTTCAGTGTGGCTGAATAAGACCTCATCTCAGGCAGTCAGGTGCAACTTATTAAAATTTTCAGTGCATAAGATAAGTCTGTCTAAGGGCAGCTGGCATTTTCTGTCTTGCAATGAAAAAAAAAAGTGAGGATAAATAACTCCACACATGTATTGTGTTCACGATGCTTCCTTCTGGGAGTTAGTTATCACATGGACATCTCTCAGTATCTGATTCTCTCTCATGAGAATGCAGAGAGTGTTTGCAGGGACTCATGACTAAGGAGGGACAGTACGAAAGATAATATGATACACTGAAGAGAGAGTTGGATTTGGAGACAGAGGACCTGGATGTGAATCCTTCCTCTATCTTTTGCTACCTATAAAAGCTTAAGCAGGATCCTTCTTTCTCTGAGCCTCATTTGTCACATCTGTAAAGTGAATGGGTTATAGCCATTCTGGAGAACAACTTGGAACTAGACCCAGAATATCACTAAACTGGGCATACTCTTTGACCCAGCAATGCTACTACTAGGCTTATTCCCCAAAGAGATCAAAGGAAAACGAAAAGGACCCATATGTACAAAAATATTTATATCAGCTCTTTTTTATAGAGGCAAACAACTGGAAGCTAAAGGGTGTCCAAACTGGAGAGTGGTTGAACAAATAATGGCACTTGAATGTAATGGAACATTGTTGCGATATTAAAAAATGGTAAAAGAGATTGTTTCAAAGAAACCTGAAAAGACTCATATGAACTGATACGGAGCAAAGTGAGCAGAACCAGAACAATTTATACAATAATAGCAGACTATGGCAAAATAACAAATATACAGTAATGGTAAAATAATAGCAAAAATCATAACAACATATTTTAAAATTATTTTATAATGGCAAATATCATATTAAAATTATTATTATGTAATATTGATATATTATTGTAGTTCAAACGACTTTGAAAGACTTAAGAACTATCGTTGATGCAATGATCAATCATGATTCCAGAAGGCTAATGAGGAAACATGCTACCCATTTTCTGACAGAGAGGTGATTGGTTAAAATGCAGAATGAGACATACATCTTTGGACATGGTCAATGTGGGAATCTCTTTTGATTATGCATATTTGCACAAGGATTTTGTTTTTATTTTTCCCCAAAGGGTTAGGGATGGAAAGGAAACAAAAAAAGCGCTTGTTAATTAAAAAGAAAATAAAATTAACATTTTGAAAAAATGAATGAGTTGTACTGATGAACTCTAAAAGCTCTTTGCAGCAAAAATCTATGATCCAATGCGGATCAGTACCTCTTATGCAACCCATAGTCTTATAGAGTTACCTACAGTACTGAGAGGTTAAATAACATGCCCAAAGTTCCACAACCAGTATGTGTCAGAGGCAAATTTTCCTGGTTCCATGGCTAGATCTTTGTCTATTATACCACATTGTCTCACATGCTCCTACTATATGTTCATGTATTATTTTGTATTATAGTTAGCAATATTTGTGTCATGTTCTTTTACTGGCCTATAAGTTTTATGAGGGCAGAGATTGTTTTGTATCTAAACTCTTCAAAGGAATGGATGTAAATTCCTCTTAAATTCTCTGATTACCTTAAAGGTTGAATAAAAACCAGGAGATTCTATCTTTATAAGACCACCAGAAAGAGAAAACTCAAAAAGAGTTTGCCTATATACTTCCTCCATGATCACAAAGGTGATTTGCCTTCCTGACTACCTCCATCCTCTAAGCTGCCCCATATTGCTGCTTATTTTAAAATTTATTTGTAAGAAGTTAAAGGACATAGATAATATCTTATACTTTCTTGTCTTCTTTGCATCCACTGCAGTGTCTGATACACATAGAAGGTAAAGACAATGGTAAGAAAAAAGGCTTCTTATAGACATGAATAAATATAGACGATGACTTTTCCTCAGATGTTAACTTCACATAAAATGTAACTTTTATAAAGCTATGAAGCATGGAACTACTAATGTCGAATTATACATAAAAAGTGACAAACCACTTAAAACTTAAATATGAACACTCAGGTGTAATTTGACAACTTTCTTACCCTTGATTGAAAATAATCATGACATAATTTAACCTTTGCTGTCCCACAAGTTTAAGGCTATACCACTTTTCTAATTTGACCTGAACTTTTTTCTTGAGACAAAAGTCTTCCCAGTTGATTGTAGAATTTTGGCTCCGGTGCTTTGGGGCATCAGAAAGTCTTGGTGTTCGAAGGGCTTAGAGGAAGTTTCTGTTTAGCCTTTCCTTTCATTAGCAAGTAATTTTCCGTTAAATATTTTTGCTCTTTGCTTACAACTAATTAGAATGAAGATGATAGGTCACCTTTGTTGACACTCCCGGATAGTTTTTTGAGCACTGCCTACTGATTCTGACCCTTTTGCGTCTTCTCCTTGCAAAAGCAGAAAGAAAAGAGTGAAGGTATTTTTCCAGTCAGAAGAGAACTTACTAATAATCTTACCAAGATATGTTGTCTTCAGTGAAGGGACGTGAAAGGAGTGCATGGAGATGGAAAAGCAAGAAAAAAGCATTCATTCACCCATGTTTTGGTTGTGTGAAGAATGGGGTGACTTCACTAGCCAAGTTAAGCATCACCAAAGACTAGCTTTCTCCAAGTTTGAGCATCTGGTTCAATCCTTACTGCTGGCTGGTTGCCTGGCAAGCCAGTCACATGATTTCCCCTCTTACAAGGGAAGGATGGAAACTCCACTTAAATTCTCAGTGAAGGAGCAGCCTCTTTCACTGCTGGTTTGTTGTTGTTTAGTCATTTTCAGTCATGTCCAACTCTTCATGACTTTTCTTGGCTAAGGTCCTGGAGTGGTTTGCCATTTCCTTCTGCAGCTCATTTTACAGATGAGAAAACTGAGGCAAACAGAGTTAAGTGACTTGCTCAGGGTCACACAGCAAGGAGTTGTCTGATGCCGGATTTGAACTCAGAAAGATGAGCTTTTCTGACTCCAGGCCAGTTACTCTATCCACTGTGCCACCCACCCACAGTTAATTCCCCGCACTTCCTCTTTATGATTCAAGAGGAGTGATCATCCTAAGTCCTCAGTACTTTGGAAGTTGCTTGTGTTTAGGGCAGTGCTGACAGCTCCCAGAGCAATGCAGCTTCTATCACACAACAAGCCCTTCGGCTATAAACTCTTTGCTGAATTGCTACCTGACAACTTCATTATCTCAGGCGGCTGAGAACCCAGTGGCCAGGCAACAGTACCACAGAGCTCAACATAGCAACGGGCCCAGACTAAACATTCACTGACCTCAAGGTTGTTGGCATTTAGTTATTGAGGAGAGAATCCAAGGGTAGTCTCCGGAAATATTGCCATTCAAAGACTGGTTCAGATTGCTGTTCCCAGCCCCTTCTGTATGGATGGACCACCAATGCCTCTAATCAAGAGACTCTCTAAGAAAAAGAGATCCCTGCCTGCAGAAACCTCAAGATCCTCTAAATAGGAGCCTTGTTCTGCTGCTTTATGGACAGAGAAGACACCTGCCCTGGTCCAGCTCTCCCTCTGGAATTCACTCGGGTCTTCCTGACCTGATTCTCAATCTGGTCTTGTTCTCAATCCACACTTCTACCTAACTGCGCAAGCTCAGAGGATGAAGGGATCTTGTCTTTTTCTCTGTCTCTCTGTCTCTCTCTCTCTCCCTCTCTCTGTGTCTCTGTCTCTCTTTCCCTCTCTCTCTCTCTCCCTCTCTCTCTCTTCCTCTCTCTCTCTCTCTCTCCTTCTCTGTCTCTCTCTACCTCTCTGTCTCTCTGTCTGTCTCTCTCTCTCCCTCTCTCTGTCTCTCCACCTCTCTCTCTCTACCTCTCTGTCTCTGTCTCTCTCTACCTCTCTGTCTCTGTCTGTCTGTCT
>NW_020954560.1:3018594-3058511 GCF_900497805.2 Vombatus ursinus | reverse complement strand
CTGTCTCTCTCTACCTCTCTGTCTCTGTCTGTCTGTCTGTCTCTCTCACCTTCTCTGTCTCTCTCTACCTCTCTGTCTCTCTGTTTCTCTCTCTCTCTCTCTCTCTGTGTCTCTGTCTCTCTCTCTCTCCCCCGCCTCCCAATTTAGACAGGGATTTGCCAGTTCTCTAGCTAAGAGAACAAAGTGGTCAGGAGCATGAATTCAATTCAATTCAACAAGCCTTTCTTGAGTGCCCACTATGTACTGGGTACTGGGTTAGACCCTGGAGATACAAAGACAAAAATGAAATAGTCTGCCCTCAGGAAGCTTAAATTCTGAGAGGAGTATAATATAAGCATACCTCAGAGATAATGCTGAGGCACAAGGACTGCTTTAGTTATTTATTTTGGATAACTATCTTCATCCTCTCTTCCACTTTGCTTATGGGAATAGGCCAAGAGGTAAGGGCATAGGATTAAGAGTCCTATAGACTCCTAGTCCAGATCTGTTTCCATTAGATTGAAGCTCTGCTCCATTTTATTAGGGTTGGTTGGGGGAGGGGAAGAAAGGGAATAAGGAACACCCAACATATGTTTACAGAGCATAAAGAAATCAAATCTCTATAAAATATCTATCCAAGGAAGGAAAAAGTTCCATTTCTTGAGGGGAGGGGAAGACTTTACAAGGTGTTCTTCCAAGGAAAATATTGTAGTGAAATCATGCCAAGTAGGAACACATTGGGAGGGATGCTCTTCATAAAAGAGAGGCCTGCTTGCCTTGAAAGCCAATGCTACTCTTCCTCTCCTTCCTTCTAGCTGACAACTGCTCTCAGCCACTTCTTTATATTTCCCCAGATGGCTTTTTCATGGTTGGTGACCAACAAAATACTGTGAGCCAAGGGTATGACCCAAAGGCAGCTAGATTGCACAGTGGATAGAGCCCAGGGCCTGGAGCCAGGAAGACTCATCTTTCTGAGTTCAAATCTGGCCTGAGACACTTACTATCCTTGTGACCCTGAAGAAGTCACTTTACCCTGCTTACCTCAGTTTCTTCATCTGTAAAAAAAAAAGTGAACTGGAGAAGGAAATGGTGGTATCTTTGCCAAGAAAATGGGACCATGGAGAATGACTGAAATTGACTGAACAATAACAAACATGACTCCAAACCCTGAAACAAATGTATCTGAAATCTGGAGTATATTTTGAAAGAAAGAAGGAAAGGAAGGAAAGAAGAAGGGAAGGATGGAGGGAAGGAAGGAAAGAAGGAATGGAGGGAGGAGGGGAAAAACAAAGAAAGGAGGTAGGGAGGGAAGAAGAAAAAGAAAGAGAAAGAAAGGAAAGAAGGAAGAAAAAGACAGGAAAGAAGGAGAAGGAAGAAAGGAGGTAAGGAAAGAAGAAAGAGAAATTTCACTAGTGCTTTAAAAAAATCTTTAGCACTTCCTAGTGCCTTCCCCACTCTGCTCCCACCCTCAACCAATGAAACTTTCTCTTGCAACAAAGCAATAGTTAGGCAAAACTAATAAAAACATTTGCCATGTCTGAAAATGTATGCCCACTCTGCACCTATGTTCTATCACCTCTTTGCCAAGAGGATGGGGTGTGCTTCACTGCCAGGCCTCAGAAGTCATGACAGGTTCCTGCAGTGATCAGAGTTCTGGTCTTTTGAACGTTGTTTTCCTTGACATCAATGTGGTCATTGTTCTTACAGCTCTTCCTAGCTTCTTTCTGCATCAGCTCATACAAGTCTTTCCAAGCTGCCCTTACTTCTTCTTATTTATCATTTCTTACGAGTAGAATAATATTTTGTTTCATCTCCACACTACAGTTTGTTCAGTCATTCTCCAGTTGATGGGTACCGACTCCCCCACCCTCGCCCCCACTCATTTGCTACCCCCCCCCCCACACGACTTTTTTCCTAGGGTGTCCAAAGCATTGTTAGGGGTATATTGCTGCCACCACTGCTGCTGTTACTTCCTCCTCCTCCTCCTCTTCCTCCTCCTCCTCCTTCTTACAATAATAACAGCTGACATTTGTAAATCACTTCAAGGTTTGCAAAATGCTTTGCATATATAAACTCACTTGAAGCTCACAATAATCATGTATGGTAGGTGCTATGCTGGGCCAGCTACATCATATTGGAATTGCTTATGCAGGGCCATGGTCTTGTGGTGGCAAAAGGCCAGACCTCAGAACAAATCACTTGTGTGTCCTGGCCTAGGTTTGAAAAATGTGTTACTCTCCACGAGAAGCATTGAACCCATGGTATTATACATGCAACTTGACTTTTCACAAAATAAATACCTTATAGGTCAGGGAATAGAATTTCCTGGCATTAAAAAGATATTTACTTACAAATAAAATCATAATGAAAAGATTCCTTTGTTGTACTTCCCACTTGGCCCATCTACTACCCCAGTTCTGGCTCCCCAACTTTTTTAATGCTTTGATAACAATGTTGCAATTGAATTGATTGCCTTTGTAATCCTGTATATTTTATGCACTTAAAATACTATTATGAGAGGTGGTCCATAGTCTTCACCAGACTGCCAAAGGGTCCATGACACAGTAAAGTTAAGAAGCCTTAGATGATCGGGGTACTAAGCCTTGCTGGGCATGCTCAGGGCATGCCACACCTTTGAAAAGATAGTGAAAGACATGATGTCAGTGGATGGGAGGAAGTATGATATATGAGATAGATAGTGGGCTTAGGAGGTGATAGATAAATGAATGAATGAATAAAAAGTTAAGTACTTACTATGAGACAAGCACCATGCTAACTGCTGAGGATCCAAAAATAAGCAAGGAAAATAGTTCATGTCCTCCATCTAATGAGGAAGACAATGTATATGTATAAAGAAGAGAGTTGGAAAGTCAAGGGATGGTCCTGGTTGGGTAATGTTGAGAAATTGTCATGGTGGTCTGGTTCCAAGCAAGAGAAGTAAAAAGCTCCCCATTAGAGCCCAGGGTCTGAGAGGAAATGTTTTGTAAACCATAAAACACTATGCATAAGCTGTTATTATTGAGTCCCTAAATTGGGCCTTAGAGAGAACATTTCCAGATATATATGGCATATGGTCATGATTCAAATGAAGCATAACATTTTCTTTTCTTTTCTTGTTCCATGGAAACAGGACAGTCTTCAGTGTATGATAGGCATCTGGAAGGGGCTGTCCATTTTGTATTTTTCTGAAACAAGTGGACACCATAATAGGCTTCTGGCTTAAGCCAGAACTCAGATTTTTGAGATCATATCCTTCATGGATGATTGATCCCTAATGGTCTTTTAAGGAGAACTTAGTGACATTTGGAGCACATTCCTAACCTTTTGAAGTAAATGTCCCAGAGGGCAAATACCATGATCTTCAATTAAACCTTCCTGGGTGCCATTGTCAAGAACAGAATGTTGGGTTAGCTACATCATTGGTCTGACTCAATGCAGCATTTCTTATGCTTCCGTGTACTCTAATCCTATTCTGGCCTATTAAAGTGGAAAAGACATTAACACTGGCATTAATTAACTATTTTGTTTTTATCTGTTTTCATTCTCCTTATATAGAAGTGTATATATATATATATACACATATACATACATATATATATATATATATATATATTTCTTGATGTCTCTGCCATTGCAATAAGTTTCATGGGAGTAGCGTTTGTTTCATTCATTGTATTTTTATCCCCAGAGTCTTACACATAGTAAGTGCTTAATTTATTCTATCATAAAAAGTGGTCATTTTTACCTACCTATACCATAGTCTGCAGAACATTAAATAGAAAAGAATAATAGCTGGGGAGTGACTGGTCCCTGCATCATTGCTAGCTATACTTCATCAGAAAAGATATGGAAAAAAGAACCAATGATAAAAAATGCTGTCTACTTTCGAAGACAGATCTAATGATTCTGAGGGCAGATTGAAGCATACTTTTCCCCACTTTCTTTTTATTGTGTTTTTTTTTGCAACATGGCTAATGTAGAAATATGTTTTGCTTGATTTCACTTATATAGTTGATATCATTCTGCTTGCCTTCTCAATGGATGGGGGAGGGGTGAGAGGGAGGAAGGGAATTTGAAACTCAAATTTTGTTTAAAAAAATGAATGTTAAAAATAAGTAAATTTGTTGTACTTGCAAAAAAACAAAAAAAATGATTAGCAAAAAAATTAAGGAAAATGAGATAATGATGATGATAAATATCACTTGATGTTTATGTATAACATCAAATTATATGGTTCCACTGGAAAAAAACACACTAAACAGCTTCGTTAACTTTTTCTAGTGGTATAAAGAAATGTCACTTGGACTTGAAAAGTGTAAAATTCTTAACATGTACCAAGGAAAAATAGAGACTGAAGGCTATGAATTAAGAGGTCAAATTTAACCAATGCAAGAAAAAACACACTTATAAATGTCTCCACATTCTCTAGGCAAGACATATTAAACACAGGGCTGTCAAGGCTGAGGTGGGTATATACATATATATATATATATATATTTTTTTTTTTTTTTCCTTTTTGGTGAGGCAGTTGGGGTTAAGTGACTGCCCAGGGTTACACAGCTAGTAAGTGTCAAGTGTCTGAGGCCGGATTTGAACTCTGGTCATCCTGACTCCAAGGCCAGAGCTCTATCCACTGTGTCACCTAGCTGCCCCTGAGGTAATGTATATTAAAAGCCTGACTAGCACCTTGTAGTCAAAGGTTAGTAGGAAGAATACATTTAGAGTAACTAGCAGGTAAGCAGCAATAAATCTAAAACAGGTCCAAATAAAACCTGTACAATAGTAATGAAACACAGGATTCATCGCTCCAAGGCAGTATAAAAAGATTTGGAACTTCTTCAACAAAAAGAAGGAAGAAGATAAATGGACGTTGTCAGAGTCCATGTTAAAAAAGGTTTAAAATGTATAGGAATACTTTAAAATATATAGAAAACAAACATATTCTACAAAGTAAAAGTAAACATTTACAACAAACCTATGCCACGGATTTGTTGATTATAACTGAGTCTGGACAGTCTATAAAATGGCTAAGATCCAAGAGTGGGATCAAAAGAGTTTCCATGATTGACATCCACATGAACTTACCCAACAACATATCTATAAAGGAGGTAGTTAGGTAGTGCAGTGGATAGAATGCAGCACTGGAAGACTTGAAATCCTAAGTTTGAATTCTCCCTTTGACACTTATTATCTGGGTGACTTCTTTTCATTTAACTTCTTTCATCCTCAATTCTCTTCATCTGTAAAATGGGGATATTAAAACTACTTCCTTTACAGGGTTGTTGTGAAGACCAGATGAGAGAGCACATGTAAAAGTGCTTCGCAAACCTTAAAGTCTCGTATTATTGTTATATGAGTGGCAACAACAACAATAGAATGATTGAATCATGAGGATTTGTTTACAGAAATGGAGGAGTTTATGATAGCAGTTCAGGACTAGGTGACTGTCACCAAAAATTAGAGAAAAGTTATCCTTTAGAAACTCAGCATTAGTGATCACTGCAGATCATGCAATGAAATGCTGGAAATTTAGCATCCACCAGATACCCAGAAAGACATGATCAGATTAGAATATGCCAGAAGCTCATGATCTTTTGTAAACAATCATATGACAAATCCCTGTACTACAAATAAAAAACCCCCAAACATCCCAGAGGACTCAACAAAAAAATTAAACTGGAAACAGAGAATCATTACAGATAAAACTGTAACCCACAACAGAGTTATGAGAAGAAAAAGCAGGCAGTATTAGCAAGACACTGTGAGATAGCTAATTGGTGACAGGTAATCTAGGACAGCCTATTTCTAAAGTCCTGCATTTCTCTCACCACCCCTCCACCCCTCAAGAAAGCTGAGACCTCACTTAGTACTTTGTTTTTTACCTTCCTAATGCATTTGTCAAGAATCATGATTATCTGAACATGTATCTTATCCCTTACCAGCTGTAAGCACGATGAAGGCAAGGATGGGGGGGTAGATACAACTTCGTACCTCCCTCAGTGTCTAACCCATTCATCTGGGCATAAAAGGTGATTAAGAAATATTTGTTTGTGGAATTAATTTTTTTTGGATATATATTACAAACAGAAGCTATAGTCAGAGGTATTTTATGCCCTGGACACATCTTAGTGAGAAAAATGTCTATAAGGTGTTTGGTTGAAACTCAGAAAATGTTTTGTCATAACAACTATTCTATAAATAGTGTTTAGATTCCTATGTTAGCCCACAAAAGCCTATTTTAAAAAAATTTTCTATTTTCAGTTTTCAACATTAACTTCCATGAGATTTTGAATTTTAAATTTTCTTCCCCTCCCTTCCCTCTCAGCATACAATCTGATATAGGCTTTACGTGTACATTCATATTAGACATATTTTCATATTAGTCATGTTGTAAAGAAGAATCAGAACCAATAGAAGGAACCATGAGAAAGAAGAAACAAACAAACAAAAAGAGGGCAAATTGTACGCTTTGATATGCGTTCAGACTCCATAGTTCTTTTTCTGGATGTGGATGGCATTTTCCATCATGAGTCTTTTGAAATTGTCTTAGATCCTTGCATTGCTGAAGAGCCAAGTCTATCAAACTTGATCATCATATAATGTGGCTGTTCTCCTGGTTCTGCTCACTTCATTCAGCATCAGTTCATGCAAGTCTTTCCAGGTTTTTCTGACGTCAGCCTGTTCATCCTTTCTTATAGCACAATAGTATTCCATTACATTCATGTACCATAACTTGTTCAGCCATTCCCCAATTGATGGGCATCCTCTCAATTTCCAATTCTTGGCCACCACAAAAAGAGCTGCTATAAATATTTTTGTACGTGTGGGTTTTTTCCCATTTTTATGATCTCTTTTAGGATATAGACCTAGAAATGGTATTGCTGGGTCAAAAGGTACGCACAGTTTTATAGCCCTTTGGGCCTAGTTCCAAATTGCTCTCCAGAATGATTGGATCAGTTGACAACTCCCCCAACAATGCTTGAGTGTTCCAATTTTCTCACATCTTCTTCAACATTTATCATTTTCGTATTTTTGTTTTGTCGTGATAGCCAATCTGGTAGTTGTGATGGGTACCTCAGAGTTGTTTTGATTTGTATTTCTCTAATCAATAGTGATTCAAAACATTTTTTCATATGACTGTAGACAGCTTTAATTTCTTCATCTGAAAACTGCCTGTTCATATCATTTGAGCCTTTATCAATTGGGGAATGATTTGGATTCTTATAAATTTGACTCAGTTCTCTATGTATTTGAGAAATAGGGCCTCTATCAGAGACACTGGTTGTAAAAATTCTTTCCCAGCTTTCTGCTTCCCTTCTTATCTTGGTTGCGTTGGCTTTGTTTGTGCAAGAACTTTTCAATTACGAAAGCCTATTAATACATGATATGACTAAACTGTAATTTTAATCATACTGAAGAACATAAGAAGCCCTTTAAACATTGTTTTTATGGAAAAACACATTCTAAATTTCAATTCAGGGGGATTGATGGCAGCCAGCGGTTGAGAAGTTGGGGGAGAAGAGGTTGTTCAGCCTCTATGGTAGATCAATATAGGTAACCAGGTGATGTAGTGAATAGAGAGTGCTGGATTTAGACTCAAGGAAGACCTGAGTTCCAGTCAGGCCTACCTCAGACACAAACCTCTCCTAGCCTCAATTTTCTCATCTGTAAAATGGGGATAATAATAACATCTATCTCCCAGGGCTGTTGTGAGGATCAAATGAGATGACAGATGTAAAGCACTTTGCTACTAGTATTACTATTAGTAATAGGGATTTTTGCCCACTGAATCTTTTTTACATAAAGATTTCTTTTTCATCACACATTATGAGAACTTCCTATTCTATTCTCTCCTTACCACCAAAACCAATTTCACTCTAGACTAATTTATAGTAGGGGCAGCTAGGTGGCGCCATAGTGCCAGATCTGGAGTCAGGAAGACTCTTCTTTCTGAGTTCAAATCCGGCCTCAGACACTTACTAGCTGTGTGACTCTGGGCAAGTCACTTAACCCTGTTTGCCTCAGTTTCATCATCTATAAATTGAGCCAGAGAAGGAAATGGCAAACCATTCCAGTATCTTTGCCAAGAAAGTCCCAAATGGGCTCATGAAGAATCAGATGTAACTGAACAACAACAAATCCACAGAAGCAATATTATTGTTAATTTCTCTTATTTGTGTCATCCTTTTCTCCCAGGGAGCTGGGAGATTAGAATATAAATAGAATATATATTAATAGCCACATTTATATTTCATTTCATGGTTCACAAAGCATTTTCTTTACCACTCCCTGTGAGGTGAGTGGAACAAGTATTCCCATTTCACAGATGGGGAAATGGAGGCTCAGAGAGTCTAAGTGATTTATGCAAAATCACATGGCTAGTAAGTGGTAAGGCTGGGATTTGACCCTATGCCTTCTGGGGCCAAACCTAGGTCTCATTCAGCCATGTGCCACTGCTTCTCCGATATCATACCTCCTTTTCTGACATCAATTCCACATGGAGTTTCTTTTTCTGCCTCTACAGTCTAAATGAATACCAGGCAAGAAACCATACCATTAAGCTCCTCTTGTAGGCACAAGGAAAGAATGTCATTATAAGTATAAAACTGCTTATAAAGTTCTTACCGTAACTGGAAGAAAGAAACTGGAAACATTAACAGCTAAGTCCCAGATCGGCTTACACCTCATTAAACAATAACTCCTATGAACATAATAGCTCAGAGGCCCTTCGCAAATGGACCTAAATAAAATCCAAATCAAGAGGGGGCCTGAAGGCAGTAGGTGTTCAAGGATCCATAAAGTATCCCACAGCTCCAAGGTCAGGTGCGTGTTATCATGTCATGTCATATCTGGACATTCTGTCACATTTCTGGACTGAGAAACCCCAAGTGTTGAAATATAGACTTCATAACCTAACACAGCCCCGTAGTGACCCAGCAGGTCCCCTATCAGAGAGAGGAGAATTGAACTGTAGCCAGTACCTCTACCCCCCAGGTTGCTAGAAATAAAATGCTTGAAAAGGGTAATTCAAGTTGGTTCAGTTCAGTTTATTTCAGTTTAATTTAACTAACTGTAGCATCTTCTCTCGTGTGGTCCTCTGAAAACTGCTGTGTTTAAAACCATAGCAAGTGAACCCCCACTGAGGCACTTCCTTTATCAGTCAACTGAAGGACGCATTAGCTCAAAGGAAAACACCTAATTAAACCACATAGCAAAGAGATGGGAGGTCCCTTCCGCATCCTGGGATAACCTCTCCCACTCCAGCAGACGCCAGTAGGGAAGGGGGATGCAGTCATGTGGAGATCAGCACAGCCATGGCTCTCTGACTCTGAAGCTCTTGTGGCTTTCTGCCTGGAAGAGCTGCCCACGCCTTTTGGAGATTTGGAGATAACACTCAGGCGTGACCCGCTATCTATGGTGACCGAGGTCCTCCACCTGTTTCTCTGGTCTTCATGCTCAGCTGGTGTGTCTCGCTGAGTTGCTCTCTATTGCCCTCTGCTGCCTACTTCTGGTGCAACTGCTGTGAAGACTATTCCCCTTCAGAGTAGCTGTTACCGGAGCAGTTAGGTGGCCCAGCCGATAGAATGCTGGCCCTGGAGTCAAGAAAACTTATCTTCATGAGTTCAAATCTGGTCTCAGACACTTACTAGTTGTGTGACCCCGCGCAAGTCATTTTACTCAGTTTCTTCATCTGTAAAGTGATCTGGAGAAGGAAATGGCAAACCACTCCAGTATCTTTGCCAAGAAAACCCCAAATGGGGTCACAAGGAGTCAGACACCACTGAACAGCAAGCTGGGCTTTAATTTTCTCATTTGGAAAATGAGGGGATTGGACCAGATAACCTCTAATGTCCCTTCCAGCTCTAAATCTATAATCCTTTTTACCTATCTAAATAATCTCCTTTATTTTTTCTTCTGTGATTTGCCCTCCCATCAAGTTCCAACTGTGGAGCTTATACAATTCATTAGTGATTTGTGTATTGATAGAATAATCCTTTCAAGTCAACATCCAGTTTCCCCTTCCTTTTTACTTCTAAACTTTGAGAAAAAGTTTAGCTTAGCTCCATTGCCTTTCTTAATTCTCAGAAATCTGGCTTCTGTCCCCACCACTGTTTTGAACCAGCCCTCTCTAAGGTGAGCCAAAATCTTTTCATTGCCCTGTAATGATATTTAAAAAATCGTCATTCTCTTTGTTCTTTCTGAAGCTTTAAATACAGTTGACCACTCCCTTCTGTGTATGACTTTCCTTAGAATCACAAAATTTGAGGATTGGAAAGGATATCATCTATTTCAACCAGATGCATCAAAGACAGATAAGTGGTTAGATGGCACAGTGGATAGAGTGCTGGGCCTGGAGTCAGGAGGACTCCTCTTCCTGAATTCAAATCTAACCTCAGCTACTTACTAGCCGTGTGACCCTGGGTAAGTCACTTAACCCTGTTTGCCTCAGTTTCCTCATCTTTAAAATGACCTACAGAAGGAAATGGCAAACCATCAGTATCTTTGCCAAGAAAAACCCCAAAGGGGGTCATGAAGCACTCTTGTGCTAGGTGACCCTGAGCAAGTCACTTAAACTCTATCTGCCTCTATTTCCTCATCTGAAAGGTGGGGATAATAATAGCAGAGTTGTTGTGAGGATCAAATGATATAATATTTGTGAGGTATTTTGTAAGCCTGCTAGCTCTTAGATGGCACAAGAGGCACCTGCCCTGTGGGATAAGTGAATGACTGTCTGAGAAGGAGCCCAGTATCCACTGGCTTTGGAGTCTGATAATAGGGTTAAATTCCAGTTCTGCTATTAACTGCCTGAGGGTCCCCAGAGCAGTTACTTTTCTGAGTCTCAGTTGCCTCATCTGTAAAATGAAGGAGTTAGAACAGTTGCTGAACAATCACAGCAAGGATCAAAGAAGACAACATGGGGAAAAGGTTTTGCGCCCTGCTAGCGCTATATAAATGTCAGCTAGGAGATGATGGTGGTGATGACGACTATATGGTGAAAGAGAGATTTGGCTTGTTCTGCCCAGTTCAGAGGGTGCTATTATTATTCTCAATTTATATTTGAAGTCTGGGTGCCCTCCCTTCAATGGAGGCTCTGGGAGGAGCTCTTTGCTTCGCCCTCCAATCTGATGAATCCCAGGGGAGAGGCTACTGACGAGGTTGAGTACCAATGCTAGAGCCATTTTGTAGGATGCTGAGTCTCCTGGGGGCACAATGGAGTGTAGCCAGGTGGGAAATAAAAAGGATATCCACTATTACATACTGTAATCTTCTGGCTTCTGCTTGAAGGCCCACAAGAAAGGGGCACTCCAGGGAATTCATTCTGCCTTTGGACAGCTTTGCTTGTTAAATAGTGTTTCCTGACCTGACCTAACCTAACCTGCATTGGCCTCCCTACATCTTCCATGCATTGCTGCTGGTTCTGACCTCTGGGCCCAAGAAGAACAAATCCAGTCCCTACTCCACTTGACATCCCTTCAAACATTTGAAGACAGCTATCAAGTCCTCCCTGAGGCTTCTTCTCTTCTCCAGGCTGAACATCATTCATTCATATGATGAACACTTACTGGGGCAGCTAGGTGGTGTGGTGGGTGAATAGAGCTCTGGCCTTGGAGTCAGGAGGACCTAAGTTCAAATCTGACCTCAGACGCTTGACACTTACTAGCTGTGTGACCCTGGGCAAGTCATTTAACTCTGATTGTCTCACCAAAAAGATAAAAAAAAAAAGATGAATACTTACTGAACATCTAGGATGTGCAAAGCCTTGTGCAAGGGCTATGGGTGAAACAAAGATGAATAAAAGTCATATGATCATGCTAGTGAGAATTGGAAATCACCTGTTCTAAGAAGTCTTTCATTTTACAGATAAGGCAACTGAGACTCAGAAAAGTGACTCCTTTGGGGTCCCTCAGATAGTAAATAGCAGAGCTGGGATCCAAAGCTCATCCTCAGATTTCAAAGGCAGTGGATGCTGGGCTGTTTCTCAGTCATTCATTCACCTGTTCCATAGGGCAGGTGCCTTTGTATCTCTGTCTCTCCTTTGGTTGCTAATTCAGAAATGGAGTAGGAATCTAATGAGTGACTTTCAAAATCATTGGTATCTCAGAGCTCTGAGGAACCTACAATCTGACTGGGAGGAGAAGATATTAGAAGGGTCCACGTGGGATGTTCCTCCTGGCAGTGGCAACAACCAGGGCTTTACACAATCAATAAGTTTCCTGAAAAGTTGTCTTTGAAACTAGCTTTTGGAATTGACCCCATTTGCCTTACATTGAAATCCCAGAAATGGGATTCTTCACTTGGCAGAGGCTCCTGGTGCTCAACTAGAAATTTCTCTGCCAGCCTTTAATTTCTCTGGCAAGTAGTAAACAAGCTGTAGATAAATACTTAAATGCTTGTGGGACATTTAAAGGAACTCTTTACAAAATTCAGAAATCCTTTTAGAGTGTGAATGATCATTCCCTTCTCCTGTAGCTCGTTGGTAAATAAGGTGGAACTGCAGGACCCTTATGGGATGCTTCAGAGGAACCTTTAGTTCTTACTCCACTGGGATTGTGAGTGGGGTGTCTCCACCCACAGTCTTGGGACTCTAGGTCAGTTTATGAAGCTCCTTGGGGTGGGGCTGAGCAAGAGATAGAGAATGCAAGTGAAAGTTAGGGTGGAGCTGTCCAACACTGCAGTGTGGAAAGAACACTGGACTAGGCAGCTCAGAAGACCTGAGGCCAAGGTACCAGCTCTCTCATTTTCATAAAGCATAGAATTCTGGAGCTAGAACAGCTCTTGGAGATCATCCAACCCAACTTTTACCAACTGAATCTTTCTGAGACCTAGTTTCCTAGGGATTAATAATAATAATAATAATAATAACAACAACAACAATAATAATACTTGTATCGCACAGTGTAAGGGAAGCACTTTGTAAACTATAGAAATGTGAGCTGTGGATGATGATGATACCAATGATGATGATACTGACCACCCTAAGGGGCCAAACATGGAACTGGATAGCATGTTCATTGAGTAAATAAATTAATGAGTAATTGTTCTGTAACAACTTTGTATAATTTTGTTGTTGTTGTTCGTATTATTCTAGTGGTGTCTGATTCTTTGTGACCCCATTTGGGGTTTTCTTGGCGAAGATACTGGAGTGGTTTGCCATTTCCTTCTCCAACTATTTAACAGATGAGGAAACTGAGGCAAACTGGGTTAAGCGACTTGCCCAGGGTCACACAGCTAGTGTCTGCATTTGAACTCATGAAGATGAGTCTTCCTGATTCCAAGCCCAGTGTTCTATCCACTGTGCCACCCAGCTGCCCAAATAATATATAACTTTGTATAATACACAATACTAAACCTTTGGGAAGCCCCAGTAAAGGAGAACCTCCATGTGGGTTTCATTCTGTTGGAAAGAAGACTGACTTTGATGTCAATGAACATGAGTTCAAATCTGACTCCTCATGCTTTCTACCCATGTGATCGTGGATCACAAAGCTCTCTATGATTTTTGGTTTCCTCGCTGGCACGATGGTGAGGTTGGGTTAGATAATGTCCCTTCCAGTCAAAATACTATGACCAATGATCTTTCTTGGCATCACTGGTGTATCTTGGATTGAATCAGGGATTTCACTTGTGAACAAAATAAACCTCCAAGGAGGGCCACTCAAGTATCCTTGGACAGGAATCACATTAGCCTGCAATAGACTGGAGATGTTTGTTTAGTTGTTTTCAGTTGTGTCCGACTTTTTGTGATCCCTTTTGACTTTTCCTGGGTAAAGATACTGGAGTGATTTGCCATTTCCTTCTCCAGCTCATTTTACAGATAAAGAAACTGAAGCAAACAGGGTTAAATGACTTGCCCAGGGTCACACAGCTAGTGTCTGAGGCTAGATTTGAACTCAGGTTTTCCTAACTCCAGGCCCAGTGCTCTATCCACTGCACCACCTGGCAGCCCCTAGCATATTGGAGAGGGGGTATTATTCCCTAGAGCAGACCTTCAGAGCCTGGCTGGCCCATATATGCAGGTGGGCCTTGCTTCCCAGAATTCCATGGTCAGCTCTAGACCCTCATTTGTGAAACGATCAAGTTGGATCAAATGATCTTAAAGGTTTCTTCTACCACTGAATTCTATGATGCTATTATCCTATCCTGAAAGATCTGGGACATTCTCAACGCTGAAGGGGTTGGTTGAGGGTTGGCCAGTGAGATAAGACCACCGTTCTTTATTTTATTTGAAGTTTATTTAGAACCCTTTATGGATGCTAGGTAGCATGGGTGCAGTACCATTGGTGGTGGGTTCATGAGCCTTTGTGCACTTTCTTGCCTCTCTCTCAGTGTTGTCTAGATCTTTCCCAGCTGAGGGAGACTCATGTTTAGGAAGCCTACTAAAGATCCTCAGCCCTTCCAGAACCTATTTCACCACCTTGGCTCTAGGTGTGGGACTTGACCTTGACACAGAGATTTCTTCATTTGGTCTCTGCCCTGGTGTCCAACTTCTGAGGTTCCAAGGTCTAAACAACAGACTTCTCTTCTCTTTGTTGTTGTTCAGTCATTTTTCAGTTGTCTCTGATTCTTTGGGACTCAATTTGGGATTTTCTTGGCAAAGATACTTGAGTAGTTTGCCATTTCTTTTTCCAGTTTATGTGATAGATGAGGAAATTGAGGCAAACAGGGTTAAGTGACTTGTTCAGACTAATACAGGCAATAAGTATCTAAGGCCAGATTTGAACTCAGGAAGATGAGTGTTCCTGGCTCCAGGCCCTGCGCTCTGTGTACTATGGCGCCACCTAGCTGCCACACTCTTTTCTTACTGAAACCGGTAAGAGGTGAAGGCAAAGGGGGATGACAGGAATTACAAGTCAAAGATGAGAGAGGCACAGGGAAAAGGAGAAAGCTGGGGAGAGAAGGAGAAAGGTGAGATTGTGGTACATGGATGTCCTGCCCTTCCTTCTATTTATCCTGTGGCTGCCATTTTTTTCCCTGCCATTGAATCCCATCCTTAGCTTGATAGCTCCCTTCTTCTGGCTTTTCATAAGCGCCATTTCCTCCTTCTGGCACCAGTGGCTAGTGCCTTTCCCTCAGAAATTACCTTCTGTTCATACTGTATATATTTTGTACATACCTAGTTATTTACATTTGTCTTCCCATTAGGATGTGAACTCCTTGAAAGATTTTTTTTTTTTGCATTTCTTTGTATCTCCAGCACTTAGTACAGTGTATGACACATAGTAGGTGCTTAATAAATGTTTATTGGCTTACCATCTTATTGTAAGTGCTTAATAAATGCTTATTGATTGATATGTTCCTCATTATTTAGTTTTGCTGAAGGGAAGCTATAGGTATTAACTTTTCTACCTTGCTGTCTCTCAGAGCAGTACAAGGATCTTTGGTCTTTTAAAGATTTTGTTTGTTTTTATTTCTAAACGATACAAGGAATCACACAGGATCTTGAACTAACCAGTGGAGCCCAAAGTTGCAAAGTGCTACAGTTTTTAGAAGTCTTAACAACTTTCCTGAATCTTCAGGGCACATGCAGGATGGTAGGCCAACAACCATCTTGGTTTCTCTGATTCACTGTCAAAACACCTTCTACCAGAGCTTATCCTGGAATCAGAGGATGTGTTGGAGAATCTCCCAAGACTTGTGAAACCTGATGACTACCCACTTCTGTTCATCCATGTGGGCAGAAATATTATTGCCTAAAAATAATCTAGAAGTCATCATTGAGGATTATAAAATGCCCAGTTGGTATGTGGTAGTGGTGGGAAAATACAAGATAACGTAGATATATAAACATCATATAATTTAAGGAGAAAGGAAATACTTAACATTGGAGAAATTAATGTAGGATGTCACACCTGACGTTTGGGAGTTGTAGATAAAAGAGTACATTCCAGGCATGGGGACAGAGAGGAATGTGCGTGGAGATTTCAATAAAAGACTGTGTTTTGAATATACAACTTCATTGTAACAAAATTCCATGCTGAGTTAGGTAACAGTCATACTGTTCTCTTTTTTAATTATTCTTTTCTTTCTGAGCCTGGGATAATGATGTTACAAGAAGAGAGACCCCCAAAGCAGTTTCTGATAATTCTTGCACAAATGAGAAGATGAACGCTCACCTACCTTCTCACTGGAGGTCTCCAGGAGTGTTTACTCATAGCACATGGTAGGAGAGAGGGAGGCCAAGGTATGTTCTCAAGTATGGAGAGTTGCCTGCTTCTTTTTCTTTCCACTGCTCTTGAGAGTTGGACTTCCAATTTTTCTTCAGGTGATGGGGCAAGAGAACATATTGCCTAGGTTTTTGGTCTTTGGGGCTTCCATAAGATAGATCAGAAAATTCAGGAGTGTGGCCACTGGAGATCAGCTGTGAAGAGATGATCAGATTTTGAAGCAGAGAAGACCACTGTACCAAGAAGAAGGATCTTGAGTTTCAAGACCCATTCTGCTGGCAAGCTGGAAAAAAGCCTGATTTCTTTCACTGCTCTTCCCTCTGCCTTTTCCTGGTATAGTTTGTGTTTCTGAGATAGGGACTTAGTACGCCACCCCTTCCTCTCTTATTCCTTTCCCATAAACTCTGAGCATGAATCAGGGGTGCGCCGCTTGAAGATTTGGGAGGTCAAGTAGGAAAAGGTTTAGGAGATGACTGGAGTAAGTGGCTCCCCATAGGAGTTGAGTGATTTATTTCCATCTTTTTTTCTGTGTTCAATAACTAATGTGATTATCATATATTAAGTATTAGAGTCCTCTTAAGAGGGGAGGAGGGAAAAATGGATGGGTTATAACCAGGTAGAGGAAAGCACAGAGGTAATGAGGGATCTAGGGCTATGTATAGATCATAGACTTTACAGTTTAGTATTTTGAGTAATACTTATTCCATTTTATCCTCTAGAATAATTACAGACCTGGACAGACCCAGGTTCAGCTGTAAGTGTAAGCAGTATAGGCAGTTGCAGACTGAGTACCCTCTGGTGGTCAATGGTGATACTGTATCATTTTAAAGCTGAGGCATGTATTTTCCAGAGACTAATGAGTCTGGAGGTGTTGGATGAACAACTCAGCTGGTTACTAAAATAGAATGCTACCAGTGGGCAGTTTTTATATGCACTCCCTCACTGAATAATTAATACAGTGACACATTGTTTTTCTGTAGGCTTGGGGAAGGTAGTACAAGCCATATGAGCCAAGGATACCAAGAAAAGTGCCAGAATAGTCTAGTCACAATAGTATAGAATCTGAGATACTGTTCAAGGGTTTGGTTCATGCATTCTCTATGTATAAGACTGAGGGGGAATGATTTGAGGGATGTGGAAAGTTTAAAAGTAGGGGGGAAAAACTACCTACAAACAGTGACTGAAGATTATATAAAGGGGGATACCATAAAAACAAGAAAAAAATTCTTTCAGGAACAATCAGAGAGCTTCAGCAGTCATGGAAAATTTAGCACTGGGGAAGATGTCAATAATCTTGTCCAAGTGGCACCAGAATATCATCATATCCCTAGGATGGGATTAGGCCATGCCCAAGGCCAGTAATACTATGTCTAGGGACAGAGGGGATTCAACAGAGTTACCACAGACTTGTTGGAGTCTGTACAGTGAGGAAAAAAACTTGGAACTTGGAGGCAACAGAAATTTGGGCTCAAAAAAAAAATACTAGCTGAGTGACATGTCACATGTATAAGCACATGTGTGTTTACACACACATAGATTATGCACAAAACAAATAAAAGATGGTCTAGGAAGAGAGGGCACTAGCAGCTAGGAGAATTAGGAAAGACTTCATCTAGAAGGTAGAATTTGAGTTGAATCTCAAAAGGAAACCAGGGATTCTCAGAGGCAGAGATGGGAAGGGAGTGCATTCCAGACATAGAGGATGGCCAATGCAAAGACACAAAGATGGGAGATGGCACATTAGAAGTGAGAAACAGCAAGATGGCCAATGTGGCTAGACCATAGAGTTCAGGGAGAAGAGTATTGTGTATGAAGACTAGAAAGATGGAATGGACCAGTTATAACACCAGAAGTATTTAAGTCTAGGATAACACAAACCACACCTGAGGAAAGTGATGTTAAATATGGCATTCAATGAACTTGTTTAGCCAGGAAAACATGGTGCAGCCATTGTTGGGGTGGGAGTAAAGGATGGTTCAGATGACAAAAGAGCTTGCCTAAAGTAGAACCACAAGGGGACAGAAGACGGCCAACTGGTAGCTTCCTATTTTAAGGAATATTCTGTTATTTCTCCAATGCTGAAGGATGGCAAGGACTTTCAAAACCCTCTAAACTGGGCAAAGTCCCAGTTTCCTCACCCTAGTTACATCTTTGTCTAACATGCTCTGAACCAAGGCCAAAGTTTCATATTCACCATGTTTTGCCCCATAGAAGCAATCTGCCTGCTTTCTGATGTCCATAAATATTCCTGCAGAATTGTCATCCATCATTTCCCTCTCTAGCTCCTCTGCAGCAGTGATAATCATGAAGCTAATTTTCCCTCAAGAACATCACCATCTGCATGGCTTTCCTTTTCCCAACTCCACTACATCTGGACATCCTAACATCATCTATCACTCAGCAGATGGAGATGGCACATTAACTGACTGGATCTAAAAATACAAATCCATGATCATCTCATGCAACTGTTGACAGAAAGCAATAAATGTGTCTCAAGTACCTGTGATGTGCCAGGCTCTGTCACAGATATTGGGGGTACAAAGATAAGATATAAGCCCTGCCCTCAAGGGACTGAAAATCCAATAGAAGGGACGTGAAATGTAACAAATATATAAAATAGCAGAAGGTGATTAAGGACAAAGGAAATATCAAGATAAGGTGCTTTTTATTTTTTGGTGAGGTAATCGGGGTTAAGTGACTTACCAAGGGTCACACAGCTAGTAACTGTCAAGTGTCTGAGGCTGGATTTGAACTCAGGTCCTCCTGACTCAAAGGCTGGAGCTTCATTCACTTCACCACCTAGCTGCCCCCATAAGGTGCTCTTGAAAAACGTGAGGAGGCATAGCATGCTTGCATCCAGGGTAGGGGGAGTAGGGAGCAGGGAAGGCTTTGAGGAGGAGGTGGCAACAAAGCTGAGTTTCCACTTTCATGCCATCATTTAACAAAAATCTATAAGCCTCTGTAATGAAATAACATTTCTCTTAATGTCAGTGGAAATTGTGTGTTCTTATTTGGGAGATCATAGATTTAGAGGTGGAAGGGATCTTTGCTCAACTACTGTTGTCCAACCCTCTCACTTTGCAGATGAGGAGAATGGAGCCCAGAGAAGTTCAATGACTCTCCCAAGGTCGCCCAGTTTATAAGCATCAGAGGCAAGATTTGATTGCTAAAAACTTAATGCTAAGGGAGAGGGCATCCAATAGAATGTAAGATCTTGGATGGTAGAGACTATTTTCTATCCCCAGCACTGAGAATGATGCTTTGTCCATGGTGAGCACCCAATAGATGTTTGTTGAATTGAATTATGCCTAAGCCAGGAGTTTAGAGATCTGGGGAAGGGAGGATTGGAGAAGGGAAGAATAGAGGGAGGAAGAGATAAATTTCACTTTCTGGAAAACATCTTCACAGTAAGTAGAGTGCTGTTGTTTGTTCTTCATTCTGGAAGACAACTATGACATTGAGAAGGTGATGTCATGCCTTGCAAGTAAATTGGATTTAAGTGAGGGAGGGCTGTGCAAAGTCACCAGCCTCAGTTTCTCCTCAGGAGCCATCTGGGTCCAGTGGCAAGTTAGAGATCAGGACAACTGGAGATGGTCCTGGATGCAGTGGGAGACCTTGGCTTTTTTAAGCTAAGGTCTTTCTGAATTCTCACTTTGACTGAGGCAATGCCCGTTCAATGACTAAGGCTAGGCAAGAAATGAGGCAAATAATGACATCTTTTGCTCAGATTCTTAAGATCTGACCTACTTGCATTAGCGATACAAATGCTTAGATTCCTTAAGAGTCTGGTCAATGTGGCGGATGTTCTAATAAACCTTGCCTTTGACTGAAAGAAGGCTTGGGTCGAATTTATTCAGGCAGGACCCACTTGTTGTGATTTTGGGGTCCCAGCAGCCCGAACCCCAAACCTAAACATTTTGATAGGCTGTATGGGTCAGCTGCCTAACCCCAAGTTCTTCTCCAGCCAAGACTGGAAGGTATGTAAGCCTCCTCCCACTTCTTTCTTGCCCTGCAGTTGGGGTCGCTCTCCAAATACCTACAGAGGCTTGGAGGTGCTTTTCAGGCAGACCGTTCCGAAGCTGTCTCACACTCAGCCTAACGCTCCCAGGCTCTGGGTCCACTGGTTCGGTTCGAGGCCACGAACCTGGATACACCTTCTGCAGCATAGAGGACAAGGACAGATACCCTATCTGGAAGTGTATGCCCAATTCTGTCAATTCTCTCGGCACTAGGGAATTGTGAAAACTGCAGGTGCTTTCGGGTTCCCTGAGGCTTACTTACTCCCTTTCCTCTATACTCCTAAATTCTCCTTCGTGGAGGTCACAGGGAAAAGTTAGAACAGCTAAAAACACCTTAGCAGATTCTGCGATCAATCATTTAGGAGTTACGACCCTGGTCACTCCCTTCTCCCACTCCCTTTCCTTGAGTCAAGAGGGTAACTGTTAATCCCTCTCTTAGGAGAAGAGAGTTTCCCCTCCTCCCCACCCCCCACCTCTGAATTCACTTTCTACAGCATAGGCCCCCCTGGCAATGGCCTTGGGCCCTGGGGCAACCTTTGCCTGGAAGCATTACCCAGGTTCAGCACATCCTGCTCAAGGTAAAGAAGCTGGCCTCCGAACATGGGCCAGCACGCTCTTTTAAAGTTGTAGTTTTAACTGTTAATGATGAGATGTTGATTCTCTGTGTAAAGTTATTTGGAAATGCATTTAACAAAATTGAAGTCACCTGATTGGTAATGGGTTTGTTTCAAGTTTCAAATTGGTGAACTTTTTCTATCAGCTATGTCAAACAACTTTTCATAATTTGGTTACTGTTAAAATAATTTGGCTATTGTTGGTTATTGTTTTAATGTATAAACTTGCCAAAAAGCTTGTTTGGGCTTTGTCTTGCTAAGAATTTGCAAGTATATAGAAATAATCTCTATTTTTTTTCTTTTTTAGGCAATTGGGGTTAAGTGACTTGCCCAGAGTCACACAGCTAATAAGTGTCAAGTGTTTGGTCTGAGGCTGGATTTGAACTCAGGTCCTCCTGACTTCAGGGCCAGTGCTCTATCCACTGTGCCACCGTAGCTGCCTCCTAGAAATAATCCCTAACAATTGGTTTTTTACACCAAGACAAATTTAAATTTGAGATGTAAATCCTGGAAAAGTTTTTTCTAAACTATGATTAGTGAAACTTGCTATTTGAGGTAAAAGTTCATAGGATTTTATTTTGAGTTGTCTGATGGATCATAATCCATCAATAATCAATAATCCACCATCTCTGAGACAAATGCTGCAGGCTACTCAGAGAGAATGTGATGCTGGTGGGAAGTCAGCATGGGGAAAAGCTGAGAGGACAATTTTAACCTCAGTCTAAGATGGGATCCTCCTGGCTCAGTTTCTCCATTATGTTCATTTGAAAAGGAATGTTACCCACCTGGCTATTCCTGAGTCTGGCTTTGAGGTGGATTTGATGCTGCATGGTTGGAAAACTGAATTATCTGAATCCAAACAGAGCTTTTATCCTGAAATATTTAGACCCTGCAGTCTTTTCTGCTGGATTTGTGTCTTCCAGACTACAGGCCATTCACCTATAGTTGGTAGCAAACAGCAGGTACCAGCCAATGTCCTCCCATCATCCCCTGGATGCAGCCTCTGCTTGGTTCTAGTCAACCTCCTCTTTGGGACCCCCTTGAGGCAGGGACAGGTCTATGCCCCTTGCTGGTGGGAAGCAGTTTCAGAAGCCAAGACCTTTACCCCTTACCCCAAAAGAATTTGGGTTCCATTTGTTTGAGGGGGGGAATGATGGGGATGGGATCTGGACCCCAAAAAGGAAAACCCCAGACTTTCCCACATGGCCAAATCTCTGGCATTAGCCTGAGGCTATAATCCTATCAACTGGCCTATGCCCAATCTACCTCCAGATGGTTCCTGGCCACTTCCCACCCTTAATCCTATTTAGACTCCATTCTCTCTTGGCCACATGGGCCAGGTCCCAGGCATTCTGTTCACCCCAGTTTACTGGCTACTTTGACCTAGTAAAAAAAAAAATCAATCTGGGAGAAGAAGACCTTCAGGGTTTCTGGCCAAAACAGAAACAATTGCTATTTACAGTTACTCTGAACCTTTGGAGCCCAAACTGTGACCAAATGAGGCTTGGGCTGGGCCCTATTGTTGGCCAATCAATGAGAGCCAGAGTGCATTGGGTTTAAGCATGGTCTTTAAAAAGAAATCTAGCCCGTTGAAATCCCAAGATATCTTACTAGGTTTCAGTGATAAAAATTTATATTCCTTTGGGCAGAGTACCTGCAGGTAAGGGTATGATTCAGGGTAGTTGAAAAGATCAAAATCAAATGAAGTAATATTTGTAAAGTGTATTACAATTCTTATAGTGCTATACAAATGTTAACGATTATCAATAGTGTCTCCCCTCTGAGCTTGAATATACATAATTTTTTTGCATGTTGTCTTCTCCTTTGGCACGTAAGTTTCTTAAGGAAAAGGGAGTCAAGTTTTTGCCTTT
This sequence comes from Vombatus ursinus, assembly GCF_900497805.2. NCBI lineage: Eukaryota > Metazoa > Chordata > Mammalia > Diprotodontia > Vombatidae > Vombatus > Vombatus ursinus. Next base: position 3,035,862 of record NW_020954560.1, on the reverse strand, counting down.
CTTTGTATCCTATCCCCAAAACTTAGATAAATATCAGGCACAGAGTAAATGCTTAACAAATGTTTGTTGACTGACTGATAGGAGAGGTACAAATCAGAGTAGACTGGAGGCCAAACAAAGACTAGTCACAGCATTAGGGACACAGAAGGATTATAGGATTTAGAGCTGGCTTTCCATGACATCCAATTTGCTGTCACTTTCATTCACTATTTTTCCTCTCAAATAATTAATTATTGGCCATAGTCTAAAGGCTGCCAAAGAAGCAAATTTCACTGGAGATTATGTAATCAGTTGAAGCCTCCATCATTGGGGTGCCAAGACTATTACCTGATCCACAAATTGTGATTTTGTCAGGCATCAGCATTATTCAGAGTTGTGGCTCTGGGGTATGCCTATTCACCTTGGCTCCCTTTCCCATTGGTCCTTTAGTTCGAGTTTCATGTGCCTGATTGTTGGCATTGCTAGTTTTGATACCAGAATAGATTCTCACACATCCAGGTATACAGGGAGGATGAAAGTCTTCTGGTCAAGGTCCACTGTCTGCTTTATCTTCATATATGGGTAAGGGGGAGAAACTAAGGGCCCGTTAGGGCTGGCTACGATGCCATTTATTCTGTCTGCTGACTCCACTGAAGAGTAATCTGATAACATGTTTCTGAGGCGTCTTCCTATTCCTGTTCTTTAGATTTATACCAGAAGAAGTGAGCTTTTCCTCACTGAGTGTGCCGGGAAGGGGCCAGGCATGTTCCAGATTTTAGTTACCAGATGAAAGGAACATGGTGGAATAGAGCAGGTCTTAGAGAATCTCACTTTCAATATTTGAAATTGGGGCCATCCTTTATGATCCAGGACATAGTGTCCCCATAGGTATAGATCCCTACCCAAATGTTTCCCCATTTAGTCATCCATACAATCAACAAGCATTTATAAAGCATCTGCTAGTTTTAATTCCTTGTTATCAGACTCCGGTCCTGCCCTCAAGGAGCTTATAATCTAATAGGAAAGATATGAAAGTACACTGTAATGAAACCCTTTCAAATTGGCTTCTCTGCTTCCAGTCTCTATCTTTTAAAATCTACCTTCTACATCAGAGGTGTCAAACAGGCATCATTGCTGCCTGCAACTCTCCTCAGTGCCAAAAAAATGTGATTGGGAAATTTTAACAAAATATGTAAAAATACAATAGAATATAGATTATGTTAATATGTGGTTTTCTAAGTCAGTATGAAAACTTGAGGGATCCATAGGTGTGTTTAGTGGCCCCCATTTCTATTTCATTTGACATCACTGCTCTACATAGATACCTAATAATAGTAATATAGTAATATATTAGTATTACTATAATAGTAATATATACCAATTAGTATTACCATATTAGTATTTTACTAAATTAGTATTACTGTAATAGTAATATACCAAAATAATCTTCCTAAGGCACTGATCTAACCATATTATGATTTGAAGGGTTGAACTCAAAGGCCTCTTAGGTCCCTAGTGGCTCTAAATCTATGATTCTATAATCCTTCAGTGGCTCTCTATCACCTCTAAAATACAAACTTTCAGCTTGGATCCTAAGGTCCTCTACAATATGCCTCCAACTTAGCTTTCCAACTTTATTTGATATTAATCTTGTTCACATATTCTACATTCTTGCCAAACTGGTCTAGTAACTATTCCCTGAACTCAATATTCCATCTTTTTTCCGCTGTATATTCACACAAGCCATTCCCACATGCCTGGAAAGACTGGAAGAGGCAAAATTGGCATGTGTTTGGAGAGAGCCCTGAAAAGTGATTGATCACTGAACTTTGAGTCACAGGACTTGAGCTTAAATCTCAGCTCCTGCCACTTATTTCCTATGTGACAAGGGCAAGTCATTAAATGAGGCCTTCTTGGGCCTCAGTTTCCTCATATATAAAATGAAGGGGTTGGATTGGTTGAGCTTTAAGGTCTCTTCCAGCTCTAGATTTATAACCCTATGAAGAATCTTCCCCAAAGACACATGTAATGGGGGCTTGTCACATGCCTAGACCTCCTAAGATGGTGGCACCCACATTGAAGATGCTGAGGGACCTGCTTCAGTGATACAGGAGAATTGGCGTATGCATGGATATTCTGCATTGGCCTACCATGGGGTTTTCCCATTGGCTTGTGTAGACAGAACTTAGCCAGAACTGTTTGCACCTTTAAAACTGCCTGACAAGACAGTGAGGCTTTTTTCTGCATTTCCATGTGAGGTTGAAAGATTTTTTCATTCATACTATGGTAAGTAAGAGGGCCTGAGGACTGAGTTTCCTCCACTCATTCTTAGAGAATGTGGCTCAGAGCAAAGAACTTGAGGTTTTGACTCTTCCCTTTTTGTCCATGTCAGTTCTAGGTGTAAGCAATGGAGTCTCCTACATGGGAGCTCTAGTCATGGGGATCTAGGAGTCCAGGAATCTAAGCCAGGTATTATACCCATCCCAGCAGCAAAGTCCTGGGGACCAAGGGTTCAGGGATACTTACTCAGCAGAGTTTGGGATTGGAATTTGATAGGACTAATGCTATGGAGAACTAAACTGAACTGTGAACCTAATCCTTCCTCACTATCCCCTGAACTGAGAGACTGTGTGTGTAGGATTACGCTTATGAGATGTTTGCTTGATCTTTGTATATTTTTAAAGTAAACATTCCTTTCTAAAACCAAATCTGATGTTAAGTGGAATTGGAGTGTTAGTTACAGGTCCCCTAGAATGGGAGGAACACCATGGGAAGGGCTTTGAGCTAATGGCACAGAAGGGAGAATCCCCCACACTGGGGTATTGGTGGTGGTGGCAGTGGTATAAAATTTAACAGACCTGGCCCTCAATGAGCGGCCTGAGTAATCCCTGTTAAACACAGAAGTGAACTACAGGACTATGCCCTGCTAAGTGGCAAACAACTTTATAGTTCAACTGCTTGCAGGAGTGAGGGCAGGATAGGAGGATGCTCAGTACATTATGTGACCTCAGTTTTACCGCATTTATTTAGCTCAAGGATCCTGAAATCTTAATGGAGGATAGAAAATCTGAGCAACTATTGACTCGGGTGTAAAAGTCCCTTGGAAGTTACATTTCTTTCTTTTTTGCTCCAGAAGCTGCTTAGAGCAGGGACGAATTCGTGTTTGTTGAATTGAACCAGGAGCTGGAGGTGGAGGGTATGGATGGAGAGAGGAAAACATGATTGTGGACTTCAATGGAGCTTGATATTGGGACTGCTAATGGAACATAAAAGCTCCTGCAAGCGGGGAAGGCATTGATCTGTCGTTGTTGCTAACTGAGTAACCTTGGGCCAAGCTGTTGGTTGTTGTTCCAATTTTCGAATGATGATGCTTGCTCTGTGTGTGTGTGTGTGTGTGTGTGTGTGTGTGTGTGTGTGTGTTTATGTGTGTGATGCCACAGACTATGATTTAAATTGATGCTGCCTGTAAACTTTGTTTTGCCTTGGGAAGGAGTATCTTTCTGGTTTTTAAATTATTGATGTTTTTTTTTTTTCCTCCAGAAGTTGTTTTAAAAAACCAGGACCTATAACAGAAGGTCACAAGGACACCTGCTGGCTTCAATTTAGACTGTTTCATGCTTTGCATTGAAAAGGAATCCCATTCATTAAAGAGTACTCATAGGCTTCCCAGATAGTTGAAATACAAAGATAACTTTTAACTTTACAATCTAGAGAGAACATGGTACTAAAATAAATTCTTTCTCCAAGTCTTAATCTTCTCGTTTGTACAATGGGAATAATGATAGTCTTCCTCTATTCTCTACCTACCTGTGTGACAATGGGGCAAGTCATCTAAACTATTTGGGTCTCACTTTTCTCATGTGTAAAATGAGGGGGACAAGGAAGCTGGACTCCATCACCTCTGAGATCTCTTCTAGCACCCCAAATCACAGTTCTTTCAAACTTCCCTATTTCTGACAATAGCTTTCAACCCTCAAACCATATATCCAATCTATGATCTATAATGACAATTCAGAGGGTTGTTTTGAAGAAAGTATTTTATAAACTGAAAAAATACAACTCCAGCAGGAATTATTATTATTTCAGCCCTCATATCATTGTGCTCCAATAAAGCCATTAAGTGCCTGCTAAGTATAAAGTGCTATGCTAGGTGTTGGGGAGAAGGGGATGGGGAAGTGTGGGGTGGGTGGGTGGGAGAAGGGGGAGGGGAGATTGGGGGTGTACAAAGCCAAAATGCCCTAAAGGAATGCATGTTATGCTTGGGGGGGGGGGTGAGGATACAAAGTCCACAGATAAATGTGTATCTGATAATTGGAGGAGGGAACTAACTGCCTGTTGGCCCCATCCACTGGGGACCCTTGTATCGCTGAACTCACTAAAGGAAGGGGAAAGGTAGAGAGGGTGAAAAGGTGGTGGAGGAGGAAGAATCTTCCTACTGTTGCTGCATCATGTTTAAAATGGAACTTCTTATCTACCCCAATCCCACCTGTATTTCTTTCAAATTTCCTTATTTCCCTCAAGGGCTTGCAACCTTGGAATCTTCCTCCACTCAGTCTCTCTCACTCCACTTATCAAATTGGTTTGCCAAGTCTTATTGATTTCACCTCCAAAACATTTCTCACATTAGTCCCTTTCTCTGCATTTACCCAGACTCCTTTCTAGTTCAAGGCTTCATCAAGGCAAAACATGGCAAAACTGAGACCCAGAGAGTTCAAATGATTTGTTCAGGGTCCCATAGATAATAAGTAAAAGAACCTAGATTTGAACCCAGATCCTTTGCTTTAGACTGCCAGGCCTGGAATCAGGAAGACCCATCTTTGTGAGTTCAAATCTGGCCTCAAACACTTATTGGCTGTGTGACCTTGGGGAAGTCACTTAACCCTGTTTGCCTCAGTTTCCTCATCTGCCAAATAAGCTGGAGAGGGAAAAGGCAAACCATTCCAGTATCTCGGCCAAAAAAACCCCAAATGGGGTCACAAAGATTTGGACAGGACTGAAATGACTGAGTTATAATCTGACTCCAAATCCAGTGCCCTTCCTATTATATCATACCCCTTCCAGTGATGCATACCACAGCAGCCTCGTAGGAGCTAAATGTAGTTAGGATCTGGGCTACCAATAAAGCAGAAGCAAAACCAAAGGAAAAAACCTGAAGGAGAGTTAAAATCTTGGGAACCCAGATGCCAAGTTCTGGAAGCTTGTCCTGGCCAATGGTCATTAGTTATGAAATGGACCTGAAAAGCCAGGTCCTGATTTTTTCCTTCTGGGGTAACAGTTGCTTGGCTTCTCTTAGAAACTGGGAATTATTTAGTTTGGGCAAACAAGATCTTGAAACGACTGGGCTTTCTCCTAATTTTCCATGATCAGTTGCCTAGTTTTATTTAACAATGAGGCCAAGGGGAAATTTTCCATTGGTTTACAAATTTTGCTCAGGAAATATTATAATAATCATTGTCAAAAGAAAACTCACTCATGAAAACCCAAATTTATGAAACAGTTCAATAGAGGGAGGGGTGTGATGATTAACATTACAAGAAGAATATTATCTTTTAATTGGGGTTCTTTTAAATATAAACTCTTTCATTGCATTCAAGTATTTGTTTACTTGAGAATTAACTATTTGGACATAGTCTAGAGGAGAAATTTAACAAACTGGAGATAATGCTGAAGGAAAGCAAGCACAAATGAAGATGAAGCATTTCTGAGTTGAATCTGTGGGAAGAGCACTAGTCCTATGACTTTGAACAAAGTATTTCTCATCTTTGGGCCTCAGTTTCCTCATATGTAAAATGAGGAGGCAGTATTCCATACCTGCTGAGGTTCCATTGACTTGGTGAGTTCTGGAGCTTTTTGCCTGCTCTTTCCTGGGATTTGGAATCTAGGCACCACCACTTCCCTCACCCCCGGGGTTTCAGGCTAGTGGTGAGGTTAACAAGAAGAAACATTCTTAATTAGTGTCAGCTAGCCTAATGCCATTTCTAAAATCATACAATAACAATAGGAAAAATTATAGAGGTCCTCACGACCCTTTCAGATGGAGGGCGGAAGCTTTATTAACTCTGTTTTACAGATGAGGAAAGTGAATGTCACCCCAATCCCAAAGCTCATTGGTATGGGATTCATTCTTTATTGGTGGAAATCAATGCCCCAATCCTACTTAAGGAGTAGGACAGACTTGGCAGGCCAGGTAGGAAAGAGTCACATACCAATTGGCTTTGGGACTGGAGTTACACTTATTAATATCCTTCCTAAAATCTCTTCAAGCTCCAACTTTCTATGATTCTAGAGTATTAAAAATAAATAAATATGTACACATACATGTATATACATATATACACATGCATGCATTTATGTGTATGTATGTGTATATATGTATATGTATGTAAATATATATGTATATTTATCTATCTATCTATCTATCTATATATATATATATGTATATAAAACCTGCTGTGCACTAGGCACTGTGTTAAGCAATTTTTACATTTATTGTCTTATTTGACTTCCCCTTCAGGTCTTCAAGAAAAGGCTGCATCAAGCCGAGATGGCAACCCAGTGTAGATAGCTCAACAGAGGTGCCCAAGAGAGGGCAGAGATTAATAGCAGAGAGTCAAAGTGTGGCATCATCAGAGGACATCAGAAGCTCTGCAACAAAGGAGGTATGAGTTGCCCCAAGATTATATGAGTTTTCTGGCCAAACTTGTCCCATATATGCTTTGTTGTTTTTCAGTCATTTTTTCAGTCATGTCTGACCCTTTGTGACCTCATTTGGAGTTTTCTTGGCAAAGATTCTGGAGTGGTTTGCCAGTTCTTTCTCTGGCTCACTTTACAGATGAAGAAACTGAGGCAAAGCGGGTTAAGTGGGCAAGTACCCAGGGTCACACAGCTAATAAGTGTCTGAGGCCAGATTTGAACCCAGGAAGATGAGTCTTCTTGACTCCAGGCCTGGAACTGTATGTACTATGGTGTCACCTGGCTGCCCTCAAAGAGCTAGTCCTTTTCTATAATGGTCTTTTAAAACCTAGGCCTAGCCCTATACCGTTATGAGACTTTAGAGGAGTAGATCAGTGAAATTTGTCAATGTCTTCCCTAAAGCTTACGTGATTCAGAACTGACCATGATGGTTCAGAAGAGGACTGACTGGGGTAGATTACGTTGAGACTATCATCCTTTTGTTCTGGACACTATATCTCTGTCACTGTAGCCCAAGTCTCCATCATGGCTGCCTTGTTACGCTGTTGATGCACATTAAACCTGCAAATCCACTTGTCTTTGTTTTATTCTCATTGCTACTTAGTAATGCTTGGCCCATCATGCAGTTCTGCAGTTATTTGCTTTGCCTTGAGTATCATCTTGTATGTTGCCTCAGTTTGGAGAAATAACCTCAGAATCAAATAGAAATGGGCCCATTGACTTAAGGCTATGAGTTTGGGACCCTTGGTTAGAGGACCTTGTCAAATGCTTAATTTCATATTCTACAACACTACACTATCCTATGATATTACACTTCTTTTTTTTTTAACATTCTATAATAGATCAAGGGATCAGAGATTTAGAATTCAAAGGAACCTTAGAAGCGATAAAATCCAACCCCCTCATTTTGCCAGTGAAGAAACTAAGATACTAAGTGACTTTTTCAGGGTCAATGAATCAATAAACATTTATTAAGCACCTACTAAGTGCACAGCATTATGCTAAGTGCTGGGGATACTAAAGGAGACAGAAGATAGTTCCTGTCTTTAAAGAGCCCAAAATCTAATGGGAAAGACAACATACAACCCCCCCCCCCCCACACACAAGTAGCTATATACAGGATAAATAGGAAATAATTAATAGAGGGAAGGTATTAGAAAGGAAAGGCTTCCTGTCAAAGATGGGATTTTAGTGGGGACTTATAGGAAGCTGGGGAAACTGAGCTGAGGAGGGAAAGCATTCCAGGAATGGACATAGACAGAGAAGATATCTGGAGCTGAGAGATGGAGTGTCTTCTTCTTGGAAGTGGAACACCTAAGAATTCAGAGTCACTGAATGGAAGACTATGTGCTGGAGAGTAAGGTAGAAGCGAACTAGAAAGACAGGATGGGGCTAGGTTATGAAGGGCATTAAATACTAAACAGAACATTCTGTATTTGATCCTGGAGGCAATAAAGAACCATTGGTTTATTGAATAGGTGGGTGACATCTCAAACCTGTGCTTTAGGAAATCACTGGTGGCTGAGTGGAGGATGGATGGGAATGGGGAGAGACTTGAGGGTCACACAGTGAAGAAGTGCCTGAGGCAGGATTTAAACAGAGGTCTTCCTGACTCCAAGTTGATACATAAGCTGTAATTATCTTCGTGTATTGGATTGCAAACTCACCTATCCAACTTTTAAGTTCTTAGTGGCAAGGGTAGTACTATTTCTGTCTTTGTACGACCAGTTCCTAGAAGGGTGCCTTGTACGTAATAGGGTTTAGCCAATTTTTGTCAAATGAATGAATGGTCTGCTTATGCTCATCATGAACCCTGCAAAGCAAGATGATCAAATGCCCCACAATATGGTATTTTTGCTTATATCAAATCAACTCTAACAACTTCTTTATTCACCTTTCAAAAAGAGAACTGAAGAGCCATCCTTCCATTCATCTGTATCTTCTTTAGATGTTCTGGTTTTATTTAAAATGACAGATTGAGAGCTATAAGGGACTTTTAAATTGTCATCAAGTACAAACCCCTTATTTTTCAGATAAGGAAACTGAGGCCAAGAGAGATGTTAAATGACTTGCCTAGGGTCACATGGCTAATAAATGTATGACAGAGTATTTGAACTCAGGTCTTCCTGACTTCAGGCACAGTACTCTATATATTCAGACATCCAAGTGCTAATGCAAACATTTACTTGATTTACCAACTGGAGAGACATGGTAGTCAAGGACAACATCACTTTAAAATGTAAATTTGCTTATAAATATTTTACTGAAGAGGATAATGGAAAATTGTGACCAGTAGCACCTAATAAAATAGCAAGCATCAATGCAGAATAAGAGCAAGTTAAAGAAATCTTAGCAAGACACCTAAGAAAGTAATTCCATGGGCATTTGAGAATGAAAATGAAAGGAAGTCAGTGAATGGAAAAAAAGAAAAGATTTTTATAATTTTTTTTTTTTAACCATTAAGAAATGTAGAGAGGCCATACTTGGTCTCTAACATCATGGTGCCAGATGTGCTCATGGAAGACATAGAAATAGCATTAAAGTGAACAAAGGTGGTACAAATAGCTGCATTAATCTAGTGTACATAGAAAAGGTCTGTGCTGATAGTACACAAGTGTGGGTGTTGAAGGATGGATTTACAAGGTATCAGAAGGAGGAAAAGATATGGGAAAAATCTTGAATCTTATCAGTACCAAAATTTTAAAATGGCAACTGAAAGTACCAGCTACTGATCTACATGCCTACTTTCTCATCTTTATAAAAATATTTATGGGAATAAACTACATATGTAGTAAAGTCATTTTCAGTAAGAGTATTAGCAGGCAATGAACAGGCTTTTGTAAGTAATATTCCACAGCAGACCACATCTCTACTTTCATATAACTCAAGGAAAGATGCAGAGAATACAAGATCCCGTTGTTTATTATAAAAATGCATTTGATTCCATAAAGCATAAAGATATTTTCCAACAATGTGTCTTCTATCCATCCATCAAATAACGCAAGAATTCTTGAAAGATCATTAACAGTAAGAGAGGCACAAAAAGAGGGGATGTATGATCCCCAAAGGTGTTCATATTGCCATTGAGTGGATCAAGTCCAGGTTGAAGATGTTTTCCCTACAGAAGCCCCTGTTTGCATAGCACATTATACTGGTTGCATCCAGCCCTGAAACACTGCATAGACTTTGAGAGATCCTCAACCACTCAAGAGAGTTTGGTTTAACTATCTACCAGGTGGATGAAGAATGACTTGTTCAAAGTTTGACATGTACTTAGGTGAACAATTTATAGAACTCATCCATCAGAATGTATCTATCTTGTACAGACAGTGTAATTAGACAACAATTGAGGACCAGGATTAACCAGGAGGAGGAGAATGGGCTAAATTGCCTTTGGGAAATTGCAAAACTCCTTTAATAATCCTAAACTTTTTTTGCCAGAAGCAAAGGCCCATTTCAAAATATCATTATCTACTAGTGGTATAGTATAACTGTGATTCACAGAATGCTGTAGTTTCTGAAAAAAGAAAAATTATTGTCATTGCAATGACAATGGAGAGTAACATGGTGGGCAAATATAACAAATAAGGAACCATGAAGAAGGACCAGAATGAAGACCAATCCTCCAAGAAATATAAAATCGAAATGGAAGATGAGATGGCCATATAGAGAGACTGACTGATAACAGGTAGACAGCCCATGGGCTCCAGCAGTGTTTTTGCTCTGTTAAGAGAGATTGAGGCAGACCTTCAGCATGTGGGGTGGACTTCTTGTGACCAATTTGTGGGAAGATGTGGATAAGAGTCATGCAAGATGAACAGGCATGAACTAGTCTTGAATTGTTTCATTGGAAGGAACATCCATAGTGATTGAATCACAGAACCGATTTGTTATTTGTATACCAAAATCCTCATTTAAAAAACATGCACATTGAGAAGGGCTCTTGACTTTATAAAGAGAATACGTGAATGCTTTAAGGAATGAACCCTCCTCATATATTTAAAATACAATTTGGTTGATAGAAATATAATTTTTGTTCAATTTTCTTATAACTCTTGCAAACATTCCACCTCTACTATAGTCCTTTTTTCTAATCAAACCTGCCCAAAATAGCAACAGGGATTGTATTAAGGTTTTTCTTCATGGAATCCTTCTTGAACATGCTAAGTCTTTAAATACTTGAAGACAGCTGTCTCTAGTCTAAACTCCTCTAGTGACTTACACGGAATTTCAAATAACAAGTACTCAAGGCCCTATACCATTCTGGTGGCTGTCCTTTGGACATATTCCAGCTTGTTGCTACGCTTTCTAAAATGTGGTTCTCAGAACTGAACATGATACTCACTCCAAATGCAGCTTGACCGGGGCAAAGTACAGCAAGATTCTTATCTCCTTCTTGGAAGTTATGCCTTTCTTAGTGCAGCTCAGAGATTCCATTAGCTTGTACGGGTGCCACATTACACTATAAACTTACGGGTCACTAAATCCCCCAGATTTCTGTCGGAGAAATTGCTCTCTAGCTATAGCTCCCCTATCTTGTATGTGTGAAATTAATTTTGCTATAACCTAACTCCCTATTAAATTTCAAAATCCAATGTTCTAGCTTGTCAAGCAGAACCTAGAGTTTCTCTCAGGCAGACCAGTAATGACTCAGGGGATTGTAGGTGGGGTATGATTGCTTTCCTTGGGGTTTACTAGCATAATCACAGTATATTGGTCTTCTGGGGGATGGGCATCTGAGGGTACTGACCAGGGATCTTCACACATGTGCTTTCACATAGGTCTTTTCAGTCAATTTACCCCCCCATTGGGATTGTTGGCTTTTTATTCTCAAGAGCTTCCCATCACTCTTGGGCTGACTTCTTTTGTCAGATTTTAGTTAGTGGTATCCTACCTATTTGTCTTGTAAACCCTCAGATAGTTGCTCTCCACAAATCCAGGGTGCATGTCATCCTATGCCTGGCCTTCCTCTCCTTCTCCTTCACAAATTTATGAGGGTGTGGTCCCTGCCCTACAACATTCTAATAATTTCTCTCCCTGTTAGTGAGAAACAGATCTAGAGTAGAATTTCCATTTGTAGATTCTGAACTTTGGAAAGATGAAATGATCACTAAGGCAGAAGGAAAGTCCACATTATTGAAGGCCTCTATCAATCATATATTATGCCTCAAATTTAGGCTTGTGTTGTTTCCTGAATTCATTTATATCCTCTTTCTGACCCAGTGGTATGTTGCATATTCTGATGCTTCTGTTTTTTTGCTTTTATTGATCTTTACCAAAACACTCTCCATAATGCTTTCCCCTTTGTTTCCTAGATTTACTCTTAATATACAATGCTGCCCTATCCCCACCCCTTTTAAACTATCTTATTTATTTTGAAGAAAGAACACCAATCCAGTTTTGAATCTCATACTACCAAGTATCACTATAACTATGAAACCAAATTTCCCTCCTTGCATTAGGACTACCAGTTTATCCTGCTGGTTGCTTATGCTTTGTTCATCTGTGTACAGACATTTGAGGTCAAGGATTTTGCCACTGATCCCTTCTTAGATTTGCCCTCGATAAATGTCTGGGTGTCTGTTACTCTTCTTTCTCCACTGTAACTATACTATGTGTTATCTAGCTGAATGGATATAGTTCTCTTTTTTACCCTCAACCTTGCTTACCGTCTAGTTGAGTTGCTAATTTATTTCAAACAACTATTATGTTGTTTGATTTTTTCAACAAGCACTTATTTTGTTTCCCATCTACCTCTAACCCCAAACCAAAACCAAACCAAACAAAATTCTAGTAACATAAGTGTGTGTTTGTGTGTGTGTGTACATATAATATACACACATACACATACACACATATACACATATACATATATGTATATATAGACACATATTCATACATATATACATATAAAATTTATATCTGTATGTATGTACACACACATTCAAGCAAAACAAATTCCGACATTGGCTATGTCCAAAAATGTATGTCTCAGGGGCAGCTAGGTGGAGCAGTGGATAGATCACTGATCCTGAAATCAGGAGGACCTGAGGTCAAATCTGACCTCAGACCAAACACTTGACACTAGCTGTGTGACTCTGGGCAAGTCACTTAACCCCAATTGCCTAAAAAAAAATGTATGTCTTATTCTGCATCCTGAGGCCATCACCTGCCTGTCAGGAGACATGTAGGATTCTTCCTCTGTAATTATGGTGGGTCACTGAAATGGTTAAAGTTCTTTAACTTTTTCAAGTAATTTGTCTTTACACTGTTATTGTTATTGTATAAATTGTGTTCCTAGTTCTGTTTACTTCACTCTGTATCAGTTTGTACAAATCTTCCCAGGCTTCTCTGAAACCTCTTTCATAATAGTTACCACCACAAAAAAAAATTTCCTATGGATATTTTTGTATATATGGGTCTTTTTCTTCTTTCTTTGATCTCTTTGGGGTATAGGCCTAATAGAAGTATCTCTAGGTCAAGGGTATGCACAGTTTGGTAACTTCGGGGGCATAATTACAAATTACTTTCAAGAATGGCTGGACAAGTTTGCAGCTCCACCAACAATGCATTAATGTGCCTATCTTCCCAAAGTCTCTCCAGCATTTGTCATTTTCTTATTTTGTCATCTTTTGAGGTGAAACTTCAGATTTACTTTAATTTGTGTTTCTCTAATTATTAGTGATGTAGAGCACTTTTTCTTACGGCTATTAATTGATTGGATTTTTACTTGAAAACTGCTTCTTCATATCCTTTGATGATATATAAATTGGGAATGATTCTTATTATAAATTTGAATCAGTTCCTTATTTATATTAGGTATGAGAATTTTATTAGAGAAACTTCTTGCAAATATTTTTTTCTAGTTTTCTGTTTCCCTTTACTTTTAACTGTATTGGTTTTGTTTGTTCAAAAACTTTTAAATTTTATGTAATCAAATTTGTCCCTTTAATCTTCCATTATCCTCTCTAATTTTTATTTGGTCATGAACTCTTCCCTTAGCCATAGATCAGGAAGGTAATTTCTTTTTTGCTTCTCTAACTTGTTTATAGTGTGACTATGTATATACATACATATATATATATATACACACACACATATATGTGTGTTTTTGTATATAGTGACTATATATAATATATACACACATACACACAAATATACATATATACACATACATATATACATACATACATGCAGACACACACATATATTTATGCGTTGTATGTATTTGGAGCTCATTTTGGTATATGGTATGAGGTACTGGTCTAAATCTAGTTTCTGCCAAATGCTTTCCAATTTTCCCAGTGATTTTTGTTAAATAGTGAGTCCTTACCCTGGTGGCTGAGATCTTTGGGTTTATTAAATACTAGATTATGGTGTTCACTAGTATTTGGATTTATTGAACGTTAGGCTACTAGTCGATTTGCTTCTGCATGTTTCTGTTACACTAATTGATCTGTTTGTTTTTTCATCGGGACCAAATCTGGTCATTTTCCTTGATCTTGGAGTAGTTGTGGGAGAGATTTGGGCCGTGTTGCTTCTTGCTCCACCATTGTTGCTAACTTAAAAATACGGTTTCCTACCTTTCCTCATCTAAGCAACCTCCCATTGCATCTCAGCAGAAGCCTGAAATGGTCCCCCGTAAGATCCCAAGACTGGTGCTGGTACTGGACCCACAAACCCTTTTGTTCTTGTTCTCCATTGGGAGAGGAAGTAAAGGTAGGGATTTATGGGAATATTCCCACTACAAATTTATGCCTGACCCACAGTATCCAAATAGTTTATAGAAAAGATCCTTTTGAACCAGTGACATGAAGCATGGGTGAGTGTGGGGTGGGAGGTTCCTTATGAATACTCTCTTTTGGAGTTCTGACAAAGCTAGGCTCCCAGGGGGAACACCCTGTCCCCATTGTGGAATCCTCCTTCAACAACTGCCCCTCCCTGTTTATTACTTTTGTATATTTGGAGCAGGGCAGCCTGGCTTCAGATCAAAGCCCTGAAGATCTGGATTCAACAGTCTGGGAGGGAGGAGGGGGCTGCTTCTGATTAGGGGCTATTGCCTTTGCCAAGAGGAGATGTCCTTTGTCTGTGGACAATTAATTCATTCTCATGGACCAGCCGCATGGGTACAGGAAAAGGTTGGAATGACCTCTTTCTCTCCCCTGTTCCCTCCTCTCGTTTTCCCCACTGACTCAGGTCTCTGCGGATTTGGGAAATTCCGCATGGTCCCTGTCTTCCACGAAAGCCTTGAAATCTAGCAGGTGCTGGGTGGCTCTCAAATCAAACCCAGACGAAGCCTGCTTGGCTGGAATAGAGTGAGGTATGGCCAAGGGTAGTGGTAGTGCTTGGGGTATTGGCTCCTTGGTGATTTTTTTTTGACTCCAGGGATAGGCTGGTGGTTGGGGGCATTGCCAACTGGGCAGGATTGGTGTCCAAAGAAGGACAAACAGTATGGTGAGTGACTTGGAAACCATCCTGTGTAAGGATTCATTGAAGAACCTGAGTCAGGACCTGGAAAATGCCCATAAAACATGACTTTAGGAATGTCAGGAAGGTCCCCTGACCCCATCTTTCTTTTCAGCTTGCTGATACTTGAAATTCCACAGTTAGATATTCTTTCCTTTGGTTAAGATTTTGTCTCCTGGGAAATGCAATAAATGGGGAGAGGAAAAGAGGGAAATCACACATTAAGCCCTATTAGTTATTTATATCTTAGTGGGGATAAGTATTAAACCCTTTCCCGAAAGCAGACGTCAATGCTGATGGGAGGAGGGGGGAAGGAGAGGAGAAAGGAGGGACAAATGGAGAAAGCATGAGGACAGTGAGTGCTTTGGGAAGGGACAGATATATCACTGTTGAAGAGAAAGGCACAGAAAGGGGAAGACTGTAGGATGTAGGAGACAAATATTAACCACTTTACAAGTGGCATTGCTTAACCCTTTCCAGGGGTCTTGAAATTATAATAGGAGCCTCTTGAGGACCAAAGCCAACAAGATCCAAAAGAATAAATCTCTTGAACAGCATTTCCCAAGATGCTCTACAGATTTATAAAGTGCTGGTGCCGAAAGGGCCCTTACAGATCATCTAGTCTCATTCTTCCATTTTCAAATTTTATTTTTAAAATGTGTTATAAATGTCTGTTGATGGTCTTTGTAAAAAAAAAAATCACTGTCACTTCCCAATGGTTCTCTGCACCCTCCCCCATCCCACCACCCAATAGAGCCCTCCCTCATAACACATAAGTACGATGAGGCCTAATAAATCAACACTTGGTCGCCGCTGAAAATTTATGCCTCTGTCCACACCTACTGTCCACTACTCCCCTGCCAAGATGAAAGAAGCCTTGGTCCTCTGAGGTCACCGACAGTCACTGTGTTCCTAGTTCTGAATCCATTCAGTGTTTCACTTTATTGCAGCTACACCGCAGTATTGTGGTAATCATGTATATCGATCTACTCACTGCTCTCATTTTACAGTTGAGAGTACTAAATTCTAGCAGGAAGAAGGGGCTTACCCAAGAGCTATAGTGCCAGAAATTCCTCCATTAATGATTCACTCCTTTAGGTCTGAAAGGTTTTTCGTCTTCATTGTGCCCTATGGAAATGCAAACACCTCCTTCCTTCCAAATTAGGTCAATATCAGCTAACACCTCAGTGGAATTAGTTGTCAGAGAGATGAGAGCAAAACAGCAGTAATAGAAGTAGTAATAAAAATTATAATAATAATTAGTAATAAATATTATAATAATAAAATTATGATAATTCACATTTACCCAGGATACCCTTTAAACTGGTTTAAACTGTTTGCAAAGCACTTTTCCCCACAACAACTCTGAGATTTAGATTAACAAGTATTATAATCCTCATTTTACAAGGTAGGAAACTGAGGCTCAGGAGTAAAATTATTTATCTACAATCACATAAGTAAATGTCAGAGGGAGGATTTGAACTCAAGTTTCCTGACTGCAAGACCAGTTATTTTTGTACAAAAGTATCAGCAAAGCCCATAGGAAGTAGAAAAGGGCCACTGGGACAGTATGGACTAGCGTTAAGGACGCACTTTGTCTTTTCATGATTTCACACACTGTGCCCTTCCCTGTCCTCCAACAATACAAATGGACACCTCCATTGAGCCTTGAATGAAGCTACAGTTTCTAAAAGGTAGAGGGATGCTCCAGATATGAGACAACCTGTGCAAAGGTACAAAGGCATTGAGAAGGAGTGTTGAGTAGGAAGAACAAAAAAATAGACCAGTATAGCTAGAATTGGGGCAGTGAGATGGCACCATAGTGGATAGAGTGCTGGGCCTGGAGTCAGGAAGACTTGTCTTCCTGAGTTCAAATCTGACCTCAGATACTTATTAACTGTGTGACCCGGGGTAAGTCACTGACACCCTCATTGCCTCAGTTTCTTCATCTATAAAATGAACTGGAGAAGGAAATGGTAAATCACTCCAGTATTTTTGCTAAGAAAACCCCAAAATGGGGTCACAAAGTCAGACATGACTGAAACGACTGAACAACAACCAATAGCTAGAATGGTATGGTGTAGTGTGTGTGTGTGTGTGTGTGTGTGTGTGTGTGTGTGTGTGTGTGTG